>NW_024424675.1:46033060-46052061 GCF_017311325.1 Ursus maritimus | reverse complement strand
GGGGGGGGGGGGGACGGCTGGGGGAAGGGACAGGAGATGGAACAGAAGCAGAACCACCTCGCTCTCTGGGCCTCGCCTCCCTCACTCTCTGCCAGAGCTCACTTCTGATCCGATGACGGGAGTGCTCTTTCCAGGCCTCAGAGTCAATGTTATCTTGCTTAAACCGATTTGGAAATCAATAGAAAAATCCAGCAGAGGAGGCACTGTGTCCAGTGGGGCAGGCGTCCCCGGGCCTCTGCAGATGAGGACGTGAGCAGAAATAAAAGGGGCAGAGTTAGGCCCACCTGCCTGGGTTCGGCCCAGTCGTTCGGTGCCCCCTTCAGGCTGCCTGGCCTCCCTCACCTTCCTCGGGGATTTCTCACTCTGCCCTCCCAGGAGCCCTGTGTCTAGGTCTCCCCAGGGGCACCTCCCCTTGCTGTCCCCCCTCCACTCTCTCTGATGATCAGTCTTCCTTCAGCAATCCAGTGAAGACCCTTGATGCCCAGAAGCCATGTCTACCTTCTCCAGTCCTGCGGATGTCCCTCCCCACACCTCCTTCCTCGGTCATGGGGTGCCCAGGACACGGGGAGAACGGATTCTCCGTCCTGCGCTCAAGTTCCACGGAGGATGCTTGCTTTGTCACTCTCATCCTCAGGGCTATTAGCGCACAGTAGGCACTCTGAGGCTTGCTCGACAAGCTAATTAATGCAGCATAGCAGATTATTTTAGAACTCTTACCTAACTGCTTCGGTGTGTCTTAGCTCCCATAACCTGGTGAGCTGTGCCACGCTGGGGGTGATGGAGGTGTAGAGCATGACCTGTGCTCCCAGGCAGCCTGGGTTCAGATTCCAGTGTGACCACTTAGTGGCTGGGCAACTCCGGGAAGTCACTCCAATTTCCATGCCTCTAGTTCCCTGTCTTAGAAGGAGGATGCTTTGTAAGACTGTCATGAGCGTCAAATGAATTAATGTGTGTGAAGGTCTTCAGACTGGGCCAAGGAATCCATCACTGCTGAAGACTGTTAGCTGCAGTCTTCATCATCATCACTGCCATCGTCTCCATCACTGCCATCACTACCACCACCACCACCACCGTCACCACCATCTTCATCACCATCACATCACCACCACCGTCACCACCATCTTCATCACCATCACCGTCACCACCTTCATCACCATCACATCACCACCACCGTCACCACCATCTTCATCACCATCACATCACCACCACCATCACCACCATCTTCATCACCATCACATCACCACCACTATCACCACCATCTTCATCACCATCACATCAACACCACCGTCACCACCATCACCACCATCTTCATCACCATCACATCACCATCACCACCATCTCTAATGTTCCAACAAATTCCAGGAGCATCACACAGTTGATCTTCAATAAAGTCCTACTGAATTGAATTTGACCAAATAACCAGAAAGATAAAAGATCCTCTGAATATACAGACTGAAAATTAAGGGGAAAATGATAACCTAAATAACACATATTTTGTAAAATATAAACACCCTTACATTAAAAAGGAAGGCTGCATCAGAACAGGAGCCATAAAAGCAGAAGTGATTTTGCTGCTGGGTTTACCGCTGACAGGACAGAGAGAGAAGGGGAGGCAGGGGTGGGCAGGGAAGACCTGGGGCAAGAAGCAGTTCTGCAAGGTCCAAGGGGAGCTGGCCATAGGGACTCAGAGCCTCGGGATGTGGGCCTTTGTGCTCCGCACAGCCCTGGCTCAGGCAGATGGTGTTTTCCAGCAGAATCATTTTGTTGGAATGTTTCAGAGCAGACCTGTGGCTGGGTTCCAGCTCTGCCGCTTACCGTGCTGGCCACCCTGAGCCCAGATTCCTGAGCTCCAGGCCACTTTCCTTATCTGCGCTGTGCAGGCAGAGGAGCAGAGGGGGCCCAGTGCCGGCATGCGGCGGGTTCTCAGCACTGGGATGGCTGCCCACAGGTGAATAGAGGGGACAGAGGGAGCTCAGAGGCGACCTCCCTGGGAAACGCCACTGCTCCTATGGGAAGCTCCGTTCTTGCTCTGCGCTCTTCTCACCAAATCTCACAGTGACCCCGTGGCAGCAAGTGCGAGAGCCGGGGCCCGGAGCAGAGCACCCCTTGCCATTTGCCTCAGGGTGTGGGCTCATGGGGTGGGGCCGTCTGGGGGTGGTGGCCTGTGTAGGTTCTGGGTCCCTGCTTCCATTGTCTTGGGGTCGTGTTCCCCCAAAGTCCAAGGGCCCCACCCCCATGCACATTCCCACGGGCTTATTCCACATTCTACTACTGTCTTAGTGAGAATTCATTAGTGCATATATTCAAATGCAACGCCCCACCACCTTCCCATTGCAGCGGGCTGGCCACGTGCTATCACTGGAGACAGGACCAAGGGTGAGACAGGACCTGTCACTCCCCCTGAGTGGGCATCTGAGTAGGAGAAACCGACTCTAAATCAATCCGCTAATAGACCAGACAATTACAGAGTGAGAGCAGAGAGCGGGAGAAAATAAATGAATAAATGGTGGGATGGGGTGGGCAGTCCAGCTTGTGGGGAGGACAGTGAGGCCTCTCTGAACAGAGCTTCTCAGCCTAGACCTGCAGGGGCAGGGGCAGCCATGGGTGCTGGAGCCCAGGAGAGAATGGCCCAGGCCCAGGAAGCCTAGCTCAAGTACTGGGTGAGGTAGAGCCGTTTAGAGCCTCAAGAACAGTGAAGGTTTTATTCTGGGAACACCAAGGAAGCTGCTGGAAGCCTAGGCAGAGGCACATCATGACCTGATGCGTATTTAAAAGGTCGCTCCTTTATTTCCAAGGCTTGTGCGGTCATATGGTCATTTCATGCCACACGTGGGGCTGGGAAAACGAGGAGGGGGCAGACAAGCAAGGGCGCTCACAGTGGGGTCGGACCACAAGGGAGGCAAAACTGAAAAACAAAACCTCGGTTGCCTGTGTTGTTTGAGCTGAGGCTCCGGGTGCAGGTGCGGGATTGGAAAAATGACAGGAGCGTGAGGCTGGAAGGTCAGGAGGGCAGGCGGGCAGGAGGTGGGGGCACTGGTTCTTTGCAAAGGACAGCTGGGGAAGGTCTGCCTGGGGACGGGGCTGAGAAATGTGTGTGTGCGTGTGTGCACACGTGTGTGCATGTCTATGCATGTGGGTGCATGTGTGTGCACATGTGTGTGCGTGTCTATGCATGTGGGTGCATGTGTGTGCACATGTGTGTGCGTGTCTATGCATGTGTGCATGTGTGCACACGTGTGTGCGTGTCTATGCATGTGTGTGCATGTGTGCGCGCACGTGTGTGTGTCTATGCATGTGTGTGCATGTGTGTGTGCATGTGCTGACTTACGTACATACGTGGCTATGATGACGGCCAGGCCGGGGAGGGCCACCAGGGTCTCTTCCCTGGGTTCACCACACTGGTGAGACTGTAGGAACTCAGGCAAACCAACCCACTGTGAAGGGCCACCAGATGCGCCCGACATACCGTTCCTGGCAATACCCACAGCCTTTCGGAAAATCATGATGCTCGAGGCTGGACAACGGCCCCAGAGACGTCCATGTCCCAATCCTGAAGGTGTGAACGTGTCATCGTCTATGGCAGACGGGACACGGAGGTGGGCGAGTGCCCTGGGTCATCCAGGTGGGCCCAGCGTCATCACAGGGTCCCTGTAGGAGGCAGGAGGCTCAGAGGAGACGGGCCAGTGGGAGCAGAAAGAGATCTGAAAATGCAGCGGCTGGTAGGTGGAGTATGGGCCACACGCTAAGGAGTGTGCGTGGGTTCCAGAAGCTGGGAGAGCAAGGACGAGGTTCTCCCCTGGGGCCCCGGGAAGGAACTGGCCCCGCTGACCTCCAGGCTGTAAGGTCATGCATCTGTCACGTTAGCCTCCCAGGCGTGTTCAACTGTCACAGCGGCAACAGGGAACGGACGCACACATCCAATCGCGAGCGTTTGGAGCTGGGCCCTGCAGCAGGCTCCACGGGCTCCCCGGTGCTCCGACTGTCTTTTCTGCGAACCAGGCCAGAAGGACGGCCACACAGCTCCCCCTGCCCCTCCGCCCCCACATTCCAGCCCAGAGCAGCAGGAACCTGGACCCAGTTTGTCTGTGGGTGTTCACCCGCCACGCGTGGGATCCATGCCCTGGGCCCTCGGTCCCCAAAGGGCTGCCTCTGTCATTTACGTGGTTCTGGGCTCAGCGAGCCACTGAACAAAGTGGGGATCAGTGGCCACGCTCCCTCATCAATGCCCGCTAAGCGCCGTCCACCGCGGTGCGGGACCTCACCTCACACCCCCGCCACCTTCCACAGACTCGGGTCCGCCAACAAAGACACGCACTCTCCTATCACGAGGCTTCAGCCGGTAGAAGACACGGGGGATTGATCTCCCTTCCCAGGCGCCAAGCTCACGATTGATGCGTCCCTTCCGTGTCCGGGAAAGCGGCTGTGGCGGGTGAATGTGCCATTTGGGTGCGCGAGGTCTGGGGGTGTATACTCGTGAAGCGCTAATGAAAACGCAGCAAGTTTTGTTTCTGGCTTTTTTTTTTTTTTAAACAGAGTTTGCCTTGACTTCACACTGATTCCGTTTTCCTTTTTTTACCAACATAAGAGTCTGTACATCAAGGCCTTTACCCTGGGTCGTATGACAACCGAGAGGGTGTGCTCTCGCAAATTAGCTGTTTTCTAGCTGATAAAGATGCAACGTGCGCGGAAGGCACTGCATGGACGTCAAGTGCACGGATGTTTATTTTACAGGTTTCTTTATATTCAGAAAGTGTATGCAATTTAATTAGCCATTTTGTTTTACCAAAAAAAGTATGTTTTGGCTCTAAGAGCTCCTGAATACCTCCTGACACGGGGGCCACTTGCCTTCGTGACGGGCCGCCCGCCCCGGACTCCAGTCTCACTTTAGTTCCCACACGAAGGCAAACGTCCCTAGCTCGGCGAGGCGGTCTGCGGCTCAGCTCAACTGCGAGCGACACTTACCAGGAGCCTCCCTGTGCTGCTCTGGGCCCGGTGGGGAGCATGTGGGGGGTGAGCTGCACGCAGGCTGGGCTCTGGCGGAACCTAGCTGAGACCTCGCACCTCCAGACGGACAGACGTTACCGCCTGCGACGGGGAGACTGGAGGCACCGCCCGGAGCAGGTGGCCGGCTGTGGGCCCTCCCAGTGGCCCTCGGGCGAGGCAGGAGTCCAGTGAGCCCGAGTCTCAGGAGTCCCGGAAGGAGTGTGTGTTTGTCAGTTTGTGGCCTTGCGCCCCCTCTGGGAAGCCCGCACCCCCATTCTCAGGGGTGGGGTTCGAGCGGGGCAGCCCCCCAGTGCTGCTGGTGGGCCTCACAGGGCTGAGCAGCTCTACCCGTCCTGCAGCCACCGAGTGGTTCAGGGACTGGACTCGAGCCTGGTCAAGGGATTCGGGCAAAGAGAACCGCCTGTTGGGGGTGTTGTCCTGTCTCCCTCTGGCTGGGCGGGACGACCACCATCTTCCCGCAGACCCCTGCCCAGGGACACGTATGCGGAGCCCTAAACCGAGGACTGGAAATACACTAGCACGTGGACAAGGACAGAAACTGCGTTTTGGAGACATTATCTATTGAGAACGGACTTTGGGTTTGGTCCCTCACACCCCAGACTTCCAGCTGCACAGCGAGGTGAGCCCGGTGCGCGGTGAGGGGAGGCGGCCTGCCACAGCGAGGATCCCGGCCGGCCAGCCTGCGCCACGTGCCCGTGGGGCCCCTGGGACTGTGAGCGCGCCACCTCTTAAGGTCCTGGGGTATGGTGGCGGGTTCTGAGCCGCAGAAATCTCCTCTTTGATGAGCTATAAATGGTCTTTCTGTTGCGTTCCCTCACTGCTCAAAGTTCAACCGGTGGGGAGTGGGAACAGCCCCAGTTATTTTGCGTTAATTTGGAGAGAAAGCTCGCGGCTACACCCAGGGGAGTCCCACGGTGCCGTAGTGCAGGGAACTTCTGACAAAGCCGAACATCACATCGTTTCAGAAAACCCGGGTCTCATCTGGGCACAGCAGTCCAGGCTCTCTCCCAGCATCCAGACTCGCCCCTCCTGGCCCGGTGCCCAGGACACCGCGGGGACAGCGTCTGTTCCGCTGGGGACAGGGCCTCTGTCCTGCCCTGCGCAGGGGTCCGTCGTGCGGCGTGACCCTCCCGGGCAATGCAGCAGAGGGGTCGGGGTCTTGGTTTGAGCAGAGTCAGGGGGCAGGATGCCCCGCAGTCCAGCTGCCTCAGTGCAGGGGGAGGCGGTTCGAGCACAGGAGTGGGAAGGGAGGGTTGCTGGAGGGAGGGGAGGGAATTACAAGGGATGAGATGGGAGAGGAATGAGGCCCTGTTTGCTTTCTTGTAGCTTCGCCTCAGGCTAGCTTGCTGCGAATGAGGCAGGGAGGGAAGTCGGTGATCAGAAATGTTAATTATGTCAAGACACATGCCCCCTCTTGAGCGTCTTCCGTCCTCCTGGGCTGCCCAGGGCCAGCACCAGGAAGGTGTGATCGGCCACAGCGGGTGCCTCCTCCCACCTACGTGGGCTTCTGGAACGTGCTAGAACAAAAGGCCGCTTTTCAAATGGGCAGCCTGCCGACGCCGCCCACCCTCCCTGGGGCCAGACCCCAGACCCACGGCCGCATCCCAGGAGGCGAGAGACTCAGTTCAGCTCCTGCAGACGATGATGGAGTATTTTCACGCACAGACGCGTCCACAGGCAAGACATCGGCATGGACGGCACCAGCAATCGCGTTCCCCGGCTTCTCGCAGTGTGCGCGGACTTTCCATGATGATTTTTAATTTCCCACCTCACTTCATGGCTCTTGCAATGACATCCTTGTCGGCATTAAAAATAAATACATCTCCCAAGACCCTAGAGTTCGCCGGCTTAATGAAGCTAATTGTGGATTTGTGTTTTCAATCTTCCGAACGCGATGCTTGGGGGGGACTCTTGCTGCCGCAGAGAAGTCAGGGTGCTCCGTACCAGCCCTCCTGCTGCTTCCGTCCCTCCAGCCTCCCTGCGCCCCGGTGCTGGGGTGGCCCGCGGGGTCCCCCGGGTGCTGAAGCCGGCTGCATGCCGGCCCGCGGGGACAGACTGCTGATGCCTGCCTCAGGTGCTGGAGGGGAGATGCCGTGCAGACGCCTCACTGTGCCCCCTTCTCCACGCACAGCGTGGCGGGGGCGCTGGCGAGGCAGCGAAACAGCTTGGCTGGTCAAACAGGAACTGGCAAGGCCAAGAACATGGCTTAGGGTTCGGTTAATCGGTTCTGGGCTCAGTACTCTCAGCACCAAGGGATTCTTCATTCTCTCCTGACCCTCCCCTGCCAGCTATGAGCACCATCAGCCGGAAGAAGGACTGAGTTGAACCGGGTTAACACCACTGGCATAGGACCCAGTGAGGACAAATCTGAGGCGTTGCCTTGCTGCGGGAGGAAGCTTTGTTTCATGGTCACAAATGCAAATGAAATAAAACGCTCCCTGCTTGCAGGAGCTGTGTTTCAGCTCTTCCTCCTCCAGAGCCCACGGCTCCGGCTTCCCACCCCGAAACACCAGTCCTCTGTGTTCGTCCTTCATCTTCTCCTTCCTGCCCTCTTTCCACTCCTGCCCGCCGTCCTAAGAGGGCAGCAAGTCTGAGAGCCAAACCCCTCGCCGGGAGGGCGGGTCCCCCAAGGGGTGTGGCCCCCGCCAGCCTTCCCAGCCCCATCCCACCTCACCACCCAGCCAGCCCCTGCCGCACCTCTTCCTGGGTTAAATCCCATTCATTCCTGAGGACTCAGGACAGGCGCCCCAGGGGAGCACGCCCCAACCTCCCTTCGTCTCGGGCCGCACCTTTATCACATGCTCCGCGGAAATCGGCAAATGTTTTTTCTGCCAGGGCCAGAGAGTAACTATTGGAGGCTTCGTGGGGGTACAGTCATATTGTGATCACTCGGCTGCTGTCGTGGGAAAGCAGCGTAGACGGCATGCAAACGGGCGGGCGTGTCTGTGTTCCAATGAGACTTGCACAAAACAGGCAGCGGACCATGGTGTGCAGACCTATGCTCTATAAAATCACATCCCTCTCTTCTCACTGCCCTTCCCTCATTCCAAGATTTTATTAATGTCCACCTCTCACTAACATATTTAAACTCCAGGGGTACAAATCTGCATCTTTCTACCACCGTTACAGCCCCTCCGATAGGTGCTTGTGTCATGTGGCACTGAGCCTGGCCACCCAGAAGGTTAACACCGCCAGGAAAAACCTTTCTCCTTCGCCTTCTACTTAAACTTGGGAACATGTATCCTTGAATTGACCCTTGGCAGCTTGCTTCCACGAGGGGAGAGCCTGACTGAAAGAAGCCAACCTGGTGGTGGTGGAGATAATACGATAACTTCTCCAACCCCCGGATCAAGCCATACCTGAAGCTGTCCCCTGGATTTCTCTGTTACTCAATGTTTTCGTGTTAGCCATTTGAGGTCAGTGTGGCCAGCTGCAATGGAAACAGTCCTAAATGAAGAACCTGGTTAATGAAACACAGAGCTTTGACCTCTTTTTAGTGCTTTCCCAGTGCCTCATTTTGTAACATGCAGGACTCCCCAGGAGTTCATTACTAAGTGTATGAGCTGCTAAGGTTGCCCCTACTCTATGCCGAGAAGATCTTTCGCCAGCAGAGGCTCCACCATGTTGCGTATCCCTCACTGGAACACTGCCCAGAGCATATGGCAGTTGGCGTATCTGTAAGACTCCTGGGTTTGGTCCAAAGCCTTTATGGGTGAGGCCAGCGCCCACGGAGACGAGCACACAATCTCATTCTCAAACAGAGATGTGCCTATACCCCTCCAGCGAAGAGCCGAGGCTTCATTCACAGATCTACGCCGTGACCAGGACTGTCGGGACATTCGCACCTGGCCAGAACTTACTGCCTCTCTTATTTGGCTTAATGGCTGGAGCTCTGAAATAGTTTTTAAAATTTAAACTGAAAGGGATAAAGAAAGGGGGGTAATCAGGGGGAATGAAGCATGAGAGACTATGGACTCTGAGAAACAAGCTGAGGGCTTCGGGGGGGGGGGGAATGGGATAGACCGGTGATGGGCAGTAAGGACGGCACGTATTGCATGGTGCACTGGGTGTTATATGCAACTAATGCATCATGGAACTTTACATCAAAAACCAGGGATGTACTGTATGGTGACTAACATAATAAAAAATATTATTATAATAAAAAAATAAAATTTAAACTGAAAATTACTTTTTCTCTATAATTAAATGAGATGCACAGACTTCAGTGGTATTCACAACGAGAAGAAAGGCAGGAGGAGGGAAGGGAGGGGGCGGTGGGCCCGGCTGAACCCTAGGATGTGAACTGTGTATAGAATTTATCTCCCAGCAGCGATTTATAAGCTGTGGCTGCCATTCCTGCTGTGCTCCGTGGTTCCCCCCATTACATTAAAATGCCCGCATCCATTTGCCTTCCGTTTGCTGCTCGGGGCTCACGTGCCTTCTCCCCAGCACTGCCTTGCATGGAGAAGCACACAGGCGTCTGCCCGCTCAGATGGTGATAGTACAAGATCCCCCATGAAAATATTGACCTTGGCGCGAGTACAAGTGAGGAGATGCTCTTCTGAATCTGACGCATGGGCTGGGCTCCCACCACAAGGAGCGGGGAAAGAACCTTTGCGGCCGCTGCCAGGAGAGTGCGGAGCCCACGGGCAGCCGGCGAGGGGTACCAGGCCACGGAGGCCAGCGGGGCCGGCTGGTGAGAAATGGCTCCCGGAGCACGGCCTGGGGCAGTGGTACTAATGGGCTGGAATGTCCAGCTGCAGCCCACCGGCTCCCTGGGCCTCCGTGTGTCCTGACCCATCAGGAGCTGTGGCAATTAAACCCATGCCTGCTGCTTCTCCAGAGCGAGGGCGAGCGGGGAGGCGGGCAGAGCAGCGGCGGGGAGGGGTAGGGCTCCTGGCAGCACGCCGGATGTTATGTGCACACAGCCTTCCCTCCCATCTGTGCTGGATCTGAGTGCATCAAGATTGTGTCTGTGTGCCGTTTACGCACACAGCCACAGTTGCGCTGTGAGGGGGCTTCTGCCATAGGAGGACCCAGAACACACAGGCTGCTGCTTCCTCTTCTCTCTTAATGGAAGAACGGCATTGACGGCAGCGAACGGACGTGGGCGTGCAGTGGGCTGGCTTCTGGCTCCTGAGTCCCGACTCGGGCTCGTGCCGCTCGGCGGAACACCAGTGGCCTGAGGGTCCCCCTGTGTGGCGCATGCTCGCGGCTCCCTGCCTGGTCCAGGATGCACTCACACGGCTCCCAGGGCCCGGGGCCCCACCCACCTGGCTCCCTCTCTGTGATATGAGAGGACCATGCACCGCTGAGCCCACCGGGTTGAGGTCACATTCAGGGACCCCTCGAGCATGCTGACATGCTCTCCAGACCTGAGCCCCAGCTCCTGTCAGTGGTGACGGGTCCCAGGTGTGCCACACCAGGTGAGTTGTCCCCAACAGTCTCCAGATGCTCAACCTTTGTTTGTTTGTTTCTGCAATGAGCAAATCAGAAGGCAAATGCCAAAATGAGTCATGAGCACCAACCGGGGTCAGGGGCTGGGCAGTGATGGGGACTTCACCTCCCCTTGGCAGTTAGTGGGGTGCGTTCTGCGGGCTCTCTGCTGGTGGCTTCTTGCTCCTGGGCCTAGCGCTCAGCTGAAACCCTCCCCTGGACCAGCTCGCTGTCCCTGATTTTGTGCAAAGCTAGGACCTGCAAGGGCATTCCCGCCACGCCATCCGCCCCGCCTGCCAACCATCTGTCGACATCAGGGCTTTTTACAACTGGCGTGGAGCACACACTGTACAGTTTGCCGTCCTGACTGTGTCTAAGTGCACAGGACAGCTGTGCTGAGCAGTGCACGCCGGGGGGGAGCCCTTCTAGAACCTTCTTGTCCTGCAAGGCCGGGACTCCATCCCCACTGAGCTCCCCCACCCCATCTCCTCTCAGTCTCCGTGGTCTCGACGGCCCCGGGGACGCGGGTGAATGGTACCACACAGCATTCGTCCGTCATCGTCTGGCTTTTCTCACCGAGCAGTCACGTCCTCGAGGTTCATGTGTGTGGCAGTGGGTGTTAGGATGTCCTTCCCTCTCAAGGCTGAGTCACATTACATCGCATTTTGTTTACCCAGCTACAAACGGAGCAACAGGGTGTATTTTTTACACGGGATTTTTCACCAGATCCACCCGTCTGGTTCACATGTATTGTAAGCACTATCTTCCCTGAGCTCACCTTTCATCGTATGTCCAGAAATGACTCTTCTCGGCTGTGACATGCAGACTGAATCAGGACGAGGGACATTCACAACCTTTACAGCCAGGAGCTGCTGCCTGGAGCACACACTGAGGCCTCCCAGGCGAGGGGTGAGGGCAGCACCTGCCAGGAACCGGCCCATGAGCGGATCCTGACGCTTCCTGAGGGTGTCGGGCAGGACCTGGGGCGCCTCCTGCCCAGGGAGAGGAGGGGGACAGGCTCCCCTCAACTCCCGTGCACGGTCAGCTGCACAGCCAGCCCTTTGCTGTGAGCGCTGCCCCCTCCCCTCCTCTGCTCTGGCCCTTCTTGCCTAGTGCCGGGTCACCCAGGAACTCTGACCTTCGTTCTGGAAAACTGAAGAAGCGTGTGTGTGTTACTAATACACATAGCATCTGTGGTTACTCTCAGGGACACGCATGTATCGAGGACACAGGAAAATCCCATTTGCAAGGTGAAGTCAGCCTTTGCACAGAGCTGATGGGCCTGACCCCAGGCCCGGGGAGGCTCCACTCACATCTCCAAGTCTGCGTCCTTCAACACCACGCCTGCCTCCTGGGGGCCACAGCCCCCAGAGTGAACACTCCTGCAGCCAAGCCAGGCACTTCTGTCCGACTCACACCTTTAAGAGTTGGACTCTGAGGGCAGGTCTGCCTGGTCTGAACTCTGCTCTGTCTCCTTTCTGCTGTGAGGACCTGGGGATATGCCAGAAACCCGTGCCTCAGTTTCCCCCTCTGTAACAGAGTGACACATGGCACCCAATCATGTTGCTGGGGTGCGACCAAGCGACACGGCTCAGTGCCGTCTCTGGGATGCGTGCGATCCCGAAAGGCCCCTGGAGAGGGAGGGGTGGGGGAGGGAGCCCAGGAAACCACTTTCTGTCCCTTTACCCCAGTCTGCTTGGGTCTTGCTTTCAGCTCCTAAAGCATATTCCTCAGCCACACTGGGGGCCCTCCAGGCTTCTGTGAGCCAGCCAAGACCCCACATGTCAGCTGAGCCCTGTTCCTGCACAAGACCTCTGTGGAATCCCTTAGGAGCCACAGGCAGAGGGATGGTGGGGTGCCTGCCCCGCATCTCCGGGCTCCTGCCAGAACCTGAGAAAACCCCCTGCCCAGGCTCCCCTGCCTGCCTCCAGCCCCGCCCCAGACAAGCCCAGCCCGCTTTCCTGACCGTCGACGATTCGATCACTAAAGGCGAAGGGATGCCAGCACCCTCCGCCCTTCAGCTCACGATAGATACTCCTGAGCTGACAGAGGCCGCGTACCCACGTGTGTCCACGAATGTCACGGCCCTTGTGGCCTGGGGGTCCTGCTGAAGGACTGGGGTCCACACACGAAGCTAACGCGGTAGAAACCTACCAACAAACACACCCTTAGAGCTTTCATCCCTGGAGTGAGAGGCTGCCGTGGGACGGCACCGTGCAGGCGGGGCGTTCCCGCGGCCACGCACTGGGACACCCGGGAGCGGTCAACGCAGAGCCCATGGCCCTGTCTGCCCCGGTGTGTGTGTGCCCCCTCCCTCTGCACCCTTGCGCACAAACACGGCAACTCTTCAGCTGTAAAACGCACGTCTCCCTGCACCCGCGCCAGCGCACAGACCCACTTAAGCACCCAGAGCTGATGTTTTCCTCGGAGAAGCTTGTCAAGCTTAACAGCCACGACACAGGCAAACACAACGCACTCAGAGGAGGAAGAGCCCCAGCAGCCCCACGGGCGGCGGCGAAGGTAATTAGTGTCATTACAGTAGCATCCTGACAAACCAGAGTTCAAGAGACTCTATTCCTGCATGTGTTCCACTCCCATGAAGCATTCCCATTCCATCCCGGCCTTGCTCTCCTCTGGAACTTGGGTTCCAGATCAACTGCCCGCTGTCGTCATTAAGAGCAGACTCGTCCGTCCCATGCCCGCTTTACGGGGCAAGGCACCCATGCTCGTGGGACCCGACGCCCTGACCCACACACTCTTGTCGTCTCCTTGTTCGTTCCCGTCCTTGAGCGCACCCCCGGAGACTCGGACTTCCGGAGAATCGCAGCACGGATCAAGCCTGAAGTGGCCGCGGGCTGCTCGCGCCACAGACCCACTCCTGCAGCTGGGCCCGTGGGAGCGCGACGGGAGCGGTCTCTGCTGTTTGGCCTGGGAGGCGGCCTGACTGGGCAGCACCCAGCACCGCACGAGCGATCCCGGCACCTGCAGACTCTCTTGTGGAATTTTAAGTAAGACACTTACACACACGAGTATATGAACGTCCTCTCTCGCGGCACCGTAGATGGTACGGAGCCCGGCTCACTGAAGTAGAGTTGTGGTCTCATGCTGTCTCCTCCGGAAGCTTCCACGAGGCTCCCCCAGGGCCAGGCCCCAGACTCTTCTCCATGTTTTGTGGCACCTACCTGAGGTTAGTGGCTTATTCTTCCAGCAACTCCCCAGGCATGTCAACACCATAGTAGCCAGTCCCCGCTTGAGAGAGCAACGGGACTCGTAAACGCACAGAGCTAACGTGGGCCCAGGCCAGTTTACGACTCCGATTTTACCTGAAAAACTGATCTTCCCTTCTGCTCGAAGGAGACCCTCGAGTCTGCTGCTGCAAACAGCACCGGCTTCAGCTAGTGACATCAGACGAGCCCAAACCGAAGGCGTCCTACTGGGCTGACAGCCTGGGTGTCGGCAGAGGCCAAGCAGGCCCAGGAGCTGTCCCAGACTCAGTGGGCACAAAAACCACACGCAGGAGCCGTGTGGGCTGCATCCCAGCCGTGGCGAGCTCGGGGGCCACAGACAGCATCATAGACGGTTGGCTGAATGGGAGCGTGCAGTGTAGACAGCGCTCCAGGATCGCTCATTTCTGCATTTATAACTGTTGTGCTTCGCAGAGACTCTCCTCGCTAAGTCCACGCTGCAGTACCTGGGGGAGAAGGTGTGACGTCCAGGACTGGTTCTCGGCTGGTTCAGGAGAAACATGGTGTGTGTATCTCAGTGGAGGATGGATCGATCTACGTACAGATGATAGAGGGACAGACAGATGACAGATCAATGTGTGGATGATGGACGGCGGGTGGATGGATGACAGATGATTGATAACATATAGATGATACATCAATACACAGAAGGCAGGTGGCAGGTGGGCAGGTGTTCGATAGATAATGTGTAGGTGACAGGTAATAAGTAATAGACCTACAGGTAGATTGACAGCAGAGCACACGCACACACACACGTGCGCACACGCACGGTGATGAAACCAGGTGTAGCAAATAGGAAAATAAGAGAGTTTTGTACTATTGTCGTGACTCCTGGTCCGAAATTACTTCCACGTGAGAGCTCCCAATGACAATCATTCGTTGGACGCACACCCCATGCTGGGTGTTGTTCTAAAACTCACATCTCTTGCCGTGTTTGGTCACCATGGCCGCCCCAGGAGGCAAGGGGCCCCTTCTGCGGACGAGGAAACTGTGGAGCAGGAAGTGCAGCTCCCCCCACGTAGCACCAGCGGCGGATCCAGCGTCTGAGCCCTGCAGCTTCGAGGCTGCAGGGCTCATGACTGCCCTGCTTGCCCGTGAACTGGGTCCTTTCAGGCTCGCACATGTGTCGGATGTATCTTCAGGAGGACCTGCTGCGTGCCAGCCCTGTCCTGGTGCTGGAGATGCACCGTGAACCAAACTGAGATACCGTCAGCCTCTTCCGTTCTAGTGCAGGGATCATGCAATGGACAGAACACACAGGGAATACAGAGCAGGTGGGCTGCATCCGCACTGGAGAGAAACAGAGCAGACAGGGAGACCTCGGTCCTGTGGGGGCAGTGGGGTTCAAGTCAAGTAAGGGGGTCTAGGAGGCCCCATTAGGAAGGTAATATCTGGACCAAGACCTGAAAGAAGTGTGGGAGTGAACTGTGTGGAGAAGAGTGGTCCTGGCAGCAGGAACAGCAAGTGCAAAGGCCCTGAGGCAGGAGCTTGGCAGGAATGTCTGAAAGCCAGCAAGGACACGAGTCAGTCTCGGTACCCCCCAGAAGACGTTAGAAGGAGGATGACCCTTGTGTCCAGTCATATCCACAACACTATATTCCAGCAGGAAAGGCTCATTCCATTTCAAAGGGGACTCTGATGGTCCCTTCTGGATTTTTTCTATTCCTCAGTTTACATCAACAAGTATTTATTTACAAGTAATCATTAGTTCTGTTATTTCATTTCTCCTGTGAGTTACATGCAAAATACAGATTTCTATGGAGTCTCATCTGCCGTCCTCCTTGGGGAAGCACCCAGCACGGCTCACTGACGTCAGCTGGTGACCTCCCCCCTATGAAGAGCTCACAGGGGCTGCTGGGGGGTCCTTGAAGACCGTGCCCACACACTGCGTGCTGTTGGCTTCCGTGCTTTCCTGTGTGTTTGAAATATGTCACTTCCGGTTGGACTCATGGGACTGGTGGGCCCCGACCCCGAAGGACATGGGTTCAGAGCAGAGATTCTCCGTGTATTCACTCCGCTTCCCGTGACAGAGCACTCTGGCCCCTGGAAGGACACCGGGCTGCACCACGTGCTGGGTGGTTTGGGCCAGGAGGATGCAAAATCCGTGCCACTCCTTCCGGACCCGACGGGCAGGCTGGGTGCTCTTAGTAGACTCGTGTGCTGAACCCCACACTCCCCCACATTTGGGCAGGTCCACAGAGTCACCAAGCATGACAGCTGTATTTGGTCCCAGCAACCCCTTCTCCGAGCAGACCCGGACTTTCTGTCATTCCCTGGGAGGGCTTTCAGTCCCTTGGCCTCTCCAGCAATGACTGGTAAATTAGAAAGTGATTTAGTGAGGTCTGGGTAGATATGCGCCCCTGCTCCACTTTTATGGGCACCCTCTGGACGCTGGCAGGTCCTTGGGGCCACGTGCTCCCCTCCTGCGGCGTGCTGGGGCATTGCAGACCTCGTCCTGCAGAGACGGAGCCTGCCCTCCCCCACACTTTCGCACAGCGCCCATCCATCTCCGTGAAGGGCAGCATGGAAGGCGACGTGGTTAAAAATAATGCCACGTCACGTGCTGGCAATGGCCAGCGTTTGTCCGCTCTCAGTAAACGGGGATATTGACTCTGCCGGTTTATAATCAATTTTTAATCCAATTCTTCACCATTGATACAGAAGCTAAATGATCCCTGCAAAATAAGCCTATTTTTCAACTTCTTTCAAGATCTTTGGAAGAATCAAAACTAACTGAAAGGTGAAATGCTGAATTTTGCCGTCGTAGATTCTGGGTCAAATACGGTGGGAATGACAGGACAGCAGCCTGTTGTGAGTGTGCCCTTCCCTCACCGCGGCCAGGGGTCACAGGACAGCCCTGCTGAGTTGGGGCTCCACGGCCAGTGGTGCGGGCAGTGCGGGCGGGTTGGAGGGGCGCCCAGCAGTCTCAGGAAATGCCAGCCCGCAGCAGCACCGAGCCGGTGACTGACCGCCTCACAGCCTCCCCAAGGCCGAGTTACATGGGTCTGCTCGTGCAAGAGCACGTGGCGGCATCAACACAGGAACGACGGCAATGAAAACAGCAGCAGCGGTGAGCCCAGCCAAGATGTGGCAAGACCCACTGGGGGCCAGGCTCCCAGGTGTGCCCCAACTGTGAGCCAGGTGTCCACTCCCAGGTGCGCCCCAACTGTGAGCCAGGTCCCTGCTTCTAAGGGTGCCCCAACTGTGGGCCAGTCCTTGCTCCTTGCTCCCAGGTGTGCCCCAACCATCAGCCAGGCGCCTGCTCCCAGATGCGCCCCAACCATCAGCCAACTTCCCACCATCCCCTTCACCCCCAGGAACTTGACTATCTGGGGACGTCTGCTGTTTAGTCCCCAGAGGGACACTGTGTCTGCCCTGGACCTGCCCTTGCTGCCTTCCTGGAGCAGCTCTGAGCTCTCGAAGGTCAGTGTGCTTGCAGGCAGTCGTGCACCAGAGTGCATGCATTGTACTAAGTGGGTGTAAGGGGTGAAAAGTGTCCCCAGACCGTGGGCACTTCTGTTTGGGGTAAGGGTGTTCACGGGTGGGCTGGAGTCAAGGGTCTCAGGATGAGGTTGCCCAGATCAGAGAAGCCCTAAACCCAATGTCGGGGAAGGGGAGATCTGGAGATGGACACAGGCACCCTCCTCTAAGGCCGCAGGGACAGGTGGCCACAAAAGGAGGGGGAAGGGGATGCGGAAGGGGAGGGCAGAAGGAACAACACACTGGGCAGGTAGGAGGCTGCGGAAGTTGCTGGAGCTCTATCCGCAGCAGGCCGGGCTGGCTATAGGCCTTGACCAGCTGCTGAACCTGCCGGGCCTCAGTTTCCCACCTGCCCGATGCCGCGGATGCAAAGTGCTTCAGGCGCAGGTCGTGAGGGGCCTTGCACTCAGCTGAATGTCGGCGGACAAGCACAGCCACTGCTTCCGAACGCGGGGGGCTCAGGAGGCACGGGATGTGCACAAGGTCAGGGCGGCCCCGTGGAGCCGGCTGCCTGGGTGGGGAACCACGGGGAGATGGCCGTGAGGATCATGGGTGGTGGCACCCCTACAGCCCCAGAGCAGACCCCTCACCCTGCACCCCTCCACCCGAAAGGCAGAGATGAGAACAACCGGGAGCCAATGTTCGGTAAACGCTGACAGCAAGGTCTGGAACAAGCCGGGAGAGGCAGGAGGAGGCGGCTGGAGCCTGCACAGGGCAGACGTGCCCTCACTGTGGCATTCTGCATCCACGGGACCCCCTTCTGGGGCGCCAAGGAGCAGGGCGGGAAGCTAACGCGCAACTTGACGAGTGTCTGCGTTTTGAAAACAGTTATCTCGGCATTGTGTTCCTGGGGGCAGCAAGAGGGTGTCGGGAGTAAGAAGGGCTGGCACGGGGGCGATGCCAGGGTTCGGTTCCACCAGTTCACCCCCAGATGTCAGAGATCAACAACTGTGCCTCAGCCAGGGCGCTCATCGAGGCCGACTGCGCCCGTCCAGCCCGGGGAAGGCATCGCCGCCCAGAGCCGAAGCCCCTGGGATCCCGGGGCAGGATCCTGCAGGACAGTGTTATCTTGTCAGGCGAGAACCTGTATGGGCCCCGTGTGATCATTGCTCAGCCACAATTTACATACAAAGACAGCTTATTTAACTTGTTAAATTAAAGCTTAAAGGCCCTTAATTAAAATAATAAATCAGAGAACCATTCCCCCGGCAAGGTGGGAGTAGCGGGGTGGATTCTGCGTTCCCCCAGGGACCGCACAAGGTCTGAGCGGCAGCACGACGCGGCCACTCTCCCGGCTCTGCACGCTGCACCCCGAGGGCCGTTCTGGGCTCCGATCCCGTCGGAAGCTCGGGCCGCCCAGGCGCACGGGGCTGGCTCCCACTGGACAGTGACTGTCCTGAGAGTCAGCGAAGCCACAGAGCACTGCCCACACCAAGGCACACACACTGTCTTCCCCTCCTGGCAGCCGGCGGGCGGAGACCTGAGGACGTGGTGCAGCCACTTCCCAGAAAGATGGGCTCCAGCCGCTCGAGCCTGCAGAAGGGCTCATTCTGGAGCACAGGGGAGAAAGCACCCGTGCTTGTGGGTTTGTTAGTTCTCTCTCCCGACCCACGCTATCAGAGTAGGGTCTGCGGACGTTCTTTGTAAAGGGCCAGAGAGTCCGGAGGGGCTTGGCCCCGATCCGACTCTGCTCCAGCCGCAGGAAAGCAGCCGCCGCAGACCATCGTCATCGTCTGGTGCGCTGTGCTCCGAGACCATTTTGTGTATGAGATCAGGCAGCAGGCCGGACTGCGCTCCCGGGCCACAGCCAAAGGTCAGAGCCCACCGCCAGCCCCC
>NW_024424675.1:46027440-46033050 GCF_017311325.1 Ursus maritimus | reverse complement strand
CGCTACTGTTCGTGAGACATTCCCGAGGCACGGACTCCCTTCTGAAATTCTATCGCGCACACCGACACACTGACGTGGGGGATGGGATGCTCTGGGTTTGCATTCTACCGCTGTGGGGCCTGGGGCCACTGCATACCTGCCTGTGCTTTAGCTTCTCATCTGTAAAGTGGGGTAACACGCGGATCCTTGTAGGGCTGCAGAGGGGGCCACGGGGGCTGAGCCCGGCAGAGTGCTTGGCATAGCTTTGGCTCGATCCCCACCGTTTGGGTGTGGTTTATGTACGGTGGCCAGGTCCCCAGAATGGGAAGAGAATTGATACCGATTCCCATTTACTGCAAAGCCAGAAAGATTCCCTTGTCCGTAAGTCTGTACGCACCCAGGGTCTCAGGGTGGAGGGGCCGTTGTGTCCAGAAGCAAAGGACAGTATCATTCTTGAAATGCTCACGTACTAGCAGCGACGCATCTGGACGGGGATCCGGGGGAATACACAAAGGCCCACGCGTCCTACAGGCCCCCAGGGTGGGGGGCCTCGCCAGCCTCATCTTCCCAATGCGAAAGCTGACACACAGAAGGGTTAGTGCCTGCTGGTCGGGGGTGCGCAGCAGCGTGGGCCCAGGCATGGGGGTTACCCCTTTGACCACGTGGATACAGAACATCTAGAAACATCTATGGAACAACTTCTACCACAACTGTTACAGGCACTTACAAGCTTTTAAAAATGCCCGCATCAATTAAGAGTTGCTCCCAAAACATTACATTTTTTAAGCAGGCACCTGCCCTTTAAACCTGTCAGCCGGGACTCGGTAAAAATAACCAGCACCCACCGAAGAAGGGACGGCATCTGTGGAGCAGACACACGGGGTCTCCCCACGTCCGGCTGACGGGATCATTGGAGCGAAGCCAGTGTGCGGTGAGGGTGTCTCTTCCAGGAGGGCCCGCTGGGGCTCGGGCCGCTAACCAGGGATGGCAGTGTAGGTAAGCGAGCGCTCTCTGGGAAGTGAGTCAGTTGATGCCCCTGGATGACGGGCGCCGTGGTTCAGATGTGCTGTGTTTGAGGGTCTCAGCTCTCCCAGGGACGGCCAGCGTCTGCCCCCCAGCACCGCCCTGGTGAGTGAGAGGACCCCGGGAAGTCATCCACATGGCCCCACACACAGAGCACTGTGGGTCATCTTTAACTGCTGGGTGGGACCGTGATGACACCCCCTCTTCCCCCACGCGTGCTGGCTCTTGCTGGTGACACGCAAGGGTCCTCCCTCCTCTCAGACCAGACTGTCGGCATCCCAGTGAGCAACCGTGCTTTGTTTCCCTGTTGAGCTCCCGGTCTGCCCCACAGGGAGAAGAGGATTTAATCTTTAAAGCCACTTAACACAGCTGGTGACTCTTCAGTGAGGGGACCGTGAGGCCGGGCCAGCTGGCAGCTGACACAACCATCCAGGCTGCGGCCACCCTCTCCATGGGTCCTCCGCCCTCTCCACGGGGACCCCGCCCTCTCCACGGGGACCCCGCCCTCTCCACGGGTCCTCCGCTCTCTCCACGGGGACCCCCCCCCCCGCTCTCTCCACGGGGACCCCAGCCCTCAGGCAAGCCTGGGTGTGAACGGGACGCTGGTGTGCATGCGACAGGGACCCTGCAGGGGCCACGGGTCAGTGTGGACCGCTCTGAGCGCCTTTACACCAATGCTGACTCCAGCTTCTTCATGTTGGTTTGTCCTCTTTGTGTGTCCCTTGGGTCATTTGTGAAAGGGGAGCAGTGAGAGCATCTGCCCCAGCGGGTCAGGTGAGGAGTAGAGTTCCCGCCATTTGTACAATCACGGAAGACAGTGTAGGCTGGCAACGACTTTCCATTTCGACAGAGTGCTGACACCTGGTGAGGCAGGTGGGCAGAGAGAGCGTGGCTCCGGTCCTGCCACCACGGCGCACTCAGGGCTTCCCAGCACACAAGCACCGCGGGGCCTTCCTCCACACGGCATGGATTTACTGAACCCCTCCTACACTGGGCATGGCATGGGTGACAGATACTGGGGTTGCAGCCAGTCAGGCGTAAGGGGATAGTCATATGGCCACGGAGCGGAACGTGCCTGCTCCTACCCCCTTAGCCTTGGAGCAAGAGAGAGCATCTAGGAGGAATCTACCCACAGTCTGTCCCGAAATTAACTTCTCCAGGGCACTGTTTGCACTGAAAATGGGTCGGGGAACAGAAAGAGGGCTTTGGGAGCAAGGCACAGCCAGCGTGACCATCTCCAAAAGAAGGTTCTAGATTTGGGACAACTCTTCCCAGGGATAGGGTTCCCGGTGGGAATTACTGAGCATTCCTGTTTATCCTGGACGCAGAGGAGAACAGGGCAATCTCACACCAAAACCCACCACCAGCTCAATGGCGTGAAAGAGCTACCATTTTCTTATTAACCAATTATCACAATTGGCCCTAGGATGCTAAGGCCACATTGGTAAAATTTTGTTCAAAATTTGACGAAAACGAGTAAGTAAAATCAATCCCCCCAAATTCCAACTTGAAAACTTAACCGTTCTTGTCGAACTGGCAATTTCCGTGCAAACCCCAACCTACTACAAGAAGCATTTTATTGTCACAGCTTGAAATTTGTTTTGAATTACCTTGATAATAATACAGCGTTCATTCAGCCACACAGCTAATGGATCTCGGAGGCCTAATTTCTAAAATCCCGCGCTGCACGGTTATCGTGTAACCAGAATTAGCGACGCTCCCCCAGAACGGAATGGCCCGAGTCTGCCTCTGTGCGATTACAACGCACGTAGCGGCACATTAATGTTGTTAACAAGACTTGGTGGATTCCAGCAGCGCCCCCCATCCAGGAAGTGCGCCCCACCAGCGCCCCGCGGTTCCCACCACCTGGAAATCCACGTGCATCCGAACGCGTGGGGATTCCGTGGAAGCCGAGACTCGACGTGGACGCCACATGAGCGGCCGTCCCGTCCACGGCTTCCCGTGAGCTCCCTCTGCTCTCGCTCCTCTGAGCCGGAGGACCAGCTGCGGTGACGTCCAGGAGCTCCACCATCTGGCGGAAGGCTGTCGCAGGCGGACCGTGGCATCCGAGCACACGAATGTTGCTTCCGCTTGCGGGCGGCCTTGGAACTGCACCTGCTTTGCGTGACCCGGGGCTGTCTTGGTGGAGTCACACAGGACTAAGGGTCTCTCGGACCAGAGTCGGTGAGCTACGGCCCGTGGCCCGCCAGCTGTGCCAGACCTGCCGCCCGGTCCCGCCGGGGGCTCTGGGGAAAGGGGGCTGCGCCCGTTGGTGTGCTTACTGCCCACCGTTGCTTCTGTGCCACGAGGCCGGAGGCGACACTACCGCAGAACTTCCACGGCCACAGAGCCCGGAGTGCTGGCCGTCTGGCCCTTTACAGAAAACATTTCTCTGCCCCTGTCTTAGACCACAGAACACTTCTCAGCCACAGTGAGCCGCCTGGCGAAGGCCGAGCCAGAAAGGAAGCGTGAGTGCGGCTTTGCCAGCCAGCCCGCCTAAGCCGTGCCTTCGCGGGGAGACTCTGACCTTTGTGGATATTAGCTTACGGCTCGTAGGGTGCCCGCTCACCCGTGAACGCAACACCCAGACACATGCAACAGGAAGGTGAAAACTTAATAAAATTCTCACTAACTCATCAAAGGATGACCTTACATTGGGAAAGACCCAGAAATAAATTTCGCTTTTGATTAAATGGAAAATCAATTTCCAGTGACATTTCTATTCATCAGGCCCCAAATGGAGGCAGAGAGCATGAGGAGGATGTCGCTGCCAAGGCAGGCCGGCCACGGCTCCCCAGCGCACCGCTGCTCCGTGTCTGTGACCCCTGGCGAGCAGAGCCTAGCCGCCCCCCACCCGTCCCAGCGCAGACACCCAAGGTGCACGGCCATGAAGGCTGGGGCCTCCGCACAGGTGGCCGGGAACAGTGGTGCTCTGACGGGCAAGCAGCCAACGCATGTGCTAAGAGGGGATGCTACCCAGAATGGGCATTTCAGGTCACAGCAGTGCTGTGTGCCAGACAACGGGGCTCCCGGGGTGCGTCTGCTCTCCACTGGGGCTCAGTTAAGAAAGCATTCAAGTTTATGTTTGGACTCTGGCCCTCCCCGTATTTAATACAAGTCCATGGGAGGAGCGTCCAGGTGTTGGTGGTGATCGTGACAGTCTCTGCACCGAGGACTGGATGGCACCCTGCCCCCCAGAGCCCTTTCTCATCCATCACAAAAACGTTGAAGTGACTCTCTACCGTTTTCTGGATTCTGGTGGCGCACACTCCGGGATCCTATAAGAGAACAGGGCTGGCATCAGCCCCGATCACTCTGGACGTATTTATAGAAGAGACATAAACTTTTTAGACTCTGTGATACCCAAACACACACTCCTGTCACCAAAGCTCAAGCCATCCCCGGTGGACTGCCGTGGTCACACGCGTTCTTCCCAAGAGAGGTGGGAGAACGTGTGTTTCCCTCGGGGCTGGGATGTGAGGGTGAACCCGCCATGGGGAGGCCATCTGAGGAGCCCCGGGCCATGTCACTGTTTAATAGCATTTGTATGTATAATCAATCTTTACGGGCTGTCCCCACAGGGAAGGTGTAACGGAATCAAGTCCCGCACAATTGTAAACCACGTGCAGCCCGTTAAAACTGGGATTGTATCAGATTTCCTGGAGCAATACTGATAATTCCTTGAGGTGGGTGGGAATTGTTTCTAAAAACGAACGTTCTGTGTGATTTAAATAAACCTAATATGATAAAGGAATGCGCTCCGCCACGCTAATGAGCCCATAAGTCACCGCAGCGGCCCAATTCATCCCAAGCGGAACTGCCATTTATGTGGAGTTTTTGAATAAAGGGTGTGATTTTGTGATTCATCCCATCAAACCCGCTTTAGTCTCTGCACAAATGGCTCCGGAGGTGAATATAATCAGAAAGACAGAGAGCACTGGGCTGCTTCCCCTCCAGGTGTGGGGCCGGGCGGTGGGGGGTCAGGGGGCCCAGGAGGACGAGCCGAGCTGCCAGGGCGTCTGCTCCAGGCGGCAGCAGGTCAGCCGGCTTCTGTGGCCCGAGGTCCGTGGGCAGCGGTGCGCCCAGCTACCTGCCCCAGGACCCGCGAGGAGAAGGGCGAGGCCGACGTGCACCTGCCCCACGGCTCTGGCTCCCGCACAAGTCGGTGGGGACGCAGGGCCCTGAGCTCTTCACCCCGTGAAAGATAAATACAGCGTCACGGACTGACCTCATACACACTCATGGGGGTCGCTCGCCCCGAGACTGCCTGGGGCTCGGGAGGGAGCAAACGAAGGAGCCGCTTAGAACGTGTCCCGTGAGAGCGCCCCCCCATGCAGGTGCTCTGTGCACACGCACGTGTACACACACAGACACGGCTCCTCCCGAGAGGGCACCCCCACAGGCACACACCTGATGGACACACACAGACAGCTCGTACTGTCTGTCACACATAGCGGTGCACTCACGCACACACACGTGCACACACACATGAACATGCATGCACACAGCACACACACGTGCATGTTCATACACCTGCACGTGACCCCACCTACATGCGTTTGCACACACAACGGCTACAGGAAAAACAGCCCACTGCACTGTCACGCA
>NW_024424675.1:45851206-46027430 GCF_017311325.1 Ursus maritimus | reverse complement strand
TGGGAGGAGCGTCCAGGTGTTGGTGGTGATCGTGACAGTCTCTGCACCGAGGACTGGATGGCACCCTGCCCCCCAGAGCCCTTTCTCATCCATCACAAAAACGTTGAAGTGACTCTCTACCGTTTTCTGGATTCTGGTGGCGCACACTCCGGGATCCTATAAGAGAACAGGGCTGGCATCAGCCCCGATCACTCTGGACGTATTTATAGAAGAGACATAAACTTTTTAGACTCTGTGATACCCAAACACACACTCCTGTCACCAAAGCTCAAGCCATCCCCGGTGGACTGCCGTGGTCACACGCGTTCTTCCCAAGAGAGGTGGGAGAACGTGTGTTTCCCTCGGGGCTGGGATGTGAGGGTGAACCCGCCATGGGGAGGCCATCTGAGGAGCCCCGGGCCATGTCACTGTTTAATAGCATTTGTATGTATAATCAATCTTTACGGGCTGTCCCCACAGGGAAGGTGTAACGGAATCAAGTCCCGCACAATTGTAAACCACGTGCAGCCCGTTAAAACTGGGATTGTATCAGATTTCCTGGAGCAATACTGATAATTCCTTGAGGTGGGTGGGAATTGTTTCTAAAAACGAACGTTCTGTGTGATTTAAATAAACCTAATATGATAAAGGAATGCGCTCCGCCACGCTAATGAGCCCATAAGTCACCGCAGCGGCCCAATTCATCCCAAGCGGAACTGCCATTTATGTGGAGTTTTTGAATAAAGGGTGTGATTTTGTGATTCATCCCATCAAACCCGCTTTAGTCTCTGCACAAATGGCTCCGGAGGTGAATATAATCAGAAAGACAGAGAGCACTGGGCTGCTTCCCCTCCAGGTGTGGGGCCGGGCGGTGGGGGGTCAGGGGGCCCAGGAGGACGAGCCGAGCTGCCAGGGCGTCTGCTCCAGGCGGCAGCAGGTCAGCCGGCTTCTGTGGCCCGAGGTCCGTGGGCAGCGGTGCGCCCAGCTACCTGCCCCAGGACCCGCGAGGAGAAGGGCGAGGCCGACGTGCACCTGCCCCACGGCTCTGGCTCCCGCACAAGTCGGTGGGGACGCAGGGCCCTGAGCTCTTCACCCCGTGAAAGATAAATACAGCGTCACGGACTGACCTCATACACACTCATGGGGGTCGCTCGCCCCGAGACTGCCTGGGGCTCGGGAGGGAGCAAACGAAGGAGCCGCTTAGAACGTGTCCCGTGAGAGCGCCCCCCCATGCAGGTGCTCTGTGCACACGCACGTGTACACACACAGACACGGCTCCTCCCGAGAGGGCACCCCCACAGGCACACACCTGATGGACACACACAGACAGCTCGTACTGTCTGTCACACATAGCGGTGCACTCACGCACACACACGTGCACACACACATGAACATGCATGCACACAGCACACACACGTGCATGTTCATACACCTGCACGTGACCCCACCTACATGCGTTTGCACACACAACGGCTACAGGAAAAACAGCCCACTGCACTGTCACGCATGCACACACACACGTACACACACGTACACACACGCACACACACGTACACACACACGTGCACACACATGAACATGCATGCGCACACTCAGCACACACACGTGCATGTTCATACACCTGCACGTGACCCCACCTACATGCGTTTGCACACACAACGGCTACAGGAAAAACAGCCCACTGCACTGTCACGCACACACACACGTACACACACGCACACGCACACACACGCGCACACACACGGCCGGTCCGCAGCAGCTCCTCTGCTCTCCTGGGTGCCAGCACGGACCTGCAGCAGCGTCCGAGGCTCCAGCTCTCCAGGCGGCCACCCCAGGAGCCTGGAGGATCCCCTGTGACCCGCCAGGGGCTGGGTTTCCTCAAAACGCCCTGGTTTCCTGGGCCGAGGCCCTCCTCAGACTGCTGAGGTCCACATAGACAGGCTCCTTCCGGTCCTCCTGTTCTAAGCACATACACTTGATGTTTGAAAAACTAACTTTAAGAGAAACCAAGGATGGGGCTGTGGGAGCCGAGTCAGTGGGGGCAGTGGGCGCTGACGTGCGGCGACGGGGCTCCGTGCTCCCTGCCAGCCTGGGTCACAGAGCGGATCACCCACCAGAGGCAGGTGTCCAGCAAAGACATGTGTCCGGAGGAGATGCGGGTCAGGGCTCTGAGGGTGCCAGAAAGGAGCAGGCATGTGGTTTGTGAACAGACCCTGGTCTCCCCCTAAGGGCCGTCACATACAGGGCGTTCCTGGGACAGACACGGCAGAGACCGATGGATGGGGGAGAACCTGCCCCTGCTCTGGGGAGGGGACCCTGGCTTGAGGGTGTGCAGAGCGGCACCCTCAAAGATATGAAGCCACTGAGCCCCTCTCAGAGCCCCCCTGGCTCCCACAGGGATGGGGGTCTCCCTACAATGCTGCGGACCATCAGCTCTGTCCCAGCGTCAGCTCCGAGACCACCGCTCTGGGACTCACCCCGGAGGAAAAGTATCTGGGGGTCCCGGGGGTCCGTGCTGGATGCCTGTCTCCACGGAGCATGGTATGGCCACCGTAGCCCAGCATCGGGAGCCATGGTGAGGAAGGGGAGAGAGAACCTGAAAAATCCAGTGTCCACCACAAGGGTCACCATGGAAAGGGAGAAAACACCACGTGTTAGGGAGGCCACAGGGCAAGCAAGATGCTGACGAGAGCCCGCGCACCCACTGAGGAGCCGGGGCTCAGAGAGGCAGAGCCCCCAGCCCAGAATCACACAGCGCACGAGCAGCAAAGCCGTGACTTGAACCCAGGTCAGCCTGTTGCCAAAGGCTATGGTCCGAGCTGTCACCTCTTGTGGAAGATGCTGTCCACGTCCTGGGTGAGTCACGAGGGGCCGCCACACGCCTGCCACATCCTCTTAGCGGCGTCCAGGTGCTAGGGATGCAGATGATGTCCTTGCAGTGAAAAGGACCGGGGGGGGGGGTGGATCAGAGGGTCTGCATGTCCTTAAAATACATGATGAAAGTTCTGAGTTCATCCGTTTGTCCAGGAAGAAAGCAAATAGCCGTCGGGCCTCCCCCGGAGAGCCTGCCCCCCCTTCCTTCAAGGCACGGTCGTGCTTTTTTTTTTTTTCCCCAAGAATTGCCCACATGTGCATTTCCAAAGGTTTTCAGAGAACATTCCTTGAGCTTGGAGCTTGTTCTTGGACAGATGCCAGGAAGAAGCCTGTGGTTTCTGAGATCTTCCCTGACGCTCCTGTTCAGGGACCGAACGAGGGCTTAAAATCCGCTGCCCTTTGGGGGGGCATCTGAGATCCGGTGGGAGGAGGGGCCGCAGTGCCCCACGCGTCACCCACCATCCTGCCCACGGAACCCCTGCTGCTCGCACCCACGGCTGTACCGGTGTTTTATACCGACTGCTCCTGGCTCAACCTTGAGGTCCGAAGTGGTGTTTCTCGACAGAAGGAGAGGACTTCCCATCAGACGTCTGGACGCGGGGAAGGAGATCGCCGTTCATCCCCCAGCCGAGGAGGCTTTGCAGAGGCGTCTGAAGGATGCTGCTTCGGCCCGCGTCTCCATCCAGCTTCCGAATCTCCCTCCCGCCTCCCCCAGGAGCTGAGGCCACTTGTGACATGCCCAACGAGACCCGCGGTGTGCCCCCGGGGTTGCAGCTGCGCAGCCTCGGAACGAGCCCTTCCTTCCCAGCAGGTCGAGGTGATTTTCCAACCCCAGCCAGTCACTCCTTCCTCTGCTTCCTCATCTCGGGTACTTCTCTGCACAACAGGCGTCGTGGGGTAAGTCTTGCAGGGCCGGGCTGTGCAACCAGCAGGTGCCAATTTCTAACTTCTCTCTTCGGATTGCTTAAAAACGGGCGCTTTAAGAGACAATTTATTCACTGCACCCTAAGAATTTAAATTTCTGTAAACATTTTAATTTTTCAAGCTACTAAAATGCAACCAATCTGAATAACATGACGCCCCAAGAACTCGGCCCGACAGTGACAAGAATTAAACTTTAAAATATTCGAGAGCTGGTGACAGGGCGGAATTAACGTCGACATCTTGGCAAAGACATTCGACCCTCTCGTGGGCCTCCCGGTGATTTACACCCTTTCTTCTCCTCAGCCCCAGAGCCTCGGCCTCTGGGCCTCCCGGGACCCTCCACGCCCGGTTCTGAACTCTGGAAGCCGTGAAACCCTGCCGTCTACCCAATTCACACCCACCGCACCCTGCTCTCACACCGTTTTCTGACTTTTAGAGTGCATGGGGGACGAGACCGGCCTCAGAAAGTGTGACTTCCACAAAACCAGTGGCGCATGAACCTGTCCAGGCCAAACCTGATCTGGGTCCGATCCCCGCGGCCAGGCCACGTCGGGGAAAGCAGCCCATCAAACCCCACCCAGGTGGGGGCCCTTCTGGTCTGACCACCGCTTCCTCTCCAGCAAGCCAGAAAGACAAGACAAGGCAAACCCACAGGTCAGAAGACACCGAGCACATCAGCTGGTTGCAGAGCGTGGCCCCATCTGGATCTGAACTCAAACAACCCCTTTTTAAGGATGCTGACATCCGAGACACCGGGGGCATCTGGACACTGCCTGCACATTGCAGACATCCGGCAACAACAGCGAGTCCTTTAGTGGGACGGTGGTGTGGTTGGTCACCCAGACGGAGGGGGCGGGGAGAACCGGGCTGGCCCGTGGGGTGGGTAGCACGTGCCTTCGTGGCCCTCTCTCTCCTCTTGCACGTGGTTACTGTTTTCCACAATAAAAAGCAGGCAGAAGCCAGGCCATGTACCCGGCAGGGGTGGCCCAGTTCTGCTCCTCTGGACTCACTGCCCTGCAGTCACCTGAAGGTCACTGTGGGGAGGAGCAGAGAAGTCGCCCACAACACCCAGCTGAGGGCCACCTGGCTCATGGAGGGGACCGATCTTGCTTCCACGGCCGGGAGCACAGGCCGCCAGACGGGTCGGCGAGACTATGGCGGCTCAGCTGTGTCCCTGCAAGTGCGCAGTGAGCCAGGAGGGACACCAGGGGAGAGGGTCTGACCTGGACAGAGGACGGGCCCAGAGAGCCGCTGGCCCAGACCCCGGGTCAGGCAGGGCCAGAAGCTGAGAGACGCAGGGACAGCGGAAGACTCCCGTGGTGCAGAGCACCGAGGAAGGTTTAAGACGGGCGTGCACAGAAAGGAAGCAAGTGCTGTCTCCGGGAGAAGAGCGTGGCGCACCTGCACCGTGGGGAGCAGCTGATGCTGCCGGGCCCCCTACGCGGAGAGGAGAGAGAGGCAATCAGGAATGTCCAGAGCTCGGTAATCCTGAGGAAGCAGCGGAAACTGCTGAGGGTTCAGGGGGCTGAACCCACATGATTGGGACGAGTAGGACAAGAAGTGGCTGCTTTTCATTATGAATTTCTTTAAAAAGTGCCACCAAATGTTTAAAGTTATGTTCACCCATTGCTCTGATTAGAGACAGAACGACACTCCAGACAAAGCTCTGCTCGCTGGACCCTTCAACTGAGGGTGCCGGACCGCACTGGGAGGGGTGGCCATGCACCCTCAGCGCCAGACCCTCCGGCTGAGCTGTGTTGTGATGGAGCGTCCATGTCACGCTGACTTCGGAAAGAGAGGCAGAGGGGAACTTACACTCTCGGTGAATTCTTATGAGCATGCAGAAAGCAGGAATCGAGCAAGCGCTCCGGCCTCACCCGGCCAAGGGGATGGTAACTCCGAGGGGCGGAGGGCACAGCTGCACACCTGCACAGCTACACACCCACACACCTGCACAGCTGCACACCAACACAGCTGCACACCTGCACAGCTGCACACCAACACACCTGCACAGCTACACACCCACACACCTACACAGCTGCACACCCACACAGCTGCACACCTGCACAGCTATACACCCACACACCTACACAGTTGCACACCCACACAGCTGCACACCTGCAGAATTGCACAGCTGCACACCTGCACAGTTGCACACCCTCACATCTGCACAGTTGCACACCCGCACAACACCTGCACACCCGCACAGCTGCATAGTTGCACACCTGCATACCCACACAGCTGCACACCCACACAGCTGCACACCTGCAGAGTTGCACACCTGCACACCTGCACAGCTGCACACCTGGGTCACAGGAGAGCTGAACAGAATCAAACTCCCGACTCCCCAGCTCTTCCCTCCCACCTCCAGCCTCATGCAACTTCCGACCTCTCCCCCATCAGGCTCCCTTCCCTGGACTGCCGGAAGCATCCACAGAGGAGGACAGCCCTTTGGAGAGGAAGCAGGCCCAGACTCCCAGGTGCTCAGAGGACAAGTCAAGCAGTGTCTCAACCAGTAAGACCTGCTAGAAGGAGCACATGCACTACAGCCGGAAGGGGGGTGGTGTTCCCACCACTCAGAGCCTGGTGCTCTGTGGGCTTTGCGTGAAGGCTGCTGGGAGGGGGCAGTCACTCCAAGTGCCATCCCACCTCCAGGCACCCTGGCAGCCACATGTCTCTTCTGGGCACGGGGGCCACAGAGGGAACCTGTGCCGAGGAGGACAACCTGCCTGGCTTCTGCCAGCCTGCTCTGCTCCCCAGACCCTTCCTCTCCCCCAGCCACCCCTTCTCAGAGTCCCCTCTCTGCCTCCCCATTGGAGATGCTCTACGCGGGTCTACCTGCTGGCCACGGGCCCCCCAGTGCCACGGAGCCTCCACGTGGCTGAACCAGGCCATCGGCGGCCTCATCCCGCACGCCCTGCTCCGCCTCGTCAGGCCGGCCCCCAGCTGGCCCTCTGGGCAGGGGAAGCCAGAGTGAGAGCCCCGAGCCCACACAGGAGCTGCCCCAAGTGAAGCCCATGACCCCCAGCAAGTGCTACTCATGGTCTGTTCTCCCCACAACTCTGTGCTCGGCCACTTGGGGTGGCCGTGGTGACAACGGTGTCCCGGAACTGGCCGTGACCTTGACCAGAACAAAGATCAGTGAGGGGACCTGGCCTCTTCAGACGACCCATGCCAAAGGCTCAGCCAGGCAGGGACCCCGAACTCCCAGACCCAAGCCCCGTTCCTGGTGCCTGCAGCACCTGCTGGCGGACCCTGAGTCACCCAGAAAGCAGGACGCGCTTCTGATTCAGCAAGTAGCATGCTCTTACCACGATGCATACTTAACGTTACATCACTGCTACTTTAAAAGCCGGATTTCCCACATATCTTGGCAACGCCTGCCTTCCGTGAGCAGCGAGCAGTGTGGGACGGGCACCTGCAGGGTCTCTGACCACGGCCCCAGACGCTGGTCATATGGAAAAGACCAAGTGTTGGGTAATGCTGTGGCCTGTGTGAACTCCAGGGTTTATCTCCCAGAAGACGAACTGGATTAGTGATTTCTAGCCACTGCTTGGTCCTCTGCCATATCGGTCCGAAGAATACTGGGTCCCGCAGTCCTAAATGGTGGTGCCCAGTAATCCCATTCAGAGGAGAAGGTGGCACGTTTTGGGGCGGGAGGGCCCACCCAGCTCTACCCTCTCATGCTCTGTGTCACTGCCTCCAGAGCCTGGAGGAGTGTCACCCAGTGCTTCCAGCAAGAGACTATGTCCCGTGGGCCCTGCTGCTGCTGGACAGGGATCTGAACAGAGGACACCACACAAGCCCAGGCTACCCACCCCAAGGCCTGCTGGACCCCAGGCTGCCTGCAGCTGGCTGGCTACCTGCTGACCGTTGGCGGTCTGCTGCGACTATGGCCCACAGGTTAACCGGAGGGTCAGCTCCATCCACTCATGGAAATGACTAGAAGCAGATGGACATGGAGCTGGTAGGTGTAGAAAGACCACCCTGGTTCTGACAGCCTGGCAGGGCTCAGGGAGTCACCCCTGAACAGCCCGCTCCCAGGCCCAGGAGCACAGAGCCCCAGACAGACTGGGAAGCCCGCCCTGTGGGGCTGATGGCCCAGCCGGCAATGCCTCCCTCCCACAAACGCAAACAGTACACTGTATTTTATTTTTTATTTACTTTGCAAATTGTATTTATACAAAGCTTACTGCATGCCAGGACACTGTTTGAAAAGCTTTTCAAATAGGAACCCACTTAATTGGTGTGCCAGCACCTGGGTTACTCTGTGGACTCCGTGCAGAGGCCTCTCGCCAGCTCTGATGCTGTTTGCCCTGGAAGGGCCAGCCTATTGCTGCACTCCTGCCCTGCGGGATCCCTGCCCTGGGGGATCCCCTACCCTGGGGGGTCCCCTGCCCTGGGACTCCTGCCCTGGGGGATACCTGTCCTGGGGGATCCCTGTCCTGGGGCCCATCACATTTCATCACTGTGGCCTCTCCTCCACCGCCTGCCTCCTTGCACCTGACAGATGGTCTACCCCAGAACACCCCACCTCTGGGTAGGTCAAGTAGGCTAAGGGGCTTAAATTGGCGTCCCTGGACCCTCGGTGCTCTGTGTTACACGGGCTCCCAGCTTGGCGGCACCCTACAGAGCCCTCCCTCACGGTCATGCACCTGTGTTCCTCCTGTCGGAACAAGTACAGGGTATGAGTACGTCTGTGTAAGTGTGCACACACATGCACACGTATCCCTGCGCTTGCACATACTCACACATCTACGCTAGTGTACACACGAGTGCATGTGTCTAACACACACGGCTGCATGCATGTGAGTAGTGTGTGCACACGTAAGTGCATGTGTCTGCGTGCACACACACATCCCATGCATACAGGTACATATGCAGACACACGTGCACACACATGCACACGTGTACACACGCCGACTCAGTCTTTCAGTCGTGCACTCACGTGCAGGTGCACACACATGTACATGCGTGTGCACACATTCACGCCTGTGAACTTACGGAGCTTAGATGTGTACACGCATACAGACACACACAGAGTCCTTGAACAACCGTGTGCGGGTCCACGTGGGAGGGAAGTGACTCGGCCACAGGACCATGAGGACACCCAGAGCCACCCAGCTGGGAGTGGCTGGGCCGGGACCCAGATGTAGCCGGCCTCTTCGCCGTGGTCCTGCACTGGCTCTCAGGGGTTCCTGGGACTCGAGCTCCTCATCTGTGAAGTGGGCTGGTGGTGGATTTGAAGCCAGGACGCTGGATGTGGGTGTTTTGTTCTCTGCCCACTTGTGCTCTGCACGCAGGCCAGCATAGGAAAAGTGGACATGTAGTTTTCTCTCGTTCACCAGAACAGCCTTGGTGCTAATGCTAGATCCACGGAGCCCGGTCTGCTCCAGACCCTTGTCCACATGACTCACCAAACCCTCCCCGGCAGCCGCGTCACTCCCCCCCGCCCCAGTAGCTCAGGAGCCACAGTGGGTGGAGGAGGGAGCTCCCTCCCAGCGGACTCCTCGCCTGCGAAGGAGAAGAGCCCAGTGAGAAGTGGGGCCAGATGTCCCTGACCTGCAGGCCTGCGGGAGGGGGTGCAGCGGCAAGTTCAGCTTCGTCCTGGACGGGCGCTCACGTGGCAGGACCCCGAGCTCACACCCCAGTTTCGGAGTGAATGTCCACTTGACCTGACAGCAGCCGACCTGCCAGCAAGTGCCCGCGAGGGGCTGCGACGGGACAGACGCCACCTAGATGCTCTTCTGTTCCTGCCAAGCCCTCTCTTGGCTCGTCCCGTCTGGTCAGGGAGGGTGGGAAGCAGCCCCCCTGCCCCTCGTGCTGGGCTCCCTGGGTCTGGAATCCAGCCGTCTGGTCTCTGCAACAACCACTAACCCTAAGAAAGCAGAGTGCGGTCTTCGAGGGGCTGTGGGTTTTGGACGCCAGTGCCAGGCTGGGAGCACGGAGCCCCTCCCTCTGCCCCTCGCCACCTGCAGCCCAGCCGTCACCGCGGTCTGGCTTCTCTCTCGCTGGTCTCGTCTGCACCTCATCCACGCAGCGGCGCTCACAGCCTTCGTCCCGCGTCCCGCAGTTTCCCTGGAGCGGTCCAGAGTTGCCGGTCTGCGCGCGCTGACACAGCCTCACCGGCCACCCTCCAAAGGCTTCCCTCCACGGCCACTGCCACCAGCCCGTGAAAACGTTACAGCTGCTCACGTGAACACGGAGGCCACTGGGCCCGTCCACAGACAGACTCGGTGGGAGGCTGGCTGCCCTTGCCGTCTGCAGGCGCATGAGCTGGGGAGTGCCTCTTGCCTCCAACGGTCCTTTGCATCTGAGATGGCAGCCCCAAGACGCAGACACAGAGGGGCTGTCCCCCACAGCCGACACACACAGTGACACCACGTCCACCCAGACACATCCCACGTGCGAGCAACTGACGGAATAAAGGCTATTAGCACTGGGGGTTCGAGTGCTGGGACGTCCTTCACCCAGCCTGGCAGGGTCAGAGGGGCTGCCCAGGGCGGCGCGTCTGCCCCTCCGTGGCCATGGCCAGGAGCCTCGGAGCCACCCCCACCTGGGGCAACAATGCACGAATGAGGGAATGATGACTCTGCCAACCTAGGATGGGTGTGCATTTGGGGCGGGGGGCGGGGGAGAACAGCGGGTTTCGCGTCAGCTGTGGGACAGCGGCATCCCAGCAGGCACCCAGCTGCCGTTTCCGAGCCCCACCCCACCTGCTCTCAGCTTTTGAACATGTGCCGGGAGCTGGGGCTGGGAAACAGCCGACTCCCTGCTTCTGAGCGCGTCTTCAGCCGCCGTGTGCTCCCTGACGGGTGCCCGGCCAGTGCACTCCAGCTGCACCTCCTCCTGCAGGGGTGGATCCTCCAGCAAGGAGAGGTGCCCTGGGTCCTGCTGGCGAACTTGCCTTCTGCCTTTCAATCTTCTAGACAGGCCGACTTAGCCTGTTCGGGACAGGTCTCCAGACAGCAAGCGAACCAGGCCAGCTTGGCTTTCACAGTCAGTGTCTTCCTCGCTGTTGTACAGGCGGGAAACACACACACCCGGCCACCTAACTCCGGGGTGAGGAATCCCCGAGAGATAACTTGGCCTGGAGCCTGTTCGTGACCCGCGGACTGAGTACCGGGGGAGAGACGATCAAACACGGGCAGACACGGCAGTGCACACACAGTGCTGGTGCTGGGAGCCCCTGGCAACTAAGCTCCCAGAGGGCACGCCTCCTAGGCTCATACCAAACACACATGTCCTGCGTGCAACACACACGCATGCACGCAGGACACACAGCACACACACACGCATGCACGCACACCAGGCCACACGCACCATGTCACACACACACTACACACATGAACACATACACCACACACGTGTGCATGCACACCAGGCCACGCGCACCATGTCACACACACTACACACATGTACACATACACCACACACGTGTGCATGCACACCAGGCCACACGCACCATGTCACACACACTACACACATGTACACACACCATACACGTGTGCACGCACACCAGGCCACGCACATGTCACACACACACTACACACATGTACACATACACCACACACGTGTGCACGCACACCAGGCCATGCGCACCATGTCACACACACACTACACACATGTACACATACACCACACACGTGTGCACGCACACCAGGCCACACGCACCATGTCACACACACACTACACACATGTACACACACACCACACACGTGTGCACGCACACCAGGCCACGCGCACCATGTCACACACTACACACATGTACACATACACCACACACACGTGCACGCACACCAGGCCACGCACACCATGTCACACACACACGCGCGCACACCTGTCTCTAGGTCCAAAGCCTCTTGAGGGCTCTGCCGGGGGCGCCAACAGTTGGACAGTGAAGGATGAGGAGAAGGGAATTTGTACCGTGACTGTGCAAAGCAGACCCGTGTCGCCAATTGGGTTTTACAAGAAAGCGGAGGATGGGGTGGGGGGTCGGGGGCGCCCACACGGATGATCTTACACCGGACACTGGGGCGTGGAGCCGGCGGTGCAGGCCTGGGAACCCCGCGTGGAAAGTCCACGTGCGTGTGCCCATGACAGACCAACGCCCGTGACCCCAAAGCAAGAGGACACTTAACCGTGACACCCGCCGTCACAGTTTTTGGGTGCTTCCGGCAGCGTTTTGAAATGCTAATTGGTCTTTCATGGAATTTATCGCCACTTCCCAAATGGACACTTGTGGGACACGGCCACAATTTTAGCCTTTTAAGGGTGATTTTTAACGCAGAGAGCAGCCTGGCCGTTTAGAAGAGGTGCGTTTGCTCCCGTGAAGGGAGAGGGCGCAGTCGGTGCCGCGCTGTCCTGAGGGCGCTGGGCAAGGCGCGCTGATCCTGGAGTGGGGTCTTCTACCCTGCTGCACCCCACCGGCTTCGAAGGTGGCCCTGGTGCTGCGTGCCAGGCATACCCTCCGAGACCAGCCGCGCAGCCGCGCTCCTCTCGTATGAGACAGCCCGAGGGCAGGGGCGCAGGCGGTGTGCCCCCCGGAGCCCACCGAGGGCCAGCCTGCGAATCGTTTCCTAATGGGCCCGACTTACTCATCTGCATGTTTAATTCCTTCTTCACATAAACTTGATGTGGCCCAACCACTGTACTCGCCAAATTCCAAGACCCCAGCAATACATCCCTTCCCTAAATGTAAATTCACGTTTTGTAATTTGTAAAACCCTCCTTCCTCAGGAGCAGAGAGGCTGACCCACTTTCACAAGCACGCTGTCGGGGAGCACGCCCCACTCACGCAGGTTGTGTTCCAGTGTCCTGCTCCAAAGCGTTCCCAAACCGGCATCTGCCCAGGGGGGAGAGGTCAGAGTTCGGCCAGGTACTGGTGGTGGGGGCCAGGTGGAGCTCAGCAGTTTGGGGTCAGAAGCCGGCCTGTCCCCGCTGAGTCCCATCAGTGACGTGGGTCCCACCACCGTCAACACAGAGAGACACAGTGATGCATCCATTTGGATGCACGTGCATCCTACACGCTTTCCTTCACGGAGCCGATGTCCTGTTGCCCAGAACGTCACGGAATGTTCACAGCCGACATCAGAGGGCACATACCCACCGTCTGGGCAAGCTGGACAAGGGCAGCCTTTTCCTGCTGGGCGCTAGTAGCACTTGGGGCTGGGTCATTCTCTGCTGGTGCCCGCCCTGTGCTCCCACCCACCAGTAGCCCTTGCAACAACCCCAACGGTCCCCAGATGTTACGTGTGTCCCCTGGGGGGCAAAGGGCAGACACAGGTCAGCTGTGGAGGAAAAAGCTGCCTTCCCAGGGCTGGGGAACCCCGTGGCCGTGGCACCTGCCCTATTCTTTTTAGCTCAACTGAAAGGGCTCCTGGCTGATGACAGAAAGAACCCAGGTCAGGACCTCAGCAGCTTCTAGAACCCTGAGGGGGCGAGGTTACTGAAAAGCTGTTCTGTTAGCAGCTGCAGCCCAGGTAAATGGATTTCTGGCTGCCGTCCCCTGGGCAGCTTTAGGGCAAGGAGGGCACCAACTCTGTCACATACACATTACAAAAGCCCATTTACACTTGCAGAATCGCTTGTAATCACGCCACATTCAGGAGGGCTTCGCAGCTGCCGTCTGCGAACTGAGAGCAGCCCCGCGGTGTGCGGTCACCTGGCCACACTTCTCACGTCTCGGCACCAGCGCGTCCCAGATGTGCCATCGACTTTTTGCTTTTTATAAGTTTTTATAACCAAAGTTAGAAGGAGAACATTGCTCAGTTTGGCAATGTCGTAAGTGACAAAGGAAATCTATTACGGTTGAGAAATTAGCGCAGCTAAGTGACATTTTATTGCTCAACCAGACACTGCCCTCCAGACTTCTGCTGACAAAAGAAACTGTTGCTTTCCCAGATCACGGGAGCCCGAGAGGCAGTTTCTAGAGTCCTGTCAAACACTTCCGAGGGGCCGGGGCCACATTCCGATGGCCACATTGTCACCCCCCGCACACACCCTCCCTAAGGCCAGAGCTGTTTATTAACAGGAACACGAAAACTCTTCTAAGATGTTCTGCTTATCACATACTCCCCATGTGTTTCCAAAACTCCACTCAGCTGGTGACGGCTTTTTTTCCCCTCTTATGCCAACATGGAAATTCCCCAATATTGCGCAAAATACGAATTTTTCATTAAAATGGTTGTTACTTTCGTTACCACGGAGTGGAACACCTAGAGCCTCGTAAGGAACACTCTATCTGTAAAGAGAGTACCTGCCCCCATTAGAGCAGCGAGATAATTAACTTCACGCCCTCAGTCTGGGAAATGTGCAACGTCTCCAAAGTGCTGGGGGTGGAGAGAGGGTTCTCACCACGGCGCGGGGGGCTGCGAGCTGGAAGAGCCTTTTTGGAGCCTAGGCAAGCGGCACCACGGAAGTTAAACACACAGCTGCCCTCGGACCCAGCAGATCCAGGTACTCGAGGGGACACGCCTGATGCTCTCTTCATTGCCACACCGCTCGAATGACAAAACCAGAACCGGCCTCTGTTAGCCAGGATGGGGTGTGTTCTGCTGCCCTAAACATCCAGTCCCCGAACCTCACAGCCTGGCCCAGTACGACCCTATTTCCAGCTCAGGCAAGCCTCCAGACCAACTGCCCCGTGGTGCTGGCCCAGCCCTCCAGGCTGCTTCGCATTGCTGGATTTCCGGATGGGAAGGAGGGTCCCGAGTCATCTCCCACGGGCAGCTCCGTGTCCTGACACTGGTGGCACACGCCGTTCCCACTCACGTTCCACTGCCCGAAGCAAGCAGCACGGCCATCCCTCGTCTACGGAGCAACCGTCCCGGGTGCCCTGCAGGGAGCAGGGGTGGGGCGCTAAGGAGAAGCAGCAAAGGCCCCACACCCTCATCCTCAGAGAACGGGGACTGTCTCGTGGGGCGTTCGCGGGTGGGCAGCCGCTAAGAGGCACTAGCCGACTACGTGCCGACAGGAGATCTCAAAACGAGATGAAGAAGCACGAGCCCAGTTCCGGCACGTCGCACTCGGTCCCACAGACACACATTGTAGTAAGTCTGCGCACAATTCACAGAGTCTCTGTACCCCGCAACAGACAGTCCAGAAAAGGCGCAGAAACACGGATGGAGAGACGCTACACTCCGAAGGGTCCCTGCCGGGGAAGGGAGTGGGTGTCGCCTTGACATAATGATCCTATTTCTGTGAAAATCTACTAACGTCGTTAATTCTGCAGGGTGGACACCCCAGTGTTTCCTGGGTCATTGGCCCCTTTCAGTGCTTTATAAGTTTTTTTTTTTTAAAGATACAAAACTAAGCAATCTGTGTCCTGAAAACAGAGAGACGCGTCCCATATGGTGACACACAAAAGCAGCCCGGAGAGTGACAGCGGCCAGGCTCCTCTGATGCCGGCGAAGCCCAGAGAGCTTTGTCGCTGATGCGAGGGGTGAGCTCCCCGGTCAGTTCTCCTCCAGTGTGTTCCGCTTCCCAAACATTCAGGACACGTTAACTCCCCCGCGGGACGTATCGATGCCACGGGGATGACAGCGGATGATCGAGAATTCTACATTTTGACTGATAACTGGAGCAAATACATACAGAATTAATGATGACTGCAGTATTTAATTATTTTCTGGAGAGGGCGGGAAAGACATTAAGTTTCCCTGAGACACCTTCCGGGCACACGGGTAAAATGGCAGTGAAGACGCTATTTTAGGCAGCAACCAGGCATCGTCAAATCGGTCCTTCCACCCGTCCTCCCGTTTCTGACAGTCTGTGATGAACGCGTGGAGAGAGAAATTCCAGATGCTGAGAGCTTCAGCGCCTTGGGAGGGCAGGGTGGGGGCTTCCCACTGCGTGCCCGTTTGCGGGGTGATTGTCTTAGTGGAACAGGTCCGCGTCAACTGCGTCATTGGAAGCCACCAAATCCCAATCGTTGGGTGCTGCCAAAGGAATGAAGATTCCTCGCACTGCCTCTGGCCCTGAAGTTCCCTAAACAAGCCGGCACCCAGCTGTACTATGTGGATGGAGTCAAAGTTCTGGAAAAGTTCATCCCAGCGTCAGATAAGTCTGGGAATGGGAAGACCTACCAGGGCCCAGGGGCCTCCTGAATTGTCGTCTCTCCTTACTGGTGGCTTGTAAGACCTTCCCACCCATTCTCCCTGCTGGGGTACCCTGCCCATTATCCCACAGCACCTAGCATTTTAGCATGTGTCCTGAACACCCCCCGATGGGAGTTGATGAGGACTGAAACCCCAAGAGCAGAAACTGGAATTATGCGCCGGGAAGCATGTTCGCTTGTCTCACCAATCACGGGGGGGAGTCTTCCCTGAGTCAGATGTCAAAAAACTGGGGTATTTGCTCCCCTATATTCTGTTTAAAACATGGCCCTCAGTTGCTTCATGAATATTTCTCGATGCTTCCCAATTTCTAGAGCACAAGCGCCCTATTCACGGATACAGTGTCTGCTGAGTTTTATACATCTTTTCACAAACCTCTTTGCCTTTCCGTGAAGTCAGTTTTATTAAGTGTGCTGCCACACGCCAGAGCTCTCTCACTGCAGTTCCTAAAACTGGATACGCGGTACGCTGCTGTTCACTCATGTCCCGCCACCTCCTGTGCACCTGCCCTGCGAGGCCCGGCGTGAGGCTGCCGCACAGCGCGTGTCAGCCGGGCCTCTGAGGTCCTGCTCAGTCCGTCACCGGCCCTTCCTCTGGCCTCATGTCTGCATCTACCCACAATCCCGTCGGTCTCCCCGCTCAGGTGGCTGGGGACTTTGGGGCAGCAGGGGAGGGGGGAAGCAGACAAAAGGGCAGGCTTTGTGCTGGGCTCTATGGCTGCTCTCCGGGTGCTATTCCCCTTGGTCTCCAAGCACAGACAACCTCCCGCCCTGACCCCCAGAATGAGGTGTGACATGGGAGGGGCTCCGGTCAATGAGACGTGTGCAGAGGTGACTGTGGTAAGAGCAGGACAATCACAGGGACATGTGAGATGGGGAGTGGGGGCCACGGGATAGAAGCCACCAAGAACCACAAGCCATCCCCAGACCAAGAGCAGTCTGGGACTGTCCCCCACAGCTATAGGCTAAACTTTGTCCCTCTGTTATTCATATGTTGAAGTCCTGACCCCCAGTCCCTCAGAACGTGACCGCATTTGGAGACAGACTCTTCAAAGGGGTGGTTACGTTAAATGGGGTTGTAGGGTGGCCCTGAGCCCATAGGACTGGTGGCTTCACAAGAAGATGTGAGGACACAGCCACACCCAGAGGGATGACCACATGGGGCCAGGGGAGAGGACGGTTTCTACAGGCCCAGGAGGGAGTCCTCAGGAGGAAGCACACCTGATCTCGGACTCCCAGCCTCCCGATCGTGAGAGATGAAGTCTGCTGTTTGAGCCGCCCAGAGTGTGGACACCTGGCTCTTGCAGCCACCGCGGCCCACGTGGGAAATGAACTGCGGCGGGGTGAAGCCTGGATGTGGGGAGAAAGGTGAACTAAAGACACGGGGATGGAGGTGGCAGGGCACACGGCAGGAATAGCATTTGGACACGAGCGGATTTCATGAGGGTGACGGCCAAGCACCCCCTCCCTGGCAGGAAGCTACAGCATCACAACGCCCAACCCCAGGCCCACTGGCAAATTCGGGCCTCTTGTGGGCCAGACTCTGTTCTAGCCTCGCCCCGAGCGGCGACTCTGCGAATATGCATTGGATGAATGAGAAGCGGTACCTGGGGATCAGGGACTGCCCCCAGATTACGGTTTGACCCCAGCCTGGTAAATCACTCCCACTGGAAATACTGCGCACGGGTATCCCTGTCTGGGCTGAGGCACAGTTACGGAAAGTCTTCGGTGTCCGTGCACAGAATAGGCAGGGGTCTCGTTCACTCTCCCAGAGATGGCATGGGGCTGACCTGGTGCCCCAAGGAGGCCCCAGAAGTCCCAGCTGGTCTGGGTGCCCGAGGCTCAGCAGTCATGCCCAAGGGGTGCTTGGGAGTGAGCTGTCTCCCTGGCTCCCAGGAGACCTAGGCAACTAAGAACCAAAAGGGTGAGAGGAAGAAGGGACGGGGCGAGAACAGGGCTGGGCTGGCTGTGGCCTCCAGGTTGGAGCCCGGACACTATTAATTCCATCCTTTTATATCAGTGCAGAACAGAGCTCTATCTGTCTGTGGAGAAATCTCTTAACTCCATCACTTGCTGGCCTCCCTGAGGGCAGCAGGGCTCACTTGGCGGGTGTCCTGCTCTCAGACTAGCAGGTACGGCTGAGGGTCGGCAGGGGTGAAGGAAACTAGGTTAAAGCCACCCGCCAGAGAAAAGGCTGTTCCAGCTACAAGAGATTCCAAGGGAAACTTGCAGAAAAGGGAGGTGCCCGTCTGACGCCTCCGATAAATGGATGTGCTGAGTTTCCTGGCACAGGACAGCACGCTGAGATGGCCCCCTCGGCCCTCAGCTGGGCACCGGGCCGCCTCTCTGTGCGGGACCATGGCCTGGGGGGTGGGGAGGCGCTCACCGTGGCTTCGGCAGGACGCAGAGTTCAGTCTTCAGAGCAGTGCAGTGAGGTGTGTGACCCAAGACCCAGGGGTGGTTACCGGGGTGCAGAGGCTGGCTCGGAAGGACTGGGGAGACCAGGCAGCAGGGGCCTGACAGGCACTGCCCCTTTCATGGCGCTGGGATGTCTCTGTCACTCACGGGGGACGTTCTTTCTGAATCTAAGCCCAGAGCTGCCCCGGCTTCCCCCTCAGTGAGGCTCTTCTTCATTCTGTGCTTTGAAAGGCCGGGCTCATCGCTCCCCAGGAGGCTCTGGCTTTTGAGTTTCTGCACACAGGAGAGGGGCCCGTGGACACATCCGTGCAGATACATGGAGGAAGCTTCTCGGTGAAGCTGTGTCCCAGCCTCAGGCCCGTATCAGCATAGCCGCTCCCACACTGGAGGAGGGCCCCGTGCTGCAGAAGGGGGCTGTGCTGCGGCTGTGGGGGCCCCCGAGGGGAGGCTACATCTCTTGAATGAATGAACACTGGCATGAATGATGCTCTGAGCAGGGTTCCCCTCTGGGTCCAGTTCTAGCCCTGGCCAGTCTGGTGGTCTGCACCCATGGGGAGCCCAGGCCATGCACTGGGAAGCCGCTGTGATTTTCTAGGCTCGTGTGGGCTGGAGGGTTTGCTGCCCCGCTCTTGATGAAATAAGGAGAAATGGAGGCATTCATGGGGGGCTCCTTTGGGGTGGAAATACCCCGATCCTTCAGGATGTGGCTCAAACTCCCGGCAGGGATCAGCCTTCTTCCCAGCACCAAACCCCAGGTCGTCTGACCAGTAGCAGGTGTGAGGGAAATTCAAATGGCCAAGTGTTGGACTTCCAGAAGCTCTTTCTCAAGCGCCCAGACACTTCACCTGGGCCCGCTCAGCCGCAGCCTCGGTCCCTGCTCAGAAGGGCCCCCTAATGCATGCACTGCTCTCTGTCCCTGTCCTGAAATTCTTCATACTTTCTGAACTAGGGGCCCTCTATTTTCATTTTGCACTGGGCCCTACAAATTATGTCGCCAGTTCTAGACTTCCCCCACATGTAATTTATTTCTAAAACATTTTCCTTAAAAGGTGTTTTTGGACAACTCTGTATTGCTTCTTTTCTAAGCCTGATATTACGACTATTAGTTTAAATCCAGTTGTCTTCTCGGTGTTAGCGGAGACCAGCAAATGTACCTGTGGTCCTGTTTCATGGGCCCACGGATGGACTCTGGACACACCAGGTTGAGCCGTGTGGCCCCTCCAGGGGCATCCCCACGGCCAGAGTCGTTGTGTGACTCCACTCACCTGTTTGCGAGCTGCTGGAGGTCCGGGTGAGCCGACTGGCCCCATTTCTTATCTAACTGCCTCTCATTTGCCGCTGAAGTCAGTAGAGCGTTAGATCATGCTTCCGAACCTTAGCTTCCTCATCTGTGAAATGGGGATAATTAAAACCGCCCAGCCTGGGTCATTAGTTTTCTGGGAGGTCAACTCTGGCTTGGGCTTACGCGATGTGAGCCCCAGAGGCTCAGGTTCGAGGGTAGCGGCTCTGTGTGCGTAAGGCTGTGGTCGTTGGTGTGAAATGGGTGGATGGGACTCAGGTCTTCGATTGGCCAACTCTGGACGAATCTGGGATGAACACTCCCTTCCTGCCACAGCCACGCGGGAGGCTGCCACGTGCTTTCTCACGGTGTCTCAGTGAGAGAGGCCGTGGGACACAAGGGAAAGATCTCAGCAGAACCTGATCAGCATGGGAGCAGAGGGGCTGCTCCTGCTGCCAGCCCTGAAGCCCAACCGAACTACAGCCTCGGGGGCTCCCCTCGCTCGCCCACAGACAGCTGGCCTGGAGCTTGGTGGGGTGCCTGGCCTTGGGTTCAGTCTGGGAGCCTGCTGCTTGCTATTCACCAGCTTTTAAACAACTGAACTAACACAGAACGTGTACACCAAGGCACACTCGTCGTCACGGAAACCAAGCAAACTAACACGATTTCCTCCCTGTCCCTCCTGCAGGCCACAGTCCAGCCCCACGTGGTTCATCCGGCTCCTTTCCCCTCCCAGCTCCACGGTGAGGTCCCTCAATGCCCTGTCTGCATAAGATGCAAGTGAGACATGAGAAAAAAATGGAACAATCTCAGTAATATTTTAAGCCACAAAGTAATATTTCTATAGCAGAGTGCAAATAGAATTTTACATAATGCACAGAATAAATGCCTCTGAAAATCAATATTTCCAGCTGGATGTACAAATTAAATGATGATATTCAAGTGCAAGATTAAAACAATGATTTAAGATAGAAATTGAGTTATATTATCTCATGCCTGCCTACCGCTGAATATGTTAATAGAACAAATTTGTTAGCATTCAGTCAATTTATCTCCCTAAACAGAAGGAGGTGGGGATTCCTGTCTGAAAAGCAAAAGGATGGTGAGAAACACCACCCAGAGTACATTCTGGAAGAAATATTGCCCAGCCAGAGGCTTATTTGGGTGTCAGGAGGCTGGACTTCGGGTTAATTTTCCAGAAGCATCCTTGGTTCCATCCCTGCAGGTCCAAATGCCTCGTGAGGCTCTTGCCTCTGCATCAATGCAGAGGGTAATTAGGCCTGGCACATTCGAGGTCTGCAGAGCCCACGCTCCCCACAGTTAACACCCACGGTCACGTCCTCGCCCTATTTATTCCCTTTGAAGTGTGGGAACCGGCTCCGGCCCCTCGGGACGCCTGCTCAATAATGCAGCAGGAGGCTCAGCGTGAATGGTCCCTGCACACGAGCCATCTCTAATTGCAGAGAAAGGCGGCAGAAACGAGGGAGCGGCCAGGGCCCGCCCACTGCCTGGAGCTGGTGCTCTCAGGTCACCGGGTCTTCCCACGCCTGGGGGGCAACAGGGCACTTAGGGCACAGCCTGCTAAGTCGTCCATGCTGCAGGGTCCTGGCACTTCAGTGACAATGTTTCTCACCACTGCTGGAAGCAGTGGGAGCGTCTGGGACCGGCAGCCCCGAGTGTGTGCTCCCTCCCCCCACAGCAGCCCCCTGCACCGCTGGCCCCAGACATACCCTACATCACCCTGGCCCTCACGTTCTTCAGCTGCTTTGCAGAGTTCGCTGCCACGGGGCCTCCTCCTTAAACTCGCTTCCCTTGAGCTCAGTGACAGACTGCCCCGTGCATCCCCTTGCTCTGACTGCACCCCCTCCACAGCCCAGTCTCCACAACCTCCAGGGTCTTCACTCTGGGACTGTCTCTCCCTCACCACCCCCTCCTGGGGGGCCTTCCTTGTGGAAGAAGCTACGTGGAGAGCAGGAGAAGGACCTCGTGCTGCTGCACCTGAAGAGCCTGGGAGAGGCCCTAGGTGAGGACAGGGCACAGCCCCAGCTGACATCTGGCTAAACCAACAGAAAACTAACACGGGAGCCAACCATGCCGGCATTCCCACGAGCTCCACGCTGCCAGGCCCCCCTTTCCCCAGAGCCTCCACCGCAAACTTTCAGATTCTGCTAATTAGATGAGCAGGTGTGGCCCTTTGGTTTGCTTTAAACCAACTGCTAGCAAGTGGAATATTTCTATATGTTTGTTTTTACCACATTCTTTTGTCTTTTCCCATTTATGTCTTTGCCCACGTTCCCATTTCATTTCTGTCAAGTGGTCTTTTCCTTACTGGTCTGTACATGAAGCAGGTCCTTCTAAAGATGAGTTGCATTTGACAGAGGTTGGGGGAGATCTGAGGTTTGGGGATCCGTTATAATTCCTGGCCCAGACTACATGCGCCATTTTTGGTGTTTGCCCCTGTGTTTGTCACGATGCCAGAGTGCATCAGAACAACGTACGGAACGTCCGTAATGAGTTAAGGCCTGGAAGGAACAGAGAAATTGCACGTGGTTTAGTCTGGGCACTGTCCTTCCTGTAGGTGGGGGACAGAGAGAAAAGCTGGTGGAATCGGATTGCCTCTTGTGTGGAAGCTTCCGTGGGGTCCGTGCTCTTGAACAATCCGTGGTGGTATGGAGGGTGTTCTGCCGCCACGGAAACAGAGTCAGCGGTGTGTTTGGGGTTTGCTCGCACATGTTTTTATCAGCATCTCCTCCCAGGGATGGCTGAAAGCCTCAGGACCAGCAGCAGGTGTCACTTCTGTGAGTCTGTCTAACGCTTTTATAGCTGAAGATCCCCGGCCAGGGGCCGAAATCCTCTTGAGTTCCCACACTTGAGCAGTACTGAAGATAAGACCAAACTTTTAAATCCTGGATAATCCTCACTTTACTAATAAGCAGTTTTATCTAAATCCTGCTTTTAAAATTGTGCTTCTCCAACTGATGCTGGTAAAATCGAGTTTCCACATCCAATTTCCGGTCTGCATTCAGAGACTGTTAACCCGTGGGCTGTGCGCCCAGGCCCGAAGTCTCGCTGCTCTGCCTCCTCTCAAACAGATCCTTGGTCCCCAAGAGCTGGGACTCAGCTAGTGTTGCCTCCACTGTCCACACTCCTGGAAGAATCAGGAGGTCCCTTGGTTTCTTATGGATGGGATGCACTCCCTGCCCCCCCCCATGACCCCACCCTCAAGGATGGCTTATGAATCCCATTCAGAAAATATCTATGTATTTAATTTAGTAAACGTTTTTACAATACACATCATTGTGTACCAGATTTGCTATGACTTTAATATGGATTCTTTCATCCTTGTAACAGTATCAAGGTAGATCCTTTGCTATGCCCACTGTACAGATGGGGAAGCTGAGACCAGAGGAAGGAGACCACCCAGCTGGTCAGTTTTGGAGCTGGAACTCCAACACAGCAGTCTGGGCCGGGTCTCCCTAGGCAGCAGCCATGGGTAGTGAATTCCAATGACGTTAAGGTAGGTCAGTCCTATTTCTTCCTTGACCCATACATGCGGGGTTCTAGAAATGAACCCTTTAGAGACAGCCCAGTGCTGTCCACCAAGGGCGTGTGGAATCTGTGTTTGCAGGATGTCAGAGCCGCTCAATCTTTGAAACACATATTCAGCACTTCCCAGGTGGACAGCAGCAGGTCAGCACCCACGCATACAAAAGATGAACAAGTTGCAAGATGCTTCCAAGATTTGTCTCTAGAGACCTGTTAGATCGAGCTGAGAGCAGGACTCCCTTCACTGGTTCTTAGACCAGGCACATATGCTCCTGGGCCCTGCCTTCTGAGTCTGGTGGAACAGATCCGACTATTTCATGACATGAGAAACACTCCCAGTGTAGTCTCGTCCCAGCCAAAGCATTCTTGCTGCCAGTCTGTTTTCGGAGAGGCTCCATGCCTTTCCCTTGAACATTCTTGCTGTCTTGTGTTGGCTCTTGTCCAGCCTTCAAAGATCTTTCTGGAGATGCCCGGGCGAGGGACTGCTTTGCCAGTTCCCAGCTGTGTGGGTTCCAGTCAGTAAATGGCTGCGTCCTCCACCACGCGGACAGTGTTCACTCAGCTTGACTCCACCTGTCATGTGCAGCTTTAATCAGCACCAGAGGACCCCAGATGCTGTCAGAATAAGATTCTAAGGAAAGGGCCACTGGGGGACAACTTCCACAGCAGCTAAAGATGAAAAATAACGCTATGAATATATTCCACCCAGCAAACATTTCTTCTAATGAAAGAAGCTACAGTAAGAACAAGAAGTTCTGAAAGTAAGCTACAAATTATCAAGGAATCACGCTACAGATTTCCTGTAGATGGACTCCGTGTCATGTTACAACACATTTGTATGAGATTATAAAATCCAATATTCACCCCGCGATTGTGCAATAAATAGAATTTATTAAAGTACTTGTGAAATGCCTCCAGTGAGAAATTCATCTTTGATCCAGATTTTAATAAGGATTATATAATCATAATGAGACTGTAATAAAACAGCGTTACCTGAATAATCCATTTTATTACCAGTTTTATTATGAGTTCTCATTTATTACAATTCATTGGATATTTAAAGCATATGTAAATGATGCAATATAAAATATATGAGGAACAAGAATTATGGTATATGTCTATGTAAATTTATCTTCCTGATATCTAAGATCACCAGATTTCCAAAGATTATACAATCAGGAAAGATCTCAGTAAAAGGTTGAAAATGTGGCTTTGGGTCTCAGGAATCAAATATGAATGTCTCACCATGGAAATGGCCATTCCATCCTACGGATATGAAATCCAAAGTCTGGAGGATTAAAATCTTTATTAGGAGTAGAATACTCTAGCTAACCAAAGCTGAAAACATCACCAGAAAATTCCTTTTGCTTTGGCCTCTGGTGGAAATCTTTCTAAAATGTCTAATTCTCTGCTTTACTAAGTATAAGATGTGGACATACATAATAGTTAATAACCAAGGACTGAGATTATGCACTTGTAAAAAGAAAACAAGACAAATAAAAAACCAAGGCCAACTTCAGCTCCCTTTCTAAAAAATGAGGAGACGAGGGTAGCCCAGACCCACGTTGCCCCCATCCCATGTCCTGACTGCGTCCTGGCTCTGTGTCAGGCGACTGCTACATTGTCGAGGTAACCCGCCTCCCATGGCTTGATCTCCCGGCTCTGGCCTTCTCTTCTCTCCCACATTTGGTACTTAGCGCCTCCTGCCCTCCCTGGTCTTCGTTTTTCGGTGTGTCCCTAGCTAATCAATAAATCCTTCAGAAAGGGACAGCTCCGGTCTCCTCTGTCTCCAATGCCCGGGGATTGTCCAGCATGCCTGATGACATGAAGACATGCCATCACTCCCTCCAACGACCAAAGTGTCACCAAACAAAAAGCAAGACGCGGGAAGAACTGAGTCAGTTCTGGTTACTAGCTGATGATGCTCTTCTGCCTAGTTCCACACCCGTGATAAAACATCCCGTCCTACCGATGAGGCACTCATGTCTGGGACATGAAACAACATGCCTTCCCTGAGGGCAGGAGCTGGAAACCACGGCGACATCTTGCCAAAGCTCGCGTGCACTGGAGACAATGGGGTCAGGAGTCTCTCCCTGTCCTTCCAGAGACACACAGAGCAGCCTGTGTGACCATGAGGGACGCTGGGACAGGAGAGGAGATTCGGAGATGTCGCTGTTTCTACTTCCTCACTGCACGTGGCCACCTGTCCTCTGGGAAGGGAAGCACAGACCCCTGCTTGAAAAGTTCCGATTCTTCTGGGAGGACCGAAGGACGTCAAGGATACGGGGCTGGGGAGGGGACAGGATGTTATTGGGCACACGGTACAGTGTATTCCCGAGGTCTGCCTGCAACCTGGTGCCCAGAGTTAACAGTAAGGTCTCGTGGACTTTAAAAATCCTTGCAAGGGTAGAGTTAATGTTAGTGTTCTTACCACACACACACACACAACAGCAACAAAGGGACGGAGGAAAACTTTTGGAGGTGATGGTACGTTTACTACCTGAGGTATGATGATGGTAACATGAGTGCACGTATGTCCAATCTGAGCAAACCGCACATGTTAATTATGCGCAGAATTCTGTACACCGATGACACGGTAAGGCTAGGGGAGGGGAGAGCCCACATCCCATGCTTTTAAAAACAGCTGTGATTTATAAAAATCGTGGGGAGACGGTAACTTGGGAGGGGTGCTGGGGGGCATCTGGAGCGTTGGCTCCGTGGCTGTGACTCTCTTGGGAAAATTCAGAGAGACACACATACACTGTTTGTTTTTGTGTGTGTATGTTTAGTTCACGACGTACGTGAGGATGTGAGCCAGTGACCCCGAGGCTTAGAAATGCCGTGAAGGGCAAACCCCTCCACGCATCTGGGGGGCCCCACACATGGTCTCTGCTGTCCTGGTGTTGGAGCACTTGACAATCAAACTGGAGTCAACTTTCAAAGAGCTTTCCGGAAGAACATAATTAGATTAGAACGTTACATTTGTTAATTTTTCAGTTGCTCATTAAAATTGACATGTCATTTGATTTTGACAGAAACCTTTTTATCTTGATGTAAGGCTGTAGGCATTTTTTTTAAATAAAGCTATATTTAGGAAGTTCTGAAATATGACAACTGCAATGAGTTTGAAAGCACTCTCTCCATCGTTCACATCCGAGAACCACAAAACAAACCATCTTTCCCCATGACACTGAACAAGGAACACCACTGGGGGCTACAGCCTTTTTTAAAACTTTTACAAAGACGAGCCCATCGTGGGAGGAGCCCTCCGAACTCTGGTGAGTCGTTTAGGGCGCCAGTGGAGAGCCTGCTCCATGGAGGAGTGTCAGGGAATTCAGACCACAGGACATGGGTTCTAGAAAGATCTCTGCTTCCTACATCATGACACAGCTAGGCCCTCGCTGACACAGAAGCTTAGAGAAGAAAAAGATCCTCCTCCTGCCTGCGTCGTGTTCAGTGGGGACTCCTGAAAAATCAGAACAGAACCACCTTGTAAGCGCTGCCAGAAAGAGGGGGTGGGTGGTGGGCTGCACGGAGACCTCGGGAGTGCTGGGCCTGAGTCCAGTCCCCCGCCCATCGATAAGCCACGTGCTTGTGAGCAGTTTAGCTCATTTCTTGAAACTTCTGGTCCCTCATCTATAAAATGGGAGCAATAAAAGCACCAACCTTATGGCCAAGCCAGGAAGCTAACCACCAAACACATGTGCCTGTCCCTGGGAACAGGTGGCTGTCACCAGCATGGGGGACGGCTTTCTCCCAAGCGGCACCTTGGGACTTCCCCGCTGCGAGTGTAAGGCAGACAGATGTGTCTTTCCTCGTCTCTCACAAGCTCACTGCTGGGTGGAGAGGGCTCTGAGAACTCAGAGAAACTGGAGGCCTAATGCAGACAGCTCTTCGTCTTTGAACGAGGGTGGGTGGGGGACACGGGTAGTGGTTTGTGACCAGAGCAAGGAAGGGACGTGTGGAGACCCTGGGAACCACAGAGGCCACTGCACAGAGAAGGAACGATGCAGGTCTGGCCATCATGTGGCACCAGAACAGACAGAGCAAAGACACCACAAATATTTGTTTCCCTCCCTCCTTCTTCCTTGTCAGTGAGTCACTGGCGCCTGCACGGAGGGGCTTTAGCTGAAGCGGATCTTGGATGCAGAGGACATTCCTCCTGGGGTCACAGCCATCTCTGAGCAGCCTGCAGACACCGCACAATGCATCCTCGGTATCTCCTCGAAGAGCCTGGGGGGGTTGGCCGGAGCCTTGCATCTGGGGCGGGTGTGAGGGCCCCGAGCAACAGGAACCATCTGGGGATGCACCAGGTGAGCCCCAGAGTGGGGTGCAGGAAGTGAGCCCTCTATCCTTCTCACTCCCACGAAACTCACTCCATCTCCCAGGAAAGCTCAGTCCAAATGCAGCTCAGGCTGCCCCCTCCCCCATCCAAATGCTCTTCCAGTCTGGTCTCCAGTCACCAGGAACTTCCAACCACGTTAAATTACATGGGGGATGGCTGAGTAAATGCGCACAGGGTGAGACCAGGGATTCACCCCCCGTGAGGTCTGTCCGAGGTACCATCAAGCTTTGTAATGACAGAGTTATCGTTCAGAGAGTGACCACCCTAAGCAGTTTCTGAGCTGGGAACAAAACACTGGCATTGAACCGAGCCTTGTGATTTCAACGCACATTTCAGTGTTCACATTAGAAAGAAGAATTTTTTTTTTTAATGAAGGATGTTGGGGTGGAGAGGATGAGGAGAGGCAAAGAGAAGTCACTTTGTGTGCAAGATTCTGGTTTCTTTTTGTGAAAGCATGGACTGGAGAATTTGTTTATTGTTCAACCCCAGAAATCTGTTAACGGAGGTATCCTCTGATGGATGCGAACTGAATGCTATGGATATGTGTTTTTTTTTTTTTTTAATTTTAATTTTGAAATAGTTTACAACTCACAGCAGTTGCAGAATTAGTGCAGAGTTCCCAAGGATCCCTCCCCCAGGCTCCCCGATGACAGTGCCTTACATAACCCAAGGCCACGATCGAGAGCGGGAACATGACGTCGGCAAGATGCTGGGGACTCAGGCACAGAACTCATTCAAACAACACCGTTTCCCACATCCGCGTTTTAGACTCTAGTGTGAACGTATTCCTCCACGGACAGGCGTGCGAGAGGAAACGCGGCTCTCTCCTAGCGATGTGCTAACCCCAGCAGCACGAACAGGAAGTAGCACATCGACTAAAACGAACTTTTGGATTTCGGCTTGTGTTTTCCACAGCTTTAATAAATGGCGCTGAGAACGGCGGAGATGAGTGTTTAGATACGGATTGATACATGGTTGCTGGGCTTTGGGGAAGTCCCACGTTCGTCACCGGAGAGCACATAATCCCCCATGCTGTCACCTAGGAGGGACAAACTACCCTGGGGAGCTCCCCTAGCACGGCGGATCCACGCCAGCCCCCCAGGCAGTGACCCCCGTGCAGGGCCCAGGCGACCCTCAGGGAAGGAAGCGGACGGCACCTTCTCACCAGCACTCAGAGCTGCACGGATCCCCAGCCCTTTCTGCCTCCCCACCAGCTTCTCAGAGCTTTGCCCTTTTGAGGCAAGGGGCTGCCTTCTGGTGATGCTGCCTATTCGGTGGGGAGAAAAGCTCTCCAAAAACTTCGGTACTAGTTCTGGAAAACAAGTAGAGCCATGCAATCCACAATGGTAACCAGGGATCCCTCTGCATGCGTTTTCCCCGTGCTCAGTGGTTTCTGCCTGCTCCCCTCTGTCCTCCAGGACTCAGCAGCTCCGCCGGCTGTGGGGGTTCTCGTGGTCTTCCTGGGCTCTCAGGAAAGCAAAGGCCCCTCCCTGAGGTCCTCTGGTCCTTCAGCCTCGTAACACCTGCCACTGTCTGAAATGAAATGATTCCAGTATGGATCTGCCAAAGAGTCAGTGTGAAAGAAAACTTGTGTGTGTGTGTGTGCACACGGGAGTGCATGGTGCATCTGTGTGTGCGTGTGTGCATGTTTGAGTGCACGGCGTGCATCTGTGTGTGCACACTGTATGCACATGCGTGTGCATGCACGCACACGCATGTGCATCTATGTGTACTAGCGTGCAGCTGTGTGAGCACACCGTATGCATTCGTGCATGCAGGCACTGTGCACGTGTGTGCATCCATGTGTATGCATACCAGCACGTGCGTGCACTGTGTGTGTTCACGTGCATTGTGTATCCATAACCCTTTCATCCCAGAGGAGATCTCTTAGTGCACCTGCTCTGTGATGTGGGCTCCTCGGGTACCGGCAGAACCGAGGGTTCCCCCCCCGCCTGCTCTACGGCCCTAAGGTGGGAATTCTCGGTGTCTCCGCAGTTGCTCAAAGTGCAGGACGGAAGGCAGAGTCTCCATCAGCTGCACTTACGCTCCGAGCCCTGTGTTCCTGTCCCCGCACTGGAAAATCTCCGTGGCTCCCCAGAGACTGTGCCTGGGAAACACTGCCCTGCTCTGGGCTACAGCCGGTGGGGAGGGCTCTTTCTGCCCCCAGGCCTCCACCTGAAGGGAGTGCTGTGGTCTCAGTGTCCCTGGGGCCGACCTCTGGCCTCTCAGGAACCATCTCTTGAAAATGATTAAAAGTCACGCCCCTCCCGCCAGGCACACACAGCAGAGAAGGAGGCTGAGCACGGCTGGGCTCACCGGCACTGACAGCTCCTTGTCTGGGGGCCGCACAGCATCTTCAGTAAGGGAGGAGCGGCAGGCAGGGGGAGGTTTGGCAGACAAAGCTCACAGTGCAAACGGAGGCAATTTCTAGACGTGTTCTCAGTTGTCCTCCTCTGATATTCTGGTTTTCTTCCTCGGATGCTGTGTGCTTTTGGAAAATGAAAGCCTGCACGAACTGAGGCACCGTCCCTGGCCGTGGGAATGGCAGCTCCATCTCTCCCGCTAAAAACAGAGGCGGCCATCCGTGCTCATGAGGGGCAGGGGGCAGGAGCTGATGTGAAGATGCAGGTGACTGCCCATTGCTCTGGCCCGAGGATGAACCGGTCCTGCAGACGCTGTGCCCAATTCCCAGATGAGTCCTGCGTGCGAGGCTTTCCTGCAGGCGGGTCAGATGGCTCACAGCAGTGCGGCTTCTTTGTGAGCCATTCTCCAGCCCACTCCCACCCCGGGATACTGGGCAGTCCATGTCCGGCACCATCCTGGGCGTCCCAAGTGCAGGGGCCGCTCCTGGCAGCGAGTGGGCGGGGCCGGGGACTCTGCGTCCCACGATGGTCAGGACGGAGATGCTCCGGTTCCCTGCTGGTGGTACCCGGGCCGGCGCGGGGGTCATCCTGACTTACCCCTTACATCTCTGCCTCTCCAGCCCAACGTCTTACCATCACAGATTCTTACCAAAGCTTCCTATTGTAAAACTTCCAGAAATCCGTATTTATTGAGTGGTGGTGGTGGGAGGGTCAGAAAACAGGAGAACGGTGAACAAGTTTCTCACCTCAAATATTTCATGTTAAAATATGAGTCTGATTTCTTTCCTGCTTTTCCCCCATTTCTGAAGCAGGGAGAGGTGTAGATTAGGCTTTTTTCCCCTCATGATTTTCCATGTTTTTAACAGGCACCCACAAACCCACTGCGATGCAGCTGTGTTTCTCGTCCCTCCTGCCCCCATAAAAGGGCGCGATTTAATTAATTTATCAGTGTGTTTCTTTGTTGCAATTCGAGTCCAGTTAGTCGGATGAAATGGCGTAATGGGAATGAAACAGGCTGGAGAGGAGTTTCAAACACATATAAAGCGTCATCACCAAAGCCATGAGAAACAATTTGTCCCGACTGTAATTACGTGGCATTTGCATGGGTAAGTAATGATAGTCTGTACGATGCCTGAGTATTTCCAAACCATGTGCACGCACAGGGGGAGGAGCCGCAAGCGACACGCAGACCCCCAGTCCTACGGACGCAGCGAGTCGCAAACTGCAAGCCAACAGCGGCTTCTTTTTCCTTCAGCAAGTAGAACTAGTCTCTTCCCGCTTTCCATGAAAAAATCCAAGCAAGGTGGTCGGGGTCGTCCTCGCGTACATCCAGCCCCCGCTCTCAGCTATTGTCATAAGTACGTCCCCCCAACACTAACCGTTCTCAGTTTTACGTCTATAGCAAAGCACACTTGGCACTAAGGTCCATGCGGGAAATGGGTAAGGCTCTTTCTCGTCATGAAAGGAACCCAATGCTTACGGCGACAAGAGCAGCGTGGATGCTGTCTCCTCCCCAAACGGGAGGCAGAAACTTGCTTGCCAATCCCACCCCGACACTTGTCCTAAAAGAAAGTGGCCTGAAGATGCCTGACACCCACTGTCCGCTGCCTGCACGCGACACCTGCAGGCGTTTCAGGAGCGAATTCTGGTGACGACGACAGCTCTCGACCCAGAGGCTGTGGGAGGAAGGGCGTGTCCTCTACGTCAGGGCGCTCTGTGTAAGGAAGGGGACAGGGCGCAGGCATGGGCTCCAGACCCCCACCGTGGGTCAACCTGTCCAGAAATTCACCTGGAGATGCTCCAGACTGTGACCCGACAGCGCTCTGAGGTCCCAGCACAAATAAGGAAACTGAGGCATGGGCCCAGCCCGGAGCAGGCCTCGCACTTCTGTGGTTGGAGAGACGGGTGGAGGAAGGTGGGTACAGGCACCATGCCAGCCAGCGCCGGGAAGCTGGGTCACTGTCGGGACACTGATGGGCCAAGGGAGTTCAGGAGAGACCCTCCACACAGAGGCTTGTTACGCGGTGTCTCTTTGGGGCACCAGCACCTCACGACGCTGGCCAGCCTGACCCAGGCCACATATTCCGACGCCAGCGCAGCTCTCCACAGGTGCCCACGAGTCAACAGAGGTGTGGGGGTCATTTTCCACTCTGCTTAAAGCAGAAGGCCAACAAGGGCTCCGGCCCCACTCAGTAGTAAGTACCGGACTAACGGATCGGCCAGGGCACCCTGAAATGAGGCCTCGGTCGGGGAGGCGGAGAGCACGGGCCTGGGCGGTCGTGAGAGCGTCCCTGAAAGATAAGCACCTGCAACCAGGTGAGGGGCAGCCCTGGGGTCCGGGGGGAGCAGCTCCGCGTGCGTCCCCACCCAGGGTCCCCTCGGCCTGTGACCGGAGGGGGAGAATGAATCAATTAATAAAAGCAAATTACCTTTTACCAAGTTACATAAAAGCTAATATAACCGAGACACGGTGTGCACGGCAGATTTACACTGGCTGTAACCGTTCCACTCAGGATGCAAACGTTTTAACGTGGTATTAAAAAAGATCAAATTAAACTTTAATGCAGGCAACATTTGGTGTCAGACGCGGCAGGGCCTCGCACATTTTCACGGAGTTCATGGACTGTGGTTCCACCTGCAACAACCTTCCAGAGGCAGAGGGGGTCTGGTGGGGGGAGGTCTGGCCCTGCAGCCCCGCTCGCCTGGCTCCTCTTCCCCCCAGCCTGGGAGCACCGCCCCCATGTCTGCCCCTGTTCCCTCGTCACCGGAGTAGGAAGACCCCCCTCCCCGCATGAGGGCTCAGGTGGGGGCGGGAGGTGGCAGCATGGCCCAGCTCGGCCCCCCTCGTCGAGGACTGCAGGGGATGGAGATGAACGGGGGATGGAGCACGCACACTTAGAAGCAGGGCGGCCTCTGCCACAAGGAGACCCCACATGGGCAGGAAGGGCCCAGAACCCCTCAGGCCCTTCCGCAGCTCCTGACTCTCAGGTCCAATTCACCCATGGGCCTGAGAAGCCCAACATGCACCACGAAACACAGGACTTCGCTCTCTCTCGGGAAAAAGGTAAAAGCTAACCCACTGGCCTTTAAGCAGTTGTACCAAGATCTCTGTTCCCCTTTCCCAGGAAGGTAAACTCCCAGGATGCTCTACGGGGCCAGGGTGCTGCTGTGCTCCCCCTCGACAAGGGTCTGGGCCGTGCACTGGTCTGCTGCTCGGGGTCGCTCTCTGGGAACAGAGTGAGGTCAACCCGGCAAACCCAGGTCAGGTGGGTAAAGATGTGGTTAGGGGCTGGGCTCAGGAGCTTGGTACTCCTGGTTCAAGTCTTGGTTCTCCAAGACCTGGTGAGTTTGCTTTTCTGTGCCTCGGTTTCCCCCCTGCGACGTGGGGATGGCGCTCGTTGTCAGAAGTCCACCGGAGACCAGCGAGCGAGTGCATGCCGCGTGTGTCTGCTTGACACTCAGCTCAAAGGGTCTCAAGGGGACCAGAGAGAGGCTGATGCCCTCCCCCACCTTGTGACTGTCCCTCCATCTGTCTCTTCCTCCCCAAACGTGCTTCCTAAGAGACTCATCTGATCTGGTCATGCTGCCGTCAAGTGACCTCAATTTGGAGGTCGTTTTGTGTCCCCACTACACGAGGTACCTGAGGACGCACTGAGGGGCCAGGCCGTCCTCGTCCCGCAGGAGCCCAGAGTCCAGCGGGATGTTTTGACACATGCAGGCCGCCCACGGCTCCAGGACCGTGGGAGCTGCAGAGAGCAGAGGGACGAGCCTGGCTTTGGTGGGCCGGAAGTCCTTCCTCACGTCAACGACTGTGAAGGCACATCTGTAAGAGGGTCAAGAGCCACATTTAACTCCTGATGAGGGCACAGCCCTTCTCTGGCCTGAAAGATTCTCCTGCATCCCCAGCGCGGTGTCTGTGCCACGCTCCCGCGAGGCCCGGGGAAGCTGTCCCCGGATCCTTGTTGACCTCGAGCACAGGTGAGTGTCCACCGCCCATTTGAACACTTAATTATCCTCTTCATTTTCGTGTCACGGTTTGGGTGATTATAATCCTATTTTCCCAACGAGGCTGAAAGCTCCTTCAAGTTAATGACTTCTAACACGCAGCCTTCGGGATCCAGGGCTGGGAGGCCTGGGTGTGCACTCTGCTTCACAGCTCCGCTCCCGAACCGGAGAAGGAGGCAAAGGTGGGCGCCCCCTTCCCAGGGCTGATCGGGGGATGAAAGGAGAAAACGTAGGCCAGACACTGATCTTGGTGCCTGACCCCGCGGAAGGGCCCGGCTGAGCGGCCGACTTCACGAGGAAGAGCGGGGACGGGCAGCACGTGCGCAGTGCCCATCCCGTGCTGCATGCTGTCCCGAGTGCTTTGCGTTGGCAAGTCTACGTGGAAGGAGCCATTGTTTCCTCCGCTTCACAGGGGAGGGCACTGAGCCCGGAGAGCTGGCATAACTTCCTGAGGCCACACAGATATCACAGGATGGACGCGGGCTCTGGAGCCAGGTTCCTAATCCTCGTTTGGGCTGATCCCACCTAACTGCCCAGGGAGTCAGGCGCCATCACCAACCCCTTCTACAGACCAGAAGAGTGAGGCCGGGGTCGCGCCAGTGTCCCCAGTGATGTGGCCATTTCCACTCGCCAGCACCCGGCAGGAGAGCTGAAGGAGATGCTCGGCAGAAGCAGTGCATGGATTCGTGGACGTGCGTGCTCGCCGCGATATTCAATAGTATAGAAACTGAGCCGCGTGGGCCGTCGTGGGGCCGGGGCTTTGAGGGATCTCATGCATCGATCTGGGTCTTGCAGGGAGGGGCGGCGCGCAGCACAGCAGCCTGGTGGGCAGCCACATGTCTGTGTCCTCTAAAGTGGGAGCTGCAAAGCCCTTTGGAGACACCCTTGCAAGGACCTGCTTGGGGAGCGTGAGAGCAGCTGTGACCCCACTGCATCAGCTCCCTGGTCAAAAAGGCTCTTGCCAAGAATGACCAACAGCCCTCCCTGCTATTGTCTGCACATCTCCCAGCACCAGCCACGGGACCGTCATCCCGGGGAAAGGCATCAAAGCCCCGGATTACAAACGGGTAGTGAGTGCTGAGAGACACCGGCTTCATGTCCAGAATGGAGGCATCACATTTCCCAAAAAAATAAGAGTGACTGAAGTCAGCTTTCAAAGACAGAGGAGCGTGCCAACCTATGATAGTGCCAAATGTCACTAAGCTTGGAGCTCTTTCCACTAAGGAATGTGAAAGAGGATCCAAGAGCCCAGAATCCTGCAGGGGAAGCCTCCAGTGCACAAGGACACTTTCACCAATCAGGTCACATGAGGGGTGAAGCTCACACTCAGCCACTTCTAGAAGTCAGCAGGAGGCGGCACACCATGGGGTCCCAGGAGCTTGTGTCCCATGAGCGCATGAGCGGATGGATGGATGGCCCCATTATAATGAATGAGTGCATGAGTGAATGAAGGATGGATGGATGGATGGGTAAGTAGACAGGTGGGTGGATGGCCCATCACAATAGAATAGCTAGTTCTGCCCAGATTCCAGGCTGCCCTTCAAGGGAACTTTTCGTCCTAGGGGAGCAGGTTTAGCGTCGGGCGTGGTTAGGGACCCACCCTGCTCCTCGGGCTGCTGTGCTATAACGTGGGAATAAGGACACCAGCCCCGCAGGCTGGCTGTGGAGGTTCCATGGGCTTCCTGGGTTTGGGAACTAGGGATAGTCAGTAAAAGGACGGTGGTGGTATGAGCACCTGCCCAGCGCCTGGGACACGTGAGTGAAGAAGGAGTGCTAGACCCATGCAGGAACAATTGTTACTTCTTGAAAGTTCTTCCGGAAGCCAAAGGCCACATCTGATGGGTAAAATGCCATGGTCCCTGAGAGTGAGCAGGTGACACGGGCCACACTCTCCTCGTGACGGGAGGTACCTCAGGCCCCCATCACCAGGGGACCGGACCCCAGGAAGTCCCCCCGAAGCTGCCACGGCCACACCTGTGCATTTAGGGGGAAGAGACCCTGAAAGGCGCTCGGGCTTTGGGCTCAGTGTGCACAGACCTGAACCGAGAGCAGATGAAACGGGAGCGACTCGAGGCTCCTGGACCCTGGGCTGGCGGTAAGTGGGTTGCTCAGGACCAAACATGGAGGAGGGGGAGGGGGAATAGCAGGGCACACGATCCCACTGGTCCTGTCCTAAGCACTTGCTTTCATTATCTGTCTGTCTGATTCCTCCACAATCCTGTGGGGGTGGCACAGTCATTACCCTCACTTTGTGGTCCGAGGGGCTTAGCCACTTGCCCAGCCCGAGGTCGGGAGTGGCAGAGGAACAGACACACTGGAGGCTCCTCGGCGGCCTGTGGGCTGTAATCACGCACCTCCAGAAGAGCGTTCGCAGGCCTCCCCGGAAGCCAGGTACCCACCTGTGCCAGGCCCCAGCGGCCCCAGCGGCCCCAGCAGCCCCAGCAGGCGTGTGGCCGTGGAAACGCACGCATCGCTCACCAACGCAAGCCTGAGAACCACTGCAGCCCTGACACGTCCCCTCCGTCTGCAGGGGGAAAGCACACGCACAACGGGCCAGCTACACTTCTCACGGTGCCGCGGGTGGACTCAAAGCCTCATGTCCAGCCAGAGGCTGGAGACACAAAAGACCGCGTGCACCTCAAGTTCAGAGTCGGGCAAACTAGCCTAGAGGGTGGAGTTTGGGAATCTGGCCACCCTTCAGGCATGGGATGGCGGGCCCTGGGATTTGGGGGTGTGGGCAGCACCTGTGATTTGATTGGGGTGCTGGCCACAGTGGGGTCTCGGTGGTGAAAGTCGCCTGGCTGTGTGCTTGTTACTTGTGCCTTTTTTAGAGTGGTAGATCCCAATAAATTTAAGATGTCCTGAGTTATAAAAATAGGACTCATTGTAGGTGTTGAAAGGAGACCTGCCTCGTGGTCTGGCCGGGACGAGGTGCTCCGGATGGGAGACGGGTGTGCCGAAGGCAAGTTTCTAAAAAGGAGCCACGTGCAAGCGCTGAACTCATCCTCACTGACCTGGGCACAGTGCCCGGTTATTTTTAGTGACCTCTCTTGGCAAGACCGTGGTTTGACATTTCATCCCCAGCCAGCACTGGGCTCTGTGTTATTACGATCAGTCAGCCTCTCCACTCTTCTAATATTTTGCTTTATAACCGCTCAGCTGCTGACCTGTCCCCTGAATGACCTTGTAAACTATTTTCCACGATGTCGTGACCCAGGGACGTACTAGGGGCAGATGCCATTTCCAGGGTGTCGAGAACACAGATCCTGCCCGCCAACGGCATGGGGCCTCAGTTTCCCTATCTGTAAAACAGAAGCTGTTACCATATCTGCTTCAAGATAACAGTATGAGGAGTCCAAGAGATGAGGGGTGTGACGCTCGCTCACGTAGTGTCTGATGTGGGCTCCATAAAAGACAGCTGTTGTCTCCGGGAGCAACAAGACAAGGGAAGGAGCCCACGTGGGGGCAGAGCACTGAACGGGCTGCTCCCGAGAGCAGGACGTGTGGGTCCGCAGGCCTGCCCCTGTTGTACAGCTGCGGGAGGGGGAGGCCCGTGTCCGCCCTCCAGCCTGTGGCCCAGCAGGCGGGCTGGAAGAGCAGGGCACCGTGAGGGGGAGGAGGAGGGAGCATGTGAGCAAGGGACGGGCTTACGGAGGTGATGCCAGGAGCCTGGCTGACAGGCACATGGGCTCTGTGTCTCGCCTGGAAGCAGGGGGCAGATGCATGGGGTGGCAGCCTGTGTGGAAACTGGACAAGCCCGAGGGAGAGGGAGGGAAGGGAGGGAAGGGAGGGAGGCATCAGATTAGCTTTCTGAGAAGACAAAAAAGTCCGATGTGATGATTTTGTCTTTATCTTAATTGCACAAAACGCTCTCTGCTCCTGGTCGCAGTTACGAGAGAGGCAGCGCCCTACGTTGGGTGGACGGCAGGGTCACGCCGAATCCGGGGACTCCTAGAATTTCCATGCAGAGTGACATTCCACGGGACGACACCCACCGCTCGATCACGTCCTCAGGAAGTACACCAGGGCCGGAGCAGGGACACCCAATTCCTGGCTGCTAGTGTTTGCGGCTCGAAGGGAAGGGGCGTCCCTCTGTGGCCATCGTGAGGAGGCCGTCCCTCTTCCATCCGTGGCAAGCGCACGAGCTAAGCTAACTGGTTGGCTTTGCGGGTGTGGCCAGCAGGGCTCCGTGGGCCTTCGTGGACCTCCGGGTCCTTCTGTGCTGACCCATGCCCTGCAGGCTGCTGGCTCCAGGCTCAGGGGCGTCCCAGGCCACACCAGGAGGGGAGATGCCCCCCACCCCGGACCCAAGAGTGCAGGCACAGGAGGATGGAGGCCTGGGCTTGCAGGGTGCTGGGCCACCCGAGATTTTAAACCTTCCCACTAGTCGCCAAATGTAAAAGTAAGAACATGCCACATTGAACAAAAACTCATTTTTCTCTCATTTCAACACACGATTCTGAACCTTGTGCTGTGCCTGACACTTTGAGGGAAGCGTGGGGACTACGGCGCCTTGTTTCCAGGTGAAGGGTGGGCCCCTTGCCCCAAGGCTCAAGGCTATGCAGCGGCCGAGGCAAACTGTCCTGAGGCCTCCTTGAGACCTGGCCCTTCCCGCCAGCCCACAGCGGCCGCCCGCGCCCCTCTTGACACCACGTCCGGAAGACGTCATATTTACGACCGTCTAAATCCTCTGGACCACAATTCCAGAGCTGCTCTTGAGATGATGAATATTTGGGCCAAAATTCCATCTGCCTTTTCCGAGGCAAAATAAATCTATGGCTCTTAATTCAGCTCCACCGCTGAGGATCAAGTCAATATATCACCAGCCAACTTCAGGCCCCGTAAATATGTGGCTTCGGTAAAAATCTGGTCACTCAATTAATGCCCTTGCCCCTGCTCGGACGGACGTGGGTGCAGCCTGGGGGGCAGAGGGTGAACAGGAGGGGGACAGCCGTCTTCATAAAGGGGACGGCTCTGCTGAGTGGCAGGGGCCTCGTCCCAGCCGTGCAGATGTCCGCCAGTGCTGCTGTCAGAGCCTGCCCGTGGACCGGCTCCCAGGCTCTGCCTCCCGCCTGGAGGAAGCCCACATCTAGGGAAGGTTCATGCAGGAGGCCTGGACAGCAGCTGCTGTGATTCATTCAAAGGACACATGAAAGAGGCACAGAGAGCTGATCTGAGATGCAGCCATATGTGCACAGGAGGGGGGAAGGGAGCTGTAATCAACTAAGGCTTCCTGGAAGAGGTGACATTTGAGGTTGGCTTTGAAGGGAGATGTGGGTGACAGGTGCTGGGGTTGGGAGGGCGGGAGGTGGGACAGGAGGGTGTAGGAGGCACTGGGGAGAGGGAGGAGGGGGTGGTGGGATGGGGGAAGGGCTGAGCCCTGGCCCCCCCGTGTCCTCACATCTCACACTTCAGAGGTAAGGACCTCATATTACCATTTCCAGATGCTGATAGACAGCAAGCTTTTCACGCACAGCTGGTATCTCAGGATGTTATGGAGCAAGCATCATATTTTAGGGGTAAGAAAGGAGGGAGAGAGAGAAGGGGAGGGGGGATTTTTCCATATGGTGAAGGTTCTCATTAAAATCAATTGTAAACTTTGCTAATGGCTGGGTTAACATCATTTGGAAATCATTGTAAATATCAGCTGCGTCTATATTCAGCATTTGAAATTTCCTTATTGAAAGCCTGTATAGCTTTGTGTGTGTTTTTCAGTGGAGTGTTATTCATTTAAAGTTGTTTGAAAATCTGATCAGAAAGATCTTCAACCCAGAAATTTAGTGATTTGAAATATGCTAGCATTTATACTCTCGGGCGCTCCTTCTGAGGGATGTTTAGCAAAAGGACAACTCCAGGAGCGGTGTACTTGGCGCTTGCGGGGTGTTTCTGGGCAGGCCCCAGCCCTGTGCTCTGCGGGGCTCTGAGCTGTCCTGGGGGATTGTGATTTAAGGCATGAGGACCTGGGGGCGTGGAGGGGGAGGGCTGGTTCAGAGAGTTAGCATGGGAGCTGAGTTTTACTTACATCGGGGTGGGGGGGATGCACGTTTATTATCTGAATGCCTTGATCTGCCAGGTGGGCCGGTGATTTCCTCCAGGAGAGAGAGAGAGGTGTCCCGCATAATTCCACTGCTGCCTGGTTTGGGGGCGCAGCCTCGGGGTACCAGGGGGTGGCTGCTCCCCCAGTGCTGCTCCCCATGACCACCATGTGATTGGACATCCGTTGCCAGTCTGGGGGATTACGAATGACAGTGTGGTCAATGTGTGTCCTGAGTCTTCGCGGGGAGGCGGGTTCTAGGAGGGGGAGGAGGAAGACACTAACAGATGTTCGCAACTGAGCTGGAAGTTTCCGCGTCTGGGACTGTCACTGAGCTGGGCTGCGGCTGGCGCGTGTGTGTGCACTGGGATTGCCTTGGGGCGCAGAGCCCCCGCCCCCGTCCACACCACAGGCTGCAGTTTTCTAGGTAAATCCACATTTGGGGATCCCTGGCCTAGATGACATCTTACATTTTCTTTTGTTCCTCTCCTACCCTCTACTTACATGCCTTTACTATGATTCCTCCCCAACACATCGAATTGTGAAACTCGGCTTTTTTTCCTCATGGATATACTGTACCGTAAGTATCTAGAAAACTCCTCCATTCCTGATAAGATGGCTACAGAGAATGAGTTCTTGTTATCTGCTCTTGAGAACTGTCATGTGGGCCCGCTGGGAAGCTGAAATCTCACAAAGACGCCCCTTGTCTGCACAGATATATTCTTGTGTCCACGTGCCCAGAGTGTGTCTTCAGGCCCCATGGTGTCTAACAACCCGGTCCTGAGTGACGGCAGAGTTCTAAATCAGAGTCAGGCTCTGCCCTGCGGCTGGGTAGCTGGGCGTCCGTGGTATGGCTGTCCACGGTCTGGCTGTCTGTGGTGGCTGGGCGTCCGTGGTATGGCCGTCCACGGTCTGGCCGTATGTGGTTGCTGGCCATCCATGGTCTGGCCATCCATGGTCTGGCCATCCGCGGTGGCTGGGCATCCATGGTCTGGCCATCTGTGGTGGCTGGCCATCCATGGTGGCTGGGCGTCCATGGTATGGCCGTCCATGGTGGCTGGGCGTCCGTGGTATGGCCGTCCATGGTGGCTGGGCGTTTGTGGTCTGGCCATCCACAGCAGCTGGGCGTCTGTGGTCTGGCCGTCCATGGTGGCTGGGCATCTGTGGTGGCTGGGCGTCCGCGGTCTGGCCAACAGAGGCGAACGCTCTCACGAACCTATGATGGCCAGATTGCCCGTCTTGTGCGTTCCCTTGAAGGCAGCTGGGCTGTGCCTGAGCTCTGAGGACCGTGTGGGTTTTTACTGTCAGGCCTGCCACAGAGATTCTCAAACACAGGGAGAAATGAGCCCCGATCGTTTAAATTGACCATTCTCCGCTCGGAGCTGCTGCCTGTCTGTGGTGTGAAGCAGCAGCTTCCTGTCGTCTCCGGCCAGGCAGAGCGGCAGGTTAGGTGGCTGAGTCTGTGGAAACATACATCACGACGCCTGCCCCCTAGCGTGACCCACTTCTGCAAGTGCTGGGAACGGAGGCCGAATGTAGGTCATCCGAAGGAGACGAAGAGGGTGAGGGGGGAAAGCATTTTATGAGCAATCGCTTTAAGAACGCTCCAGCATTGGCTTCGGAAGATTAAACACTAGAGCTGTGTTTCCAAGACACCGCGACTCCTTCATCAGCAGCAACGACTGGGCCACCCATCCCCCACCCTCACGTTCGCTGCAGCGGAAGCCGGGTCAGTTTCGCCTACGGCGACCCCGGACACTCACGGCGCTCCCCACACGGTGCTCCAGCCTCCCTCAAGCAGGCCACCTGCTCCTCGTCCGCCAGTGCCGGGGACACAGGTAGGACGCTGGCCGGAGGTCGCGGAGGACCAGCTTCCAACAGGTGAGGATGACTTCCGCAGGTCCTGGGTCTCCACCTAGGAGCCCGAAGACCCAACACCGAGGGGCACCCGGGCAGCGTGGGGTGTGAAGTGTTTGCCACGCGGAATCCCTCTCTGAGTTCACGCCCAGTTCTAGGAGGATGCGATGCTCCCGGAGGGTGCCCTTACTTACGTACTGATCGCCCTATAGACGGACTGATTGCCCACATCGTTTTTGACATCTGTAACACGGGACGATGCTGTGTTCCCACGAGAAGGGGAAACGGCACGATATGAACTTGCACCCCCATGTGGCTTCACTCTGCGAACTACTGGGCACAGAGACAACAGAATACACGAGAATATCGCACGGCCACGATTCTTCTCCAGTGATAGAGTACCGGCTGCTCTAATTTACCTTGTTTATGCTTCCCAAAACAGTCTTTTCATTTTAGAATAGTTTAAAATTTACAGAAAAGCTGCGAACACGGTACAGAGAGCCCCCCATGCAGTCTGCACCTGCTTTCCCCTCCAGCTAGCCTCGGTGCATGTGGGGGTTACACTCGGCACACGGACACTGACCCATGGTTAGAAACTAGAGTCCATTCTTCACTCAGACGTCCTTGGGAGCCCACCCAGGACCCCACAGGATGCTTTGTCCTCGAGTCTCCTTAGGCTCCGCTGGGCTGACAGCGCCTCAGACTTTCCTTGGTGGTGGTGACCTTGGCAATTGAGAATCACGGTCACATGTCTGCAAGATGTGCCATTTATGTTTCAGGGTACCGCCACGTGCTCGTCTTCGAGTGGAAGCTCCTCTCTGAGGCACGGTGCACCTGCTGGTCCTGATGGCTTTTCTTCAAACTTCCTCCCCAAAAGCACGGAACTTCTCAGAGGAGCTGCCGTGCCCGGGCCTCTGGGCGCCTTCCCCTTGGTCTCACACGCTCGTTGAAACCCTTCCTCTCCATTTGGATTCCTGGCTTCAAATAAGAACTAAAAATAAACCAAATCTACTTACAAAATAGACGTTGAGGGAGCTAATTTAACGCCGCATTATCTGAAGACGGTTATTATAATCAAGAGGGCTCTGCGTTGTTCTGCGATCTCCTAATTAGATGTGGTACCAAAAGCTATTCTGGCTTTTAGAAAAATTACCTTTGGAGAAAATGTCTGTATTTATAAATGTCTGTGTATGTGTGTGTATATATATTTATTTTTAGTTGTTGCATCTGACTTAAGAAACTATATTCTACCGAAAAACTCACACAACATGTTCAAACTCACTCAGGCAAACAAGAAAACCCAACACTCGCAAAACGGAGCACATGTCACTACAGCAGCATTGTAGGGAAATTGGGTGGTGGTGGCCCCTTAGTCGAAGAGGGGCCTTGTGTCTGCGCGGTGGGGCCTGGGCGCTCCCTGTGTGTCCTGAAACCCCCAGCCGCAGAGCCGCCCTGCAACAGTCCCCCCAGACTCCCGGGGGAGAAGAGCAGCCCCTGATGGGCTGATGGGATGATGGGTGGACATTCCTCGTCCTGGGAGCCCTCCAGGTGGCCATTCGTGGACCGCCAGCATCGCCACGTGCGGGTCTGTGGCCCTTCCTTTCCCAAACCCTGTGGGCTGGCGCACGTTTCTTTCACCACGAGCTGCACAAACATTCACTGAACTAGTTCTTTGATACACTTGGGCCAACTCACGGAGCAGGAAGATGGAGGGTTTACCCTAAGGCGGGAGGGAAGGAGTCACACGGACACATGTAGCTTCAGCAGCTTCCCCCCCTCATTCCTTTTGGTAAATAAGCCCAACAAGGCAGCTGCCATCGAGAATCAGATCGGCAATGGGAACAGCCCTGCAGCCACACTGAACATGTCACTGCATCCAGAAGACTCCGAGTCGAGGGCCAAGCTATGTCTGACCGCATGTTCGGAGGGTCAGGGCGCGGCCTGGAGCTCTGGCTCTTGCTTGCACCACATGTGAGAGTGGGCGCAGGGGCTCGTCCATGAGTGTGCCAGGTTCCTCACGCCTAATTCTGGGAGAGGCTCACTCCCAGGACAGTGCGCCATGCACCGCTCGCTCCCCTCCATCCTCCACGTGAACAGCTCGCGCTGACAATAAGTCACTTTATCTTTGCTCTTACTTGCATTCAGGGCCTGACAGGGGACCCCAGGGACTGCCATAGCCTGGCGGCCTGCCGCGTCAGGTTCCTCCCCAACGTGTCATACGTCATAGGATGGCTCCGCTTTCGGCTCGGGGAAGATTCAACACAGAATGGAAAGTACAGACAGGAAAGTCCGCGTACAGGGGCAGAGCGAGCGGTAAGCCCACCGGCCATGTGCGTGCAGGCAGACGGGGTGCCCGGCTCCCCGGCGGCCCCTCGGACCCCCAGCTGCCTGGAGTGAAGACGCCCTCACGTGCTCTTTCTGTCTATGCTTTTCCCACCGACAATGATTTCGTGCCTGTCCTGTGCTGGGTTGGATGCCAGGCGTCGCAACACACGCGTGACATCCCGGCCCATCGCCCAGTACAAACGTGCCGTCTGGCATGTTGGGCAGGACCCGCGAGGGCGGGCACACGCTCCATGGCCCCCAGGGTCCCATTGACGTGTCCGAGTCCACCTGCCCAGACCCAAGGTCAGGTGTCAGGCTCCTCTGTCTGCGGGGTTCCCTCCTCTCGGCAGGGTCGTGGGAGCCAAGGCAGAAAGTAAGTCGCGCCCAAGTCCCTGGCTCCGTGGACGGTGGACTGGATTCCAGAACTGCTTCCCTGTGTGCAGGGACAGCACACTCCTGGCGAGCCAGGGGATGTGGGGCCGTTTCCTGAGTGTTTAGGACTGACTTTGAAGCTCCCCCCACCCCGCCCGGACAGCCTGGTACCAGTCACGGGGGCCGCCCTGCTCCTGCCTGTCCCTGTCAGCGTTCCCCTCCTTCGAGCCCCACCTGCGGCGGCCACGGGCACGCCCCGCACACCTCACATCACAGACCTTCCTTCCAAGACGTGAATGAAAGCAGATGTGAATTTAAAAATAATTTCTGCAAGAAAAATAGCCTCAAGCCCTACATCTTCCGCAAAATGTTGAACAGTGAAAGCAGGGGTGCCGAGCTGTGTCTGGGGAGAGGAACACCTTCCCCACCCTCCTCGCTCTCAACGCCTGCTTTGTTGTTTTTCTTTCTTCCCCCATGAAATCAGACACTTCTTCTAAATCAAGCCCTCAGGGTGGGACCGGGAAAGCAAGGAGCAGGCACCGCGTGGGGACGAGGGGGGCGGGCGCTTCCCTTCCCGCGGACTCCGGGCCGAGATCAAGGCAATGTCGCCACACATTGCCATCAGGAAAGAATGGATTTAATTGTGTTTCTGGTACCAATTAGGTCATTAGTCAGGTTGGCACGTGGCAAGGACACCGGCTGCGGCGTGTACATGGTGTCGGCACGTGGGCGAGGCCCAGTACCACACGGAGCCCCACGGGTGTTCACGCTGGAAGAAGAGGCCGCCTAGTGCTTGGTGGGGGTGCCCAGCGGCCCTGCCCCTGCTCGGGTGGGGAGCACAGCAGAGGATGCACGCAGCTGCACAGGCGGGCCACCAGCTCACTGTGTGGTCCTGCGCAGCTGCCCAGCTGATCCGGGCCTCAGTTTCCCCACCTGCAAGGAGAGCGTGAGAACCACGCATCCCTCGCAGGGTTCAGAGTTCCCTGAGCTCGTGAACTTTGCGCGCCATCAGTTTCAACTGTCAGTGTTAATATTCCTTAAACTAATGTTCACATGGTGTTTATGTTAATTCTTTTAAAGTTCCCATCATCGGTGACTCAGGGTCTCTCAGCCTTGGCCCCGGTGGCGTCTGGGGCAGGATGTGTCCCTGTTGGCGGGCTGTCCCATGCAACACAGAATGTTCATCAGCATCCTGGACTGGACCTTCTGGATGCCAGGAGACAGATGCCTCCCCGGGGAACGGTGACAACCAAAACGCCTCCAGACATTGCTGCACACCTCCTGGGCCCAGGCCACCCACACACAGCCCTGGGGTGGAAGTCCTCCCGAGATAATGTGTGAGGACCGATTCTGAGCATTTCGGCGGCAAACCTGTCTCTGCAGATGGAGGTGAAAACACAAGGTCTACACCTGGAATCCAATAGGAGGCCTTTGCCTTCTGGATCCCAGACCAAGCTGGTCTCAGGCCAAATGAAGACATAAGTGTCCCAGGGGAGTCACATGTCCGGGCCCCAGGGGTGTCCAGCCACGGAGTGACCTCACGGGGCCAGCAGCGTTCCACAGTGCCATGTGCAGGGCGCTGCCGGGGGCACCGAACGCCCAGCCCTGGGGACTTGAGTGCCCCTCCAGACACCTGTAACTAGTAAGGTCCCCGTTCCAAGGACAGCAGTGCCCTGATCCAAGGTAGGGCACGCGCAGGGCCCCTCGCTGAGACACGGTGAGCTGGCAGGACCCATGCAAAGCTTGAGCAGAGAGCACAGAAGGGGATTTCCAGAGACAACCAGACCAGCACCAAGGGCAGCATCTCTCCTGCGGGCGAGCCAAAGACACACGGTTTCACTGTGAGACTAAGCGGTGGTCCTCAAAGGGAACCGGAAAAAGAGTGCCCGTTTTACCACAGACTCACCTGATGTGAGGAACATGACGCCGATGACAAGGAGGAATTACCCAATTCACTCAGGATGGGATGAGTTCCCCTCGATTCAATCCCGCTATGGCCGAATGCTACACCTGGACTCAAGGTGAAGTGTGACCTGTGTCCTTACGTGACCTGTGACCTATGTCCTCCCACACAGGCAGGGAGGCAGGGCGAGGGCCGGCTGCACACGGACACGGAAACTGCAGGACACATCCCAGCGTCACGCTCCCACTAACCCAAAGAAACAACCAGATGCGTTTTCAAAAGAGAGGTTAGATTCATTCTTAGTGAAATCATTCTCTATTTTATGACCTTTTTTTCTAATTTTTTTTGTTCTCTTCTAAAAGAAAGTTCCTCACATTTGCAATTAGATCTCAGCCTGGGGCCGGCCGGCCTCCCCAGGCTCTGTGAGAGCCGAAGCGATGCCCTTCTCCTTGGTCTGCATGTCCTCTCCACAAGGGCCTCAACCTGACCGTGTGTCCCGTTTCGTAAGCCGGTTACTCCACTCCCGGCCAGCGCCCCAGGACACTGGTGGCCCAGTCTCAGGTCGTGTGACTGTCCCGCCCTTCCCGTGCTTCCCAGAGCAAGTCCCACCCACGGCGTTCCCAGGTTCTCCCCGGGATCCAAACAAGCCACCGAGGGAAAGTTCGCAAGGACAAATCATCTTTGGCCCACGGAAAGTCAGTGAGTTTCATTTTAATGTTATTCCCACTGTCTTATTAAGTGAAATGGCCAACCAAGCACACAGAACCCTCCGGGTGTTTTTGTCTCGAAATGTTGGAGCTTGGGGAGGCCGGCCGGCCCCAGGGGGAGACCTAATTGTGAATATAGATGGGAGTATTTTTGCTTTTCTGGTCAGAGTATTTTCCATCAGGGAGGGCAAAGAAGAAAAAATGCGTCTGTCTCATGAGGTCACATTTCCCTCCACTCCCTGGACACCGGGAAGCTCACCGCCACGTGTGAGGCTCCCTGTCGCGTTCAGGAAGACCTCCCCAGCACGCGGGGCCCGGTAAGCTCAGACAGTGACAACTGTCATCTCTAGCATGTTTCTACTTTGCACTTGGCTGTCTGGCTTCCCTTGATCTCTGGAGCTCTTCCCCGCTACTGGCTCCACGAGACACGAGGTTGGGTGCGTGTGGACGTGCGTCACCACCCGTGTGGGAGTGCTAATGGCTGGGCTTTGCTGTTCTCTTGTTAGAACGGTAGCATGAGTAAATTTCCATATAAGTTTAGAGAAACAGATAAATCCCCTACTAAGAGCCGGCGTAAAATTTTACCGCACAGCTCAGGGCAATGAACGCAGCTCCTGACCACACCGACCTCACGCTGCTCCCAGCGCTGTCTTCCAGGGAGCAGGACAGACTTGTAGCTACTTACTGTTAACGTGGTTTTTTTGTTTTTGTTTTTTTTAACCAAAAACACCCCTGAACTGGTTGCCACAAACCAAAAGAACACCTTAGCCTCGAAGGAGCCAGCCCGAGAACACCCCAGGGAAGCAGAAAACAGACTCCCAGCAAGTGTCCGAGCTACCAGGTCACACGCAACAGAACAGACAGACCATACCGCCGGGGGGCTCTGCAGGAGGGCGCCTTGCGGTGCGAGCGGCTCTGAAGCTCACCTAGAAATCCTGCGCTCTGTCATCTGGGCCTCGCGGATTGCATCCCAGTGCAGTCCACCCACTTTCCTTCTTTTTAAGATTAATTTTTTGAGAGAGAGAACAGGAACAGGAGGGCTGGAGGGAGTGGGAGAGGGAATCCCAAGCAGACTCCCCTCTGAGAGCAGAGTCGCACATGGGGCTTGATCTCACGACCCTCATATCATGACCTGAGCCGAAACCACGAGTCAGACACTCAACGGACTGAGCCCCCCAGGCACCCTGAGTCTCACTGTTTTCTACGCTGGTTTCCCAAGTCAGAGAAGCCACACCAATTACTTTTGTTTTGTTCACCGCTTGGCTACCTCATTTCCACCTGCTTCCTCACGTGCACAAGTTAGCGACGCACCACAGACTGGGGGACGTGACCGGCATCGCTCGCGCACGGCGGGAGGGGCAGATGTGCTCACCAGTCCTCCCAGCTCACACGGGACCTTCGCTCAGCACCCTCACGGGAGCCGGGGGAGCACAGACACGTTCTCGCAGGAGAGGCGGGTGTGTAACGGGCACGTGTCCGGCTTAGCAGCGGGGTCACTTACCTAGGAAGAAGAGAACAGAGAAGCTTCGTTAGTGGGGCCTGGCTCCTAACGATGGTGGTGACCCTGACAGCTGTCCTCCGGAATCTGTTTCATCAGCCCAGCACGGCATGCTTTCTAGAACACGCTCCCCCACCAGCTGTTGAGCCCGTCTTGAGTCGGGTGACCAGACTGGCGTCTGCAGGTCGTGGAGACCGCAGCCCCCAGAGGTAGTGGGGTTAGCGGGCTGAAGGAGGCTCCTGACCTCTGGCCAGGATTCTTCCCAGTTGCACCATCACTCACCTAACAAGATTATTTCCGAGTTGCAATGCTGGGTAAACAGCAATAACCAGGGGCATTTCCCAGGGGGCTATAACTCCATTGTCTTGGTTTCCCTGGGTCCTCCTATTCCATCCATCTCTAAGAGCTCTTCTGCACAGAAGCCAGGCAGAATAACCTATCTGTATTACCCTCAGCTGTGTCCTGGAAGGAGTCATCGGCACCGAAAGTGTGCCGCTTGAACATGAGCTAAGAGAAGCTGTTCGAGTGGAAGTGCTGGACTATGGTGCCCCTTCCCGCCTTGGGCTTTGCTCTCGCTCCGAGCATAAGCAGATAAGACCGGCCTAGGGCTCTCCAAAGAAATAGAGATCATCCGTTACGTACAGGAGAAGAAAGTACGTTCTCCCCCGACCGCATTAGTCTCCTGGAGAGACATGCCCAGGACCACAGGACCGCAGATCTTCAAACACAGTGACTCTGCACTTCCTGTCTCCAAGAAAAGAGGGTTCACACAGACCCCTGCCCGTGCCCACGTGGGGCCCGGCATTCCCAGTGCGCTCCAGCATCCAGGCTCTCTCGGGGCCGTAGGACAGGCACTCGATAAGCCAACGGTCAACGTGACTTACAAAGATGAACTATGGACATTTATGGGAAGTGCTCCCGCCTCACCCCAAGGAGACCCTGCCAGAGAGTCAGAGTCTCACCGTAACACCTTCCCACGGTCCATGGGTGCAGGAGCTCTGCACCAGTCTTGTCCTCCGCACGCCTCCAGGGGCGAGAACACGCACCCACGTCTCTCGTGCTGTGTCCTTCCCTCCACAAGCGCACACAGTCCCTCTGTCCCTTCGCACGAGCTTGGTCATGGTCTGAGGCGGAACCCGGCAGCCAGGCGATGCAGGCGCCAACCCCCTCAGGCACTGTGCAGGCATTTCCCTCGGCTTGGACAACGCGCGGCTTCCGTGAGCAAGTCCCACGTGTGAGCTCGCGCCCAGACGAGCGTTTTAACCCACTTCGCGGCTCCAAAGGCAAGTGTGAGTAATGACTTTGTAATTTGTGGCCACCGCGCTCGGCCCTCCTGTGCCCTCCTTTCTTTGTTACCACTGGAGACACTACTAAAAATTTCATTTCCAGGGGCGCCTGGGTGGCACAGCGGTTAAGCGTCTGCCTTCGGCTCAGGGTGCGATCCTGGCGTTCTGGGATTGAGCCCCACATCTGGCTCCTCTGCTATGAGCCTGCTTCTTCCTCTCCCACTCCCCCTGCTTGTGTTCCCTCTCTCGCTGGCTGTCTCTATCTCTGTCGAATAAATAAATAAAATCTTTAAAAAAAAAATTCATTTCCATTTCCCAGTGCAGCCCGTGCTGTCTTCTTTTATATGACAGACACAGCAGCAATACAGACGCATTGCTGACCGCTCCCCCATGCCGAAGCCAAAGGAGGCCCTGCACACCCAGGCGACCCCACGTCTGAGGAGGACACCCCGGTGGGTCCCGACAGGAAGGTCAGGGTCCTCACACTGCTGGCCATTGTCACGGCAACAAAAGCCATCATAAAATCAGTAATAATAGTTAGAATGGCCCAGTGACAACTCAGTAGTGACACCTGAGATGGGCTGGTGCTCTTCTAAGAGCTGTGGTTGGATGACCCCATTGACCTTCCCAGACAGAACTGTCCCCCACAATCTGAGGGTGAGTACACGAGGCTCAGAGGTGTGGGGCAGCCAGGATCAATCGGGGCATCTGGCTCAGGACTTGGATTACTGACACAGCCCTGCCCCCGGGGGTCTCATTGAAAACCACTGCCCCCACGGGGTCCCTGCACACGCAGGTCTGAGGGATGGCAAGCCGCCCTCCAGCCACGCTGAGCCAGCTGAGAAACCTTCCCTGCACAGCATGACACTCGGCTCCCGAGTCGGATGCTCGCCCACTCATACGCCCGACCCTCCTGTTTCAGGCTCATGGCCCAAAGGCTTCTGTCTGCACCCCGGGGAGGCTGCTCCAGAGGAGTGGAGGCCCTGAGGCCTTCGCTCAGCTCCACTTCCTTCCACAGAGGAGATCCAGCCAGTGGGACAGTTTCCACAGATCCTGGGTAAAAACCACGTCAGTTTTTGGGGAGGTCCTCCCGTGACTGTCCGCGACTCACCTGCCGAGTGGGGCAGGAGATGAGACTCGGTGTGGCGGTTTTGTTCTTGGGAGTTTATATGAACATTCAATGCTTTTTGTATTAAGGGGATTTAAAAATTCAGCAGTTATTCAATTGAATTATTTTCAAAGAGGTAATAAAAACTGGAGCCATGCTAACCCCTGAGTTTGCTTACCATCAGTTATTAAAACATCGCTATTTGCACGGTAAGGAGAGCGTGAGCGTACATCTGTGGTCACCCGAGCCTCTCACAATGTCCTCTTTCGCTGGACTGCAGACAGGCTGGCCCCCGACCCAGCTCCCTCACTTGTGTCTGTTGCCCGTCCTCCACAGCTCTGCCGCGGTTTCCCCTGAATGAGGCCTCAAGGAGACAGCGGTGTACCCCGTAATCCCTAGAGCCACCCCAAACCGAACGTAAAGGGCAGAAGTAAGAATCCAATAAATAAGAAGGTTCTGAAAGAAAACAAGAAGCATCAATGAACATAAAAAGGAAGACAAGAGAAAAAGAGGTCACGAAGGGAGCCAAACACGAAGATCAAGGAGAGGTACGACTCCAACCGCATTAATAATAAACCGGAAAGGGGACGCATTTCCATTCCAGGGGAACATCAGGACCCGCACACGCGGTCCACAGAGACGCGTCCGACACAGGCGGGCGGAGGGTAGGGGCCGAATCGTGCACCCACGCGGACGGTAAGAGCACGGAGGCCGCGGCCGCCGCTCTGACGTCAGATGAAGTCGATGCAGCTCAGAGCGTTCACCGAGGAACAGCAGGGAGCACCTGCCGCCAGCAGGACGTTGACTGGTGGTCCCGGCGGCTTTGCTCGTCGCAGCCGCACACAGGCAGCAACCGTCTTCTGGTAAAAGGCAAAACCAAAACCCAACCTGAGGTAGACCCCACACAGGTGCACGAATGGCGGACCCACCTCGGGCGAGCGGCTGAGAAACGTCAGAACAGCGCTCGCCTCTGGGGCCGGCTGGGCATAAGAGGACTTTCTGGAATGTTTTATGCTTTAAGAGGAGTTTTGGTTACTCACGTGTATGCATTCGTCAAACTTAGAACATGTGCATTTTTCTCTCTGTAAGCGTCTGCCTCAAAAATGTCAGCCACTCCTGAACTCTCTTCCACGAGGCGCCCGCTGGGGTGTCTGGGTGCCGCTCGCGGGCATGGGCACTACTGTTCTGGCATTGGGACAAGGACAGCGATGCCAGAGCACACACAGCAGCACATTATGTGCAGAATTTTCGTGGGGGGGGTGTGCTGGGGTTCCTTGCTCAGCTCCTCTGTAAGTCTGAGAGATTCCATGATACAGACTGGGGAAAAGTCCTGCAGTGGCTCCCCCCGCCCCCCACGCAGCAGGTGTCCGGAATGTTCTCTCCCTCCCTCTCCTGTTCTTGCTGCTGACTCCCTCACCTCCCTCTCACCTCCCGAATGAGAGTCTTGGTGTGTTAGTTTATTAACTGGGCAGGTGTACCCATGGTGGGCCTCCACACTCGGCTACCGAGTTCGACTCTCTGCCTGCTGCTCTTGCCATTCAGGTGGGCTCCCTGAGGACAGGCCTCTCTGTGCCTCAGTCTCCCCAGGGCAGACACTGCACCTGGCAGACAGCACATACCCAAAGACTGTGGATTTGGTGAGCACATGCTGACTCCCTTACCTGTGGCTTATCGTGTTAGAGGCGCCCAAAAGCCCACACGCTCCAAGAATCCACGGCTGGCACGCTCCACCTTCTAGAAGGAAAGGGTAGCCCCAGAGCAGGTAAAGAATTCTCCCAAAGAGGGAATAACGCCAGTTTTCAGTAAGTTCCTTTCTCTCCTGTGCCTGGTTACCCAAGATTGATGTCTTTGACTAGATGTCTCTTAGAAAAATTCTTAACTGCTATGTAATAAAATCTATTAGAGAATAATTCAAGTTCTCCCACATATAGATTTTTGTAGACACAGAATGTTTTAGGAGAATTATTCTCTCACACATATTTTATTAAAAGGCCTGGCGCTAAACATCGCTCTTCTTAAAACAAAATTACTACCTGCAAGGAAATAGCTGTTTTTGAAAGAAAGGAAGGGAAAAAAGCCCTTCCCATTGTGCCCTTCTGTATTTCATTACGAGCTGTTTATTAAGTATGGAAGGGATAATGGATAACTGCATTTGTTAAATGACAAAACTTCAAATACAAAGACTCATTTATGGGTTTTTTTCATAGCAGAGTATGATTTTCTAAATCTATTCAAGGTTTATAGATTTTAGTGATTTGCACACAGCATGTGAGGGCAGAGACGGAGACTTCGTTATCAAGTTCAGAAAAAATAAGGAAGATGAAGGCAGCATTTTATGCAAATCTCTAAACTTTCAGGATGAACAGAAGCAATAATTTTTAAGACAATCGGGAGCTGGGACTGAAGCTCTGGGGCCCCCGGGGCCTCCTGTGCGGCGTCCGCAGGGACTGTCCCAGTGCAGTGGGCTCCCCCGTGCCGCTGTGGGCAATGAGCTCAGCCAAACACCCGTTTTCTTCCCACCCTCTGTTCCACCAGGGGATTTAGTGGGGCTATCCCAGTGACAGGAACCTGGCGTCTCACTTGGCTGGTTTTTAGGTCTTGCTGTAGGGGGAGACCCCGCGGGCCACAGAGGACCACAGAGCAGGGCTGGAGGGGCCGCCTCTGCCTCCACAGCCCACCTGACCGGGCTCACCTGCTCTCCCTCATGGAGGAACACACGCCGGGTCTGCTATCTCCCCGAAGGGGGGCTCGACCTCACTGGGTAGGGGTGGGGTGGGAGGGGCCGTGACTCTGGCGAGCCAGTCGGCACCCAGCAAGACTGGGCAAGGAGATGGGCTTACAGGGGGCGGGGAGGACCGACGGAACCCGCTGGAACACCAGTCTGTCACACAGCTCCGTGGATGGCATGGGGACCTGTTGTCTACACCGTGATACCACCTGCGGGACCACCGCTCAAGGGGAGGCACGAAGGCGCCCCATGCCCTCTCATCTCTGCCGGGGCCATCGCGCATGAGAACGGATGACACGGCCCACAGAGCTGAGGCCACCGAGGCCTTCCCTCCGGCAGCTCAGCAGCACTCAGTATACAGCTTGTTCTTCCAAAACGTATTTTTATGGGCAACAGAGGCAACGACCCACAGAAGGGAAGACTGCTCTGTGAGAAGCGGAAAATGTGGAGAACTGCAAGGTTACTTCTGAGATCATCCGGGGGACACAGATCTGTGACCTGAGCGGCGTGCATGCAGCCCGTCTTACAGACTGTGGGCTCTGGAAGGGTCTGCACTGAGTGCGTGCAGCTGGTCTGGAACGGACTCACATTCGGCTTCCTCCAGAAAGAGGTCCAGAGAGGGGAAGATCCACTCTGCTGGATTTCCAGCAAAGAGTCTAACTAAAAGCAAATGGGTTTGAACGATCTGCTTGAGTCTCAGGGTACATCTTCATAGTTCATTCAGTCCTGAGGGGCTCCCCACACAGGGCTGAATCCGAGCCGTGGGATGACCTCCTGGCTGATGACCGCGAGGGCTCAACAGCAGAAATGAGGCTCCACGCCCGTCCGTGAGACCCCTGGTGCTTTCCTGGCCCTGCACTCGGCGAGCACGAGGTCCCGATGCAGCCTCCAGCCGCTTCACTCGTCTCTGCCTCTGAATACCTGCCCTGCCAGTCGGTTTAAGGGAGTCCAGCTCTCTGTTGATCCATCAGGTTTCATATTTTCATGGTGTTCACAGCACTTCTTGCTTTCTGCTACCGTCATGTATGTTGACTTGGTCATCGTGCGCCTGTGCTGCTCAGACTGTGAGCGAGCTGCACGGGACAGGCATCCAGTCTCAGTGATGCCTGTCACACTGTAGGCAGCCATCTCTCTACAGAGCCTTCCACTGGGGAAATAAGAACTCACAAAGCAGCCCGCCGACACCAGCACCAACCACCACCATTAACACTACCACTGCCAATACCAACGCTAACCACCACCACCATTAACACTACCACCGCCAATACCAACGCTAACCACCACCACCAGCATCGGTGCCATCACTGACATCAACACTGCCAACCGCACACCCCCTACACCACTACCACCAACATTAACCACACCACTGCCAGCAACAGCACAGCGACCAGAATCAACACCAGCATCACCACCACCAGCACTCACGGCACCGCCGTCAACGGCAACACCACCAACAGAACAGAGGGTGTACATGCCCACGGGGTCAGAGTAACAGAAGAAATAGTGCACTCGTCTTAAAATTGCCCCCAGAGGAAGTTCCTTCTCTGTTCTTTAAGACCAAATCCCAGTTTTATGGATCTTTACTATTCCATCTGCTATGTAAACTCCACACGTCATACAGTCACATAGGTCACTCTGTGTTGTCCCTCTGTTTTGTATGTTCTGCGTTTTATCAGCGTTTGGTGGTGACGTTGGCCAGGGTCACGAGTCCCACACATGCTGCTCAGAGCACCTGTCCTGCAAGAGGTTTGGGGCAGGAGCTCCAGACGGTCCACCTTGGTGTGCAAGCGATGAACACAAGAGCCGAGTTTACGGGGCTACGGTAACCCACACCGGACGGGGCGTGCTGGGTCTGAGCCGCCACGGTCCACCTGGTCACACGGCAAATGCCTAAAACCTGACGTGCTACCCGTGGGCTGATTCACGGGACGCGCACACCGTGGCGGGGAAACCCCGTGTAAAAGCGCTACGGAGTAACAGGCCGTTGGTTCTACCGTGAGCCGTGCGCTGCACCGCGAAGGAGTCAGCAATAAAAGTCGGCTATTCTTCTACAAGCACTTCATTTCCCAAGAGTTGAGGCAGCAGAAGCTTGGTAAACAGTCATGCAGCCCAGGGAAGGACTCCTGACTGAGCCGGATGTACCTTGAATGCGGTCATACTAGCCTTACCCGGATTGCCCGCTGTGGACGACTGAAGTACAGTCAGCGAGCCTTGTTAGGACTTCGATTATCCTGAATGTCATTTTATATTTCTTTAACAATTCAGGGGGTGTTTTAAGATCCTCACGTTGGATATCCCATGACAATTACGTGCAGTAGGCATGAAAAGGGCAGGAAAGAAACGCCCGAGAGTGTGATCTCACTATTGCAAATGTAAACAAATATAGATTCGTGTAACAGGTGTAGAAACAATGCCAGGAATGTGGGAAGTAAGTATACCAGGATTTTCGCTGTGCTTATCCCCGGGTGATGAGGATAACCCCGCCAAATGTCTCCTTCTAGACCAGGCGGCTCCAGTCACTGACAGCCCTGTGTTCTTACCCTGACAAGCAAAGCACTTTCTCCTAAAGACCTGTCTCCCAGACCACAATGCCCCCTGATGTCACCTGGCGGTTCTCCGCAGGCGTCATCTGTCAGTGCACCTACCTCAGACACCTCACACACGGAGGGGACGTGGCAAGTCCGGCGCTCCGTAGGAGAATGGGCACACGCGAGTCACCTGAGCCCAGGTCACACTGGGCATGGGTGCCCGGCCCACCTGGCTGCAGGCGTGCTGTGCGAGTGCGGGCACCAAGGTGCCACCAAGGAACATTTATAGGCTAAGCACAGGGGAGTCTGCCACCAGGTAATTCCCACACCACAGTGACCCATTAAAATAAAACCACAGTTACCCCTCTTATTTGTTAAAATTGCTACGATTGCGAAATGGCAGCCGTTCTCCACAGAGCAGCGTGTGGGAACCTGATGGACCCCACGCGCACTCATGAGGGCTGCCATCTGGAGCCAGTGACCTTGAATCCTGTGCTGATCGCCCACCCCCACTCCCGCCATCTTTTCTAGTTGTTGCTAAACAGTGGTCTTCACGCCTCAGCCTCAGATGCACACGTCAGTGAAGTCAAGTTACAGCCGGTCTCCACCCTGGGAATAAGCTGTTTTGGAGGTCCTCCTGTCGCAAGGATTGGCGCTGAAGTTCTCCCCCCACAGGAGGAGGCCATCGGAGGAAAAGTGGACCGTTCACTGGGCTGTGTTGCTGGGGTCAGTCCACTGCACTGAGCCAACTAGATGGGGTCCTAACTCTCCCATGGCCTCCCGTTTCTCTGGCACCTGCCACTTGGGTCTGGGAGGATTCTGGAGCAATCCTGCCATCGTGCAGCTTCCTGCCTGCACCCAAGTCTAGACTGCAAGGGGAAGGCAGGTGGCCCCGTGTTCCAGTCCAGCCTTGTGGGGGATGAAGTGGTCACTGTGATCCCCACTGGGCTCCTGTATCTCGGCGGTGGCTGGAAGCTCCCGAGGGTGACTCCTGGTGCGTGAGCACCCGTCAGACTCTCAGCAGCAGGTAACTAGAGTGACCGTCTTGCATCTCGGGGCAGGTGCGCAGGAGGGAAGGCCCTTCGTCCCGCATCACAGGACAGTCTGATGGCACCCGCATCACAGCCTGTGTCCATGGTACCCCATCCCTCCATTCCCCCCCCATCCAGGTTATTCTGGGATGCACCAAAGCCAGCTACGGACTTGAGAATAACTCACCCACAAACATGTCATCACGCACACCATTAACAAGAGCTCAGTACTTGCTTATGCGTTCTCCCCCTTTGATGTAAGATGTACGTGGAGTGAAATGCGAAGATCTCAGGTGTGACACAGGCATACCCCACGAGACGAACTCATCAAGATTGTGGACCCGACCCCCAAAAGCCCCCTCGCCTGCACTCTGACCCTGACTCCCACCTCTGCCAGAAGCAAATGCTATGACAACGTTTTCAAACTACTGATTAGTTCGGCTTTTAGAATGTCATGGAAATGGAATCGTATACTAAGTATTCCGCCATGTGGGTCTTTTCTCACTGCTCATGCTTTCCGCATTCACCCTGTTGCCAGAGGTGTTAGCAGTGTGCTCCTTCCCGTTGCCGACCAGAATTCTGCTGCACGATACACCTGTCGGGTGTTGCTCACCTGGGCTGTCCTCGGTTTCCAGCCTGTTGTGAACAAAGCTGCTTTGAACACTCACTGCAAGTCATTTCTCTTAGGTAACATCTGGGAGAGGAAAAAACTGAGCCATACCATAAGGTGGGTATGGGTTTGATTTTCTTTTTCTTTCTTTCTTTCCCTTTCTTTCTTTCCCTTTCTTTCTTTCTTTCTTTCTTTCTTTCTTTCTTTCTTTCTTTCTTTCCCTTTCTTTCTTTCCCTTTCTTTCTTTCCCTTTCTTTCTTTCCCTTTCTTTCTTTCCCTTTCTTTCTTTCCCTTTCTTTCTTTCCCTTTCTTTCTTTCCCTTTCTTTCTTTCCCTTTCTTTCTTTCCCTTTCTTTCTTTCCCTTTCTTTCTTTCCCTTTCTTTCTTTCCCCGCTTAACCGCTGTGCCACCCAGGCGCCCCTCTCTTAATTTCTTAATCTTTCTTAATTTCTTTTTTCTTTTCTTTTCTTTCTTTCCTTCCTTCCCTCCTTCCTTCCTTTCCTTCCCTCCCTCCCTCCCTCCCTCCCTTCCTTCGTCTCTAAAGATTTTATTTATTTGAGAGAGAGAGAGAGAGAGAAAGAGAAAGAGCAAGAGAGGGCACAGGCGGGGGGAGTGGAAGAGGGAGGGGGGAAGCAGACCCCCTGCTGAGCAGGGAGGCCAATGCAGGACTTGATCCCAGGACACCAAGATCATACCCTGAGCCAACAGCAGACGCTTAACCGACTGAGCCACCCAGGCGCCCCTTGATTTTCTTTCTTGAAGACAAATAATATGACTGTTGCCAACGAGGAATTTGCAAGCTAAAACAGCAGGTCCCCAAACCTGGTTCATCATTACAATCTGAAGAGAACTTTTAAAATGCACACTCGTGGGCCCTTGACCAACTGGCTTGGAATCTCCCTGAGGGGGCTTGGGAGTTGCATTTTTCAGGAGTTTCCCCAAATAATCCTGCTGAGGGGCTATGTTTGGAGACCACCGGGTTTTGACTCCGAGACAGACGGATCAGGTTCCAAAAGCCAGTTGCTCCACCACCGTGCATAGTGCGTTAACCTCTAAATGGAAGTCACGGCAGCCACCGTGTCCCGGGGTCTCTGAGAAGACAAAATAGCTTCCTACGCGTGTGGCACTTAGTGTCTGACCCACGAAGCACGGCACACACGTTAGCGACTGGGATCAGAACCAACGGGCCCATGGCATGGACCCTGGTTGAGAGCTCAGCTCACCCTTGGCTGTGACTCTTGGCAACTGGAGCCCAGCCCTGGGGGAGCAGGGGTGGGGGGGTCAAGTGGAGCTGCTTCGAGTTCAACACCGCTCTGTCCCAACTTTGTTTATGAGACCAGCAGGCAGTCTGCGGAGCCCGGGTCTCGCCCTGGGTCCATCTAGACACGCAGGCGACGGCGGGCGCTCCACGGAGCATGGCTCACAAGCCACCGGGGACGTGCAGAAGGGCAGATCGACACCACATAAGGCACCTTTCTCAATCTCCCAACGAGGGCTGAGCCACGTTAGTGAGGCTGGATGAGGAGGGCCGGAAATGGATGCCCAGAAGTCTGCGGACAAGGAGCCAGGAAGCCCTGATCCTGCGTGGTAGAGACACCAAGGGATGATTGTGAGGCAACGCACGAGGGCACACGGTGCAAGGAACGGCTCTGTTTTTCCAAACTGGTGGATGAACAAATATAAACGTGGCCGGCATAGAACCAGCTGGACACACTGATTCCGCGTCTTTGCATCTTTAAGCATGAGAGATGCTTCCAGGTCATGCTGGCCCAAGGACATGCCGTGGGAGGCGAGGGACACGGTCACAGTTCTGTGTGTACTTGTGAATGCTCAGTCCTTTCGAGAACGCGCCAGGAACAGAGGACAGCCAGCAGGAGACGGCCTCTAATTTCTACAGATGTTATAGAAACCACTGTTCACCTTAAGACTCGGGAGAGCAAGGGGCAGGGTCATCAAACATCGAGAGCGCCTGAACCCGACTCTTGCTTTTGCCTCTTGTCCCTCGATTCTCTGACTGCCCGACAGGCCCCTGGACACTTTTTACAGAGTAGGTACTCTTCGTGTTTTAGAACTTATCCTACAATTTAAAATAAATCAGCCCGGTACAAATTCCACCACGAGTATAATTCACTCCAACAGAAACAATCGTAGAGCAATCACCACCATGGGACGTCTTTCAGCCGAAGCCACGAGAAGGATCATTCCGCGGGGCCCTGCGTGAACTCCAGCCGTTTGTTTATGGAGGTTCTCAGCAGACACCTTAGTCTGGAATGTTCTCTTAAGAAATTAAAAATGGCTCTGCCCCATTACAGCGGTGTGAGTCCCCGTGACCCGTGACAGCCGCTGGTGGTGCGTGTGCCCTGCTCTGCGCAGGTCACAGCGGGGAGCTACGGGGAGGAGGGAAGGAGCGAGCGTCTGTCCACATCTCAGGGAGGCCGAATCGTTCTTGCTAAGACCGGCGGCCACTGCCTGCGCTCAGACCAAGTAACCACGCCCTTCCCTCCCCACGGACCACGGACCGGGCGGCAGAGATCGGTGCGGGACGGACGGATCCGCGGAGGAACACTCGGCCGCCGTGTCTCAGCTCATCAGGAGCCACTGCGATGCGTGGACTGCGGCCACGGACCGGGCTCTGTGGCTTTGAATCCGACTCTAATAACAAAGTGGACTGGCGTGTTGACAGGTCCCAGAAGGGTGCACGCGGCAGCTGGACACCCAGATGTTGGGCTCTGACAGATGCCATGTGAGGAGCCTGGTTCTCAGTGATACTGCCGGCTGGAAAGCCGAGGGGCTAGTACAGATTAACCTGGTGCTGGTTCCAGCTCGTTCTGGGAGGCATGGGAAGGAGGAGAGAATTGGAGAACTGCCCGGTGCCTGCGTTCTGAGCACCAGCTGAGATGCCACGTGGGAGCCGATCACCCAAAACCCTGCGGCCATGTCTTGGAGACCTGAAGTGGGTCGTGCGTGTGGACGGAGCGGAGGGCCCGGGGCTGAGGCCAAGCACACAAGCACAGCGCTCACCTGCTGTGCTTGTGAGCGCTGTGCTCGCAAGATTCATTCGCAGTCACACGGGAGGTGGCGTGAGGTCCTGCCCTCACCCCGTGCTTCCCGCTGCGTCCAGACCAGGAGTGACGCCTGCCCTTCCCGGAGCCACCACACCTGGCGCCCAGCAGGTGCAGCCCATGCCCCTCCATGTCCGACCCCTCTCCCAGCTCCAGGATGACAGCAAGCCTCTCTCTGACAGGCCTCCCGGGGACCCGCAGGTGCCTCGAGGTTCCGGGGCCCGGCGAGGCACTCTCCATCCATCCTGTCCTGATTCCCTGCCCTGGCACTCTGCCCAGCCCCCTGCACACACTGCTGGCCCAGCAAACCCCAGCCGGCCCATGACTTCTCCTCAGGATCCAAGACAGGATGGGATGATTCTGTCTCCAAACACGCCTGAAGCCCTCCCACTGTCAGTCCAATCCTGTCTGTACCCACGACCTAAGTGGACTCCTTGTTGGGTTTTCATGGCTGCGTGGAGCCAAAAGGCCACCACCTGAGATAAAAGCCAGTCCTAGCAGGCTCTCGAATCCCCACAGGACATGGCCCCTGCCCACCCTCTCCACCATCCCTTCCCGCGGCCCTAAACAGGCCAAGCCCTTGCCCCAGGGCCTTTGCACATGCTCCATCCCCTCAAGGAGGTCTATCTCCTGTGCTCTGAATAAACACCTATCTCCCTCTCAGGAGGCCTTCCTGGGGGCGCCCCTTCTTCTAGACGGATTTCCGACCTCCTTCTTCACTGAAATGAGCTTCCCCACTGCACACTTTCGGAGAACCTGCTCTTTCCTTGCAGGGCATTTCCACGGGTTCCCTGCACGTTTGTTCGTGGACTGTTTGCTGTCTCTGTCCTCCTCTTGCCTGTAATCCCCAGGAGGGTGCAGAGCATTTCTTTCGTTCGGCTGTGTATTCTCAGGGCCTGGCCTGCAGTGATGTTAAATAAATACACTCCCTGAGCAAACACACTCCACGCGCCCTCCGTCTGCCGGGCCCCGAGTCAGACGTGGTCCCTCCCTCCAAGCGCTTGCAATACTCGGGGAAGTAAACGCGTAGCGTAGAAAGCAGATTCCCACCCCAGGTAGCTAAACAGGAGCACCGATTTCCAGCGATAGCTGAAGCCGTAACGATGGCATGTGACACGCTGTCCTTATTGAAGTGGTGACATTAGAGCCACACCCTTGTCCGCAGGGTCCCCTTTAAGCAGAGGCACCGGCACGTGCTTTCCTGATTGTGGCCCCGGGACTTGTCGGGGGACAGGACAGTGATGTCCACGTGAATGCCAGTCCGTGGGGCTCCTGCCCGGCTGTGGGCACTGACCTGTCAGCCCCTCGGTGCTCACGGGCCTGACCGCGGGGCCCGTGCACCTGCTCAGATCACGGCCCACGTTCCGGGGGATGTGAGGTTCCCAGCAGGATGCGGGGGGGCGGGATGGGACAAAACGCAGCAGAATTAGATATTCCGCCTTTAGCTGAGTTTCTCTAATGTGTTTATGGATTTTTCCAGTTCATAACATGTCAGACGTGAAGAAAAAAGGAAAGCATTCTTCCCCCGTGGAGGCAAACACTGCCCACTTCTGTCCTTATTTGACACATGGCACATCCTGGCTTTCTGGCACTCCAAATCCTTGAAAATAATTAGTTAAGCGTGTGAGCGATGCACACATTGGTTCTTTGGTCTCGACTCAAAGGTGTAGCAGAGGAAATGCGTGCTGGCGGCCTGTGTCGATTCCCTCTGATCACGGGAGGACTGGGAGGAGCGTGGGGACCAGGACCTGAGTGAAGTAATTCAGCGTCTGCTCCCAGGGGCCCGGCTGGTCAGAGGCTGGACGCCGGCTGAAGCCTGTTCTGGGCACAAGGGCATGGACAGCTGTCTGGCCACCAGCTGGCCAGGGGTCTGTAGCCGGCGCTTATTCATTCCAGTCACTCTGCCCTTCGCAGGGGGCAGAAGCATCCCTGATCATTGCCACAGGATGCTTCACTGAGGCCACAGAGAAAGCCACGAGCCCTCCCGTTGGCACCTTGCATGTCCCCAGGTGCCCACCTGGACTGCGTCTGGCAGCCTGTCACGGAAATCTGCAAATGCTGCCACTCTGCAAAGCCCAAGGTCTGTCTCCTGCTGCTGCACATCCCCGGACCTAACGCCGCCCCTGGCCGGGTGCACGGGCTTGGTGCACATTTGCTGATCGGATCCCTGAATCTTGGAGAGATAACCTGCACCCCCTTTCAGGACCTGCAATATTCTGGGAGGGAGGGTGGTGCTGGGATCCACAAGAGCCGCCCAAAATCCAGCCCTGGAGGGAAGCGTGAGAGAGCCAAGGGCAAAACAGAAGTAGGGCCCGTTTCCCTGCCGCCCTCCAATTCTATTAAAAAGTCAATTGAATACAATTCTCTACTGGGAAGATCTGGAGAAGCCCGTGGCTGCCAACCACATCCCACAGCGAAACAGGGTGCTGACTCCAATTCTGAAGAGCCCAGCTCCTTTGCCAACATCATCACAATGAAGCACCGTGTGCCAGTTCATTTCGAGGACTGTATCTGCGGGCTGGGGGGTGGTCTCCCCACTTCTCAGCAGGGAACTGCTGCCCCACGTTCTCATGCTTGTTCTGAATGCTGCGTGCACCCCAGCAGCCCCAGGGGAAGTCACGGGCAGCTTTATGCTCCCATCTTACCCCATCTGCTCCAAAAACAGAGGGGATAAAAACACGCCCGAGGAGGCAGGTGGGGGAGCGCGTCGGAGCTGAATCCACACACATATGGCATGGGCTCCCCGGCAAGACCCTTTGCCTCTCTGAGCCTCAGGTGAATGGGATCATGATAGCTCCTCCCGCGCCGGTGAGCCATTGGAATTGGGTGGGAACGGACGCACACATGCCCGGGACGCCCACCACCGCCAGCACGCTCTGCAGGTGCAGGCTTCCAAAGCACGGTCATTACGGTTATTACAGGCCACCGACGGGCAAAACTGCTCTGGCTCATAGGCTGCTTGTCACCTGGTCATGGTGATAAAAGGAACACGGGCCAGAGGCTGCTACGTGTCTAATGTGGCAAATGAGCGGGAGACCAGTGGTCCGGTTGCAGAGGTGAGCAGCATGGGCAGTGAGGACGTGCTCCGCGCCAGTGCGCACCCCAGACGTGAGCGGCACCCTGCGGGAGCCAACGGCACCCAGTACCGTACTCTTCAAAGGCCTCGTGGAGAAGCTGGGAGTGGAAGCATGTCTTCAAGAGTTGGTGGAATCCCAGGAAAGACAAAAGTGTACAATTCTGAGGAGTATTAGGAGAAAAATGTGGGCATGTTCACGGCATGGTGGTACTTTGTTACTCTGGGGGAGGATGCAGATGGAGGCCTGGTGAGGGCCAGTCTGAGAGGCCGGGCCAGCCCGGGCACTGGGACCTTGTGTGTGGTCAGGCATCTGGCCCTGTGTCCCAGAGGCCAGGGTGACCTACAGGGAAGGGCACAGTGAAGGTCGTGTTTTAGGAAAATGTGTCTGTGGCAGAAAAGGGGGGAAGCATTCAGAAGCAGGTCTGGAACAAGGAGGAGGCCAGGGGAGGGAGGTGCCAGAGTGTGGCCTGCCACGAGGGACCAGGGCATCAGAAAGAGGGAGGGCCAAGAAGGTAAAAACAACAGGTGACAGACAAAACCAGGATTCGGATGCTTCGATTTGCCTGGTTTGCTCCACGGATCCCTGAGGGCCAGCAATCCAGACGGGCCTTTGGCAAGTCTCGCCCGGGGTCAGCCGAGAAGCGGCCAGGCCCCTGTCTGCTGGGCAGCACGTACCCATCAGGGTGCTGTTGGTCGGCTGCCCTGGTTCTCCTTCCCGAGGCCTCTGAGCAGCTTGGGCTCCACATCCTGATCTGAGGTCCCAACCCCAGTCAAAGAGGGCCAGCTCCCAGACGCGGCCCATAGCTCGGCTCGGGGCATGTGCCCTAACGTCCCATTAGCTAGAGCAGGTCACCTGGCCAAGGCCACCGTCTGGAGGCAGCGGCATCCCGGTCACACTCAAGGCTGTGCCTGGGGCGGGAGAAGTGTCACAACAGTCTCTGGAAGCAACTGGCAAGACGAGGACAGAGGTAAAGACAGATAAGGACAATGCCCATGGTCCTGAGCGTGTGCGGTCAGACTAGATCCGAACGGTTTGGTGGAAAAGTCACAAATGCTACAGCGCAGTGTCTGGGAGCATCCTTCAGGTACAGCTGGACCCAGACACTGACCAAAGCCCAAGCTCTCACTCTTCATCTGTCAGCCCTGCTTTCCTCTGCCTGAGCTTCCCTCCCTGTGACCTTGCTACCGACTGGCACCCAGAAGCGGGCTCAGCAGATCCAGAGGAAAGAAGAAAGCAGGCTTCCCTCTTCCAAAAGTTTGTGGTGGCAGGAAGGAGTGCTTTGGACCAGGTCAGTGTTGGGGCTGACTGATGGGTTTCAGATCCCGGTTCCACCGTTCCTTAGCCGTTAAAACCCTGTGCCTCAGTTTCTTCACCTGTAAAATGGGAATGGTGATGGCATGGCCTGTCTCATGGGTGGACACAGGGACAGCATTTGGCATGGGATAAGTGCCACATGGGTGTCTGCTACTGTTGTTGATGTTCTCACATCAACCACGTGGGCAACAGTCCACCCTGCGTGGAGAGGTGTCAGGGCAACGAACGTGCTGATTGGCTGTCTCTGAGTCACATGACATCCTCCCCCCTCCAGCATCAACCACATGGCGCGGGGAGTCAGGTGAGTGACATCTGGGCCCTGCTAGCAGAAGGGCGGGGAGACCCCGAGAGGCCCACTGGGAGCAGAGCTTGGGCCTGGTGGAGAAATCCTGCCACTAGAATGCACTAAAGCATCTCTGACTGCAATCCGTGCCACTGAAATGGGCCGAGTGTTTTCATAAGCATCTCCTGATGAACCAAAGAAATGCAAACGGGGGACAGACATATACACACATTTTGGAAAAGGCTGGCATGAGTGCATGTTGGCATCTTGCCGTTGCCAGATCTCTGGTAACACCTGGCATTTGCAGGGCCCTGCAGAACCATTCCTCTGTTAATCTGCATTTTGCAGAGAATTTATGCAACTGGAAAGAGCAGGAGCGCCGGGGCCGAAGGAGAGTGGAATTCCTGAGCGGTCGCTCTCAGAAGCAACAGGGCAGGTTCTCCTGAAAGATGAAGCCACGGGCCTTGTGCTCAGAACCGGCTTCGCTGAACCTCGAGAGGGACTGTGGAGAGAAACAAAGCCATCGTAGAGGAGAAACAGAAAGTCCGTGGCCATATCATACAGGACGTCTCATAAGTCAGCATTTAGAAGAATTTTACTGTATGAAAACCATTTGCTGATGTGGTTTGGTTCCTGGGAAAAAAACCTCCCAGATTCTGATGCTTTTGACCATGACTTGAATTCCTGCCCTTGGGGAGAGTAGGGAGAGGCCCCCAGGGACCCAGCAGATTGGCACCAATTCTACACTCGCTTCCACACACGCGTGTTGTTTGCCAGGCACTGTGACAGGACCCAGAACTAAGTGTGGAAGGGGGCTTCCCACCGAGATGGGGCCACAGGGCCCAGACTGACCTACCACCCAGCTTGGATCAAAATATCTAAACAAAACGTATGAACCATGGTGTCTAGACACCGGACACCAGGGAGCACAGAACAGCGATCAGGGGAGAGGGGAAATACAGGGCGAGCCCAGCATTGCCCCAGTTCACTGCCTGGAGAAAGTTTCCAGGCTGGGACCCAAGAAGGGGGAACCAGGCAGAGCCCAGGGCTCCCCTGGGCTGAGACGGAGGAAGGGTCTGGGAGAGGAAGGGGCTTAGAAGTGATAAGGAAGAGAGAGAGCTGCAGAGGTGTGCGGAAGGGCTTCCTTCAGTCTTGGGCTGAATATGATCAGAGAACACATGTGAGAAATCACCGTCATCTAGAAGACCACCTGAAAGCGTCAAGGAGCTCACCTGGGGCTGGAAATGGTTTGTGTCCCCAGAAGCAGGGACAGGCTTCATAACTCACAGCACGCTGAGCAGATAACTCAAAACAAACAAAGAACACTGCCTCCATAGTGGGACACACGTAGCCCTGGGCTGGATACTGCCCCGGTGCTCCTTCACAGAACTGAAAAGCAACATCCAAACGGATCAAACTGTTTCTAAGTGACTCCCCGTGTCCCAGAACCAAGATCGAGAACACTAACGGCAGTGCAGAAACGGCTGCAGACACGGCAGCAGGATCCACAGTATCTGGCATCTCATAAAAACACCAGGCACACAAAGAAGCAGAAAAATATGACCCATAATGAGGAAAAGCGATCAATAAAAAAGATCAGAGGGAGAGAATTAGCAGGCAAGGACATCAGGAAGTTTTGACAGCTCTATTCCACGCGCTCATGCAGGCGGGGACGCAGGAATGTCCCGCATCAAACTTCCACAGGTGAAAGCCGCAGCGTCTGAGATGGGACGTGCGCTGGGATCCGTAGCAGACCAGACATGGCAGGAGAAAGGACACCACCCAACTCGCAGACACGCCAACAGGAAGCATCCAAACAAAAGACACAGAAAAAATCAAAGAACAAAGAGTCGGCGAGTTGCTGGATGCCTTGAAGCAGCTTGTTAAAGATGCAATTAGAATTTCCACAGGAGACGGGGGCAGGGGAGCAAAAGTATTTGAAGAAATAATGACTGAAATTCTCCAAATTTGATGAAAACTATAAATTCAAAGACTCGGGAAGGTTGACCAAAGAACCCCAAACAAAAGAAACATCAAGAAAACCAGGCCAAAACGGTTTATGATCAAGTTGCTTAAAACCAGTGATAAAAAAGAAAATCTTAAAAGCAGCCAGAGTTGGCGATGGGGGGCGGTTCCCACTCTGTACAGATAAAGATAAGAGGGAGAGCAGATTGCACAGGAGAAATGATACAAGCAGAAAACACTTGCATCGTGTTTTTCAAATAACTGAAAGACAAAATGAACATACGAAATCCCCCGAGCCCTCAAACCAAGAATTCTATACCCAGCAAAACTATCTCTTAAAATGGCAAAATAAAGTCTTTCTCAGAATGCAGACACCGAAAGAATTCATCCCCAGCAGACCTGCCCTATAAGGCGCGATCAGGATCTTCCAGGCAGAAGGAACGTGCCACCAGGTGGAAGTCTGGTTCTACACGAGGGAATTACAAGCTCCGGAAATGGCCGAGAGAAGAGAGAGCTTTTCTGATGTCATCTCCATAAAGCAGTGAAGGAAACACAGGTCATCTCCATGATGTGTGCCTCATGTCACCATGGCTGTTTGCTTCCCCGTCTGCTACGCTCTGGTCCTTGACCCCTTGACAGAGGGAAGTAATGCATATACATTTGGCACCCTCAGCACACATGTGGCTAGCACACAGCAGGCACTTAATAAGTACCTGCCTTATTAACATGCACGTGTAGGCTGCATGGACATCCTGGTGGACAACATGAAGTTGTGTCACACCTGGGTCATCTTCGGGGTGGCAACCAGGTGGAGCCCTGGGTACTTGTCAGTCATATTGCTATGGACTGAATGTGTCCCCAAAACACACATACTGAAGCCCTGACCCCCAACCTGATGGTATTTAAAGGTGAGGCTTTGGGAGGTGATCGGGGCAGATGAGGTCTGGTGAGTGGAGGTCCCGTGATGGGATTAGTGTCCTCCTAAGAAGGGGAAGACGCAGCAAGCTTCCTCTGTCTGCCACGTGAGGACGTGGCCAGAGTGTGGCCACCTGCAAGCCGGGGAGACAGCCGTCGCCAGGAAGGAGATCTGCCAGTGCCTTGATGTTGGACTTCCCGGCCTCCAGACCCACAAGGAGCCAGTGTCTTAGCCCGAACACTCGCTGACACGCAGAGAATAAGATCTGCTGTTGTGAATGCAAATGAGGTCACACTCGAAACACAGCAGCGTCCCCACTTCCCAGCGTGTGCACAGCTGTCCCCAAACAAGGGGCCACGCGGTATCACGTTTTGAGGCTGAACACCCACGCCTAGCCTGGCTGCCCAGGTCTTCCCTTCCCGGCACAGAAGACAGCTGCTAGCACCCTTTCCCCTCCCATGAGTGCCTCTGGGCACACATGCGCTCACGGTCCAGCAGGGCACGTGGCCTCTGGGACCCAGGCCCTCTGGGCGAGCCTGCCTGTTGTCTGGGGTGCGAGTGACAGTTCCCGATTTAGAGGTATATTTTTGTACTCAGAACAGCCACGATCCCTGCCAATAGGCGGAAGGAAATGTCACCGCTCGCACAATTACAGACAGCTTCGGCTCCTTATCTTACAGAAGTTCTATTTACATCCCATAAACGATGTTGGTGTTTTATTTTAAACAACTAAAGCTCTGTATCTGTGTATAAGGTGGGAGAAAGGAATTATTCCCCAGCCTAGAGTGGAAAGGTTCTGCTTGAGAATACAAACTTTTAAAGCATTCGCCCAGCATCAGGGCCATAAACGGCGCCAGGAGGGGGTCACCCTTCCTCGGGGTGGGGAAGCGTACATGCAGTCTTCTTGGGAAACAGTGGGATGGAAGGAGGGGGCACTGCTCCTGGCAGGGTGGTCCTGCTGGAGAACCGAGTTGCCCTCCAGGCAGTTCAGGCCCGTGGTTCGCGGTGTGTTAAACGCAGGGTAACATGGGACCCGCCGGGAAGCCAGGGGTGGTTCAACAGCAGAGGCGCAGCGTGAGTGCACCCGTGCCTGCAGGTCTCCCTCCAAGTTCACCCCGAAAGAGGTGAACCGATTAGAGAAGACAAGCCCAGGGTCAACTTGGAGAAGTGCCAAACTTGAAATCTTTCTTTTTTTTTTAAGAGGCCATTTTTTAGGGTAGTTTTAGGTTCACAGCAAAATTGAGGGGAAGGCACAGAGACGGCCTGCATGCCCGCTGCCCCACACACGCACGGTCTCCCCACCACCACCGACCCACGAGAGCTGAGTGTTGGCCACAACCCATGAACCTACACGGACACGTCCTTACCGCCCAAATCCATGGTTTATCTGAGGTTCCCTCTCGGTGCTGTGCATTCTACGGGCCAAACCTACGATGACGTGATCCACCAACATAGCCTCACACAGGGTAGTTTTGCCCTAAAAATCCGCCGTGCTTCACCTGCCCCCTCCCCGCCCTCCAGCAACTGCCGATCTTTTACCGTCTCCATAGTTTTGCCTTTTCCAGAAAGTCATATGGTTGGAATCACACAGTGTGTAGCCTTTCCAGACTGGCTTCTCTGCTTCGCGATTTGAATTTAAGTTTCCCCTATGCCTTTTTATGGCTTGATAGCTCATTTCTTGTTCGTGCTGAATGATGTTCCACTGTCTGGATGGGCCGGTTTATTTATCCATCACCTACTGAAGGACACCTTGGCTGCTTCCAGGTTTTGACAACTCTGGATAAAGCTGGTGTAAAACATCCCTGTGCAGGTTTTTGTGTGGACGTTACATTTTCAACCTCCTGTGGGTAAATACCAAGAAACATGAGCGCCAGCCACGCGTGGGGACTAAGCACTTGAAACGTGACTAAGGAACTGACGGTTTCCTTGTATTTGATTTTAGTTCACTCACCGTTAAGAGTCTACATGTGGCTAGTGGTTATGTCTGGAGACAGAGGGGAGCTCAGGTGTGCTCGAGGCCTCCCGAGCATCAGATGTGGGTTTGTCACCCAGGGGATTCCCACCTCCTGAGCACCTCAGCCATCATGTGGGCCTTCTTCCCCCCTCCAGAAGCCTCAGGACCGAGCGGGTCTTCCCCACTTGCTGAAGTGCACTCCTCATCCTTCTGTCCTGTGTCCCAGACCCACGCTCTGCCTTCTGTCCCTAATCCACGCTCTGTCCTCCTTCCCTGACCCATGCTCTGTCCTCTGTCCCTGACCCATGCTCTGACCTTGACCCGTGACCTCGGCCCAGTGGCCCTGAGCACGGTCCCGCCTGTGCCTATGGACAGACCTGATCCTGTCCCCAACTGCATCTCCTCAACCACATTCTGAAATATTGTTTTATTTTGGAAAAGCTTCCAAATACATGTAATAGTTTAAGTTCATTGGTCGGTCTCACCCAGCCTAGTCGCTCCCTGCGGAGCCTTCACCACACGGAACCCCGAAGGGTGGAGTGTGGGCAAGGCTGGTGCCCAGTGGGCGGGGTGAGGCTGGCCGCCGCTGCCACCCGTGTCTTGCTGGCCAAGTGCATTGCCCTGGGCCTCAGTTCCCTCACCTGTGAGATGGGGCTAGTAACAGAACCCGGCCCGTGGCCTTGCTGTGGGAATGAAATCCATTAGTGCACATGCACGTACGTGCTGTGTGTCTCTGTTCCGGAACATCCACACACACCTGCGTGTTAGGACACACGTCCAGTGTGTGGTTAGGACACGCGTCCGGAGCGCACACACACTCCAGCCCAGGCTGGCAGGCAGGGATGACCTGTACATTTGGACTTTGACTTCCATCCTCCCAAGGACAGGAGCCAGCACTCAGACCTGCCCGCTTCCCTGGGACTTTGCTATTTCAGGACTCAACACAGGACTGAAATTAGCAAACCATTTGTAGAATAAGAACTTAAAGGAAGCCCAACATAATGTTAAAACCTGAGTCAAAATTATATCTGATGTAAAAATGATGTTTGGTCTTTACCTCTGATTAATAGTCCAGCAAAGAACCGTCGGGTTTCCTCATTAAGCACAATAAAGCATGCATTTCACGGCTTTTCAATTTACTACTAGGAGTTCTGGCACGGACGGTCCCTAACCACCGTCAGTGTCATCGTTCTAGTGGTGACAGCATGAAGACCCGTCCTGCCCCGGGGACCGCACTCAGTGCCTGTGCTGCTTCTCTCACTGCCTGCAATTCTGTCTTTGGCCACAACACTTACAGGCAAATGCAAGACCCTACTGCTGAAGGAAAGAAGATTTCTTGCGGAGTTACTAAACCAACACACTGCAATTTTATCTCATGGTGGTACTCCTCTGTAGTCCAGGGTACAACAGCAAATGTGCAAACACTTCCTGACTGCCACGCAAGCAGGGGTGAGGTTTACTGTAAGGCATGAAGCTTCAGGGGAGAGCCAGGAAGGGAGGGGGAGGGAGGGGGATGGAAGGAGATGGACAGGGAGGGAGAGGGACAGGGTGGAAGGGAGAGAGGGCGAGGGGAGGAGGAAGGAGGGAGAGGGAAGGGAGAGAAAGCGATGCAAGGAAATGGACAGGGAAGAGAGAGATAGGGAGGGAGGGGGACGGGAAGGAGAGAGGGGGAGAGAAAGAAGGAGAGGGTTGAGGGATGGCAGGGAGACAAAGTCCTACAGCAAAGAAGCAGAAGGCAGGATGGGCTGGGGACAGGGTCTTGAAGGCCCTGACTGGAACTCCGTGTTTCTGGGCAAAGTCATTTTGGTGGAATGGGATTTCAGATTTCCGATCCAGGTGTCTGGGGGGCTGAGGACACGTCTACTTCCGCCCTGTGGTACAGCTGACTTTCTCTGCAGAGAAGAAGTCGGCAGACACCCCACATTCTCACTTGCCCTTTTCCATACTGCACTCACGGTAGTCGGGGGAGAACATGGCTGTGCGGTGTTTGACTTCACACACACACACACACACACACACACACACACGGCCCCCCGGTTCCGTGAACCTCCCAGCCGGTTCATGCACCGCAGGCTTCGCAAACAGAGCCCCTCATTAATGACACGGGCTTGCTCTGATCAGAAGGCATCATACAGGACAGGTGAAGGAAGATCCGCTCACGCAGCACGGGCCGCGGGTGTTTAATATTTTCAGAGATTCTGGCAACAAATCATACTGGGAACCAGGTTTCTAAAATGGCAACGAGAACCCCTAAGTTTACAACCGAACCCTGAGCTTGCACTCTCGACGGAATGTTCTGACATGCTCAGTGGCGCTGTAAAACTTCATCCAAGGCAGGAACAACAGAGGGCTCCGGAGTCTGTGCTGGTAGCACCTGCCACAGCAGGGATGTGCTTAACAGAACATAGAAGAATGCCCCAGGCAGTATCAGAAAAAAAGCAAAAAGAAAACAGAGAGATTTCCAGAAAAAAGAATGTTGAAAGCAATCATAATTATGTCTTAAAGAGAGGGTTTGATTGCTTCACCCACGTCACCCAGGGCACAGTGATTACAAAACTCATCTCTCTTCCCATCTTAGGTAAGAGGAGCCTTCTTAATAATCTAAAAAATATTGCGACAACTCTCCTAACCTGTGGGAGTCGATGATATTTACCATCCCTAAAGCACTGTACTTCTTTGGTATGAAGGAACACCAATAATAAGGTACTGTTCCATTAGAAAGGAACGCCTCGCCGGGGAGATGTTTTCTGAAGATCCGGGAGACGGAGGAAGTTAAAAACCCATCCTCCGTGACCCTCCCCAGAGCACCCCGGATCTTTACACAGACCCAGAGTGGTACCCTATTCAGCGCTGCTTTTTGCAACAGAATCCAGAAGATGCACCGTGAACACAGGACCTGCCCCACAGCAACACAGGCGTGAGAACAGGACACCGGCTGCAGCAACCCATTCAGAGCTGGTCACCGGAATCCGTGGTCCCTCCTCCTGGACATGGATGGGCGCGCGCGTGGCCATCTGCACTCAACGCCTTATTAAAGTCGCTTTAAGAAAACCCTACAGACACGATGGACTTTTAAGCCCACGATGTATTTTTTTTTTAAGCCCACGATGTATTTTGTTACAAGTGCACAGAACCAAGAACTAGAAGCAATTTGCTAAGTGAACCAGAAATTCGACTTTCTGCTTATGAATTTACAAGGCCTGTTGGTTAACACACGAGCTCCTAAAATAGGTCACTTTGGGAAATAAAGACCTTGGAATGGAGAGAACAGCCTGCTGGCAGAGACGAGACAGGGAGACATGCGGCCCCTCACAGGAGGGGCTGGCGGGCCCCCTGATCACAGCCCCCGTGGCTGCAGCAGACCCCTATCGACTCAACGGAGCCCGCTGTTAAATATCCAGAATGCTGGTCAGCCTGCTGTTAAACACAGCCGCTGTTAAAAACTCAACGGTAGAAACTCACGATGAATACATTAGTTTAGAACCCTGGGCAATGAAGACTCAAAATCCCTCACTTCCTAATTATTCCGCTACGTCCTACTAATGTGAACACCACGGGTTTTTTAGGTCTCTTGGATCCAAGGGCACAACATCATATGACGAGATGCAGCGTTCGACTCTTCCAGATCCGCGTTTGGTGCTTGAAACAGGCCACGGGATACAGCCCAGGCATCGGCAAGCGCCCGGGCCTGGACTCCGCGCTCTCCCCTCCCTCCCGCGACATCAAGGCTTGGTGTCAAACGCACCGCTGGGGACGGCTTGCCAATTTCATATCATGTCATACTTTTCAACTGGAAGGACATTATGCAGGTTTACCATGTGACCGAATGCTGTGGGCAGCCAGCTAAGACTCTTTCCCAGCACAAGGGAAATCGGGGATCCCCAGGGAACACAAGCAAACCCACGTGTTCAATTCAATATTCCTGGAGAATATACGCCAGAGGTCGCGTGTGCCGGAGACGCTTACCAGTCGATGCTGCGACCTCACAGGTTGACCCACCACGAACCACATTCGTAACAGCGGCTTCCCGGGAAGTGGCCAGTTCTGGAAGCTGAGCCATGCGGTGAGGAGGTTGGCCTGGCCCAAAAAGAGGTCCAGCCTTGGCCCTCGGCTCCAGGTGGGGCGAGCTTGAAGCCCGTGGGATGTCCTGCCTGATGGGAGCAACTTTCTCTGCTGGGGTCTGGGGCCGGCGAGGAACTCTGTGACGTGGGGTGGGGGCGTTGAGCCGTGCAGTCAGTCGGCCACCAGAGGGGCAGGAGAGGAGGTCAGCCACGGGGTAGGTGATGGAGCCCACTCCGAGATTCGGTATGCTTGAGGGAGGGTCCCTGGTTGGCAGCATCACGTGAGTGTGGTCAGACACTGGCACTGGGAGGACAACACTGTCCTGCCCAACAAGGAGAGGACAGTGGACACCACCCTCCTGGTCTCTCTTGGACTCACCCTGGGGGGCCCCTCCCTTGACAGATTCTCATCTGTGTCCTTCTGCTGTTTGAAGCCTTCACCATCACTCTGCTGGGTTTTAGTGAGTTCTGTGAGACCTAGCGAGTGATCAAACCCGAGGGGGTCCTGGGGACCCCCGAACTCTGTAGCTGGTGTCAGAGGGATGGTGGTCCGGAGGCCTGTCCTCCACCCTGGGACCGGACCGCATGCGCAGGAACAGCACATGGGCGGCAGGCAAGGCTGGTGGAGGACCAAGAGCTCATCAAAGTAAGCTTTCGACCTGCTGAAATGCAAAGCCGGTCCTAGTGTTTCACGCACGTGAGCTTGGTGAGTTCGAGTGTATGAGACGTTCTTTATTGGTCTTCATGGTTGGGGTTGGGCCTGATGTAGGTAAACAGGGGGTGGCTTGGAGACCCTGTTAATGAAGACAGTGTGACCTTGGGCAGCGGGGCTCCTCCCGTCCCCGCGGCCGTTCTTCTTCCCGAACCGGACAGGTGGCCCCACCTCCCTGCATGCTGGGTGTGGGAAGCAGCTGTGCTAACTTCCTGACGAGCCCAGCGCTGTAAGCACTCGCGGGATGGCAGATATTATGGAAATCACCGAGAATATCGCCGCTTAGGAGAAGAAAAGAGGGACGGATGAGAATTTCAATCTTGCATGATTTCAGCAACTACTAAGAAAGGACAGCATGACTCGTGAGCCACCCGGGGCCTTGCCCACCGGGCTGGGATTAACCCTCAGGTCCTCGCCCCATAGCTGGGGCCCTGCACCATCTTATTTGCGGAGCCAGCACGTCGGTCCCCGCTGTGATCCCGGGGCTGTCCCGAGTCCTCTCTCCTGCACGGCCACCACTTCCAGCCCCGTGGCACGCTCGCTCTCTGCTCCCTTCCCACAATCCAGCCTTCTCCTTCTTAGCCGTATTTTAGAACAAAACAAAAAGATGGAGAGGAAGTGTTATCTAATAGGACTGCAGCAAAATCAACTATTTTGGTAAAGATAATACAGCTGTGTTCACATATTGTCAAACAGCTGGAGAGAAGCTTAAAAAAACACTTGAATCAAGCCATCGCATGTTGGGGCCTAGATGCATATAGACTTCCTCTTCTGAGCAAATATCCAAATCTTTCCATTTTAGGAGGCTAGCTGCAGGGAGAAAGAAATGCAAGTTCAGGTCTTCTTTGGTGGACGGGACGCACTGCCTGCGATCCACACGCCGAGATAAAGTTGATGCCCTCTCAAAATGAAAGCCTGGCCCAAAGGAAGACTGGACCTTCTTTCCCGGCTGTCCCTCACCAGTGAGCTCACGCAGGCCAAGTAATTTGGAAAGTAGTCTCTGGGGAACGGAGGAAAGTCAAAATTTGTCCAACAACAACAACACAAGGCCATATTTTATGCCCCTATAAACTGATACACCGGATTTGAGAATCTGTTTCTCTGGTTTCTAGTTTTTAATAATTCCCTAGGGTCAAGATTGAAAGTAATCTTAGCAAACACACATGAAAATGAAGTTCAAAAACTGCAAGGATTGACGAAAACAAAAACCAGGAGACGAGTATTCAAAATGGATAGCCATTTAACTTCATTACTGGCAACGGTTCAAAAAATCCTCCACCAACATGCACTCGATCCAGATGCATCCAGCTGTCTATGCAAAATCCCCGCGCGTACGCAGGCTCCAGAAAGAGGCACCACCGGTCCTCCGCCAGGCAGAGCCTCGCCACGCCAAGAATCGTCATTTTTTTTAAAAAGATTTTATTTATTCGACAGAGATAGAGACAGCCAGCAAGAGAGGGAACACAAGCAGGGGGAGTGGGAGAGGAAGAAGCAGGCTCCCAGCAGAGGAGCCTGATGTGGGGCTCGATCCCACAATGCTGGGATCACACCCTGAGCCAAAGGCAGACGCTTAACCGCTGTGCCACCCAGGCGCCCCAAGAATCGTCATTTTTAAGATGGCAAAAGTAAATACATTTTGCTAGGAAATATTTACTGTGTTTGTATCGAGAGGGAATAGGAGAGGTCTAGAAAAATAATCTCCGGTTTGACTCCCACCTGTCCTTCCCCATTATCATGTCTCCCTGGAAAGTCTTTTTCTAGTGCATAATTCCAACAGAAATCCCATTCTTCTTGGATGCTCTGATAAAAATTGGAAAGCAGCAGGTTAGCTATTCTCATATAGTCAAAATGCAGACTCTCCATCAAATTCTGTGATGAGCTCCTTCCTTGTTCCCAGAGGGACAGAAAAATATACACTATGCTTCCCCTTCTAGCATTCTACATGCCTGCTCCAAGTCCCTGCGGATGGTCACCTGGGATGTTCAAACATATCTCTTAAATTTGTAGGCATATAAAACTCACACACACTTTTGAAGGTCTGTGCGTACTCGTAGGATCTGCTTAATAAAGGATCCAAATTCGACATTTTCCGACTTTTAGCTTATTAAACAGAGAAGATGTAGGCTGCATGACCTGGATGAAAGAGCCCTCCTTTGCGCCAAGCCCCTGGTTTTGAAGCGGCTTCTTTGTTCTAGTGAAAATTAGTTTGCTGACAGCTCTGAGTCCACAGTGAACGGTGGGTGGGATCCCTCCACCAGCGGTGGGGCCTGGCATGAGCGTCCGTCCGCTTGCGGGGAGGGGATCTGGGCTCAGTGCGCGTGAAGATTGAATTGCTTCTCACCCCAAGGACAACAGAGACGTCCAAGTTCGTTATTAGACTGTTAATAAAGCCCATCCGAGAGACCTCTTAGTCCAGCTGGCTGCTCCAACTTCCTCTCCAACTCCAGGGAAGCCATTTGTGTCCAAATTTGCCCAAACCAATTAACCTTCCCTGGTATTATTCACCACTCAGGGACAAAATTCTGTGTGCAAAACCAAAATGATGTCTCGGCCCGTCATGGGGCCAGGCTCTCAGACGTAATAACAAACAAGGATATTCTGGCCAACAGCCCAATACTGGACTGCCGTTTCTCAAACAGATTATGGGGGCATCGTTAACTTCTTTTCTCCTACAGCCTGAAAACAGCCCAGAACGTACTCCAAACACTTACTCTTTACCTTTGTTCTGAATTCCAAGGAGGTTAGTGCGATCCCATCTATAATCATTACACTTGGTAACAAACCTGCTGGGACTGTTAAAAATATATAATATTCTGGAGTAATATTAATTTAATACTGCTCTTCTCTGACTGCAAAAGGGCTTAGCCTGTCCTACTGGCACTTTCTTTCCAACCAAGGCCCCAAGTTTCCCAAAAAGTGATATATCCTGAACCATCAAGCTTCATGAGAAGAAACAGCACTAATCCCACGAATTCCACGTTGTGTTAACCACAAGCTCATGGACAGCAGTGGCGTTAGCAGCTGAAATCAACTGCTAGGGACAGGGCCACCTGCCCTGGCTTCCGCCCAGGTCCAGCCCTGCTTCATGGTGTCCCTGTCGACCAAGACAGCAGTCATGCTGCCCTCAGCTCGATAAATTCTGGGCAGGACTCTTCCTGACCGCTGGCCTGACCTCCCTTTTCTTAGAGCATTTATTTTAGGAAGTTGCGATTGTAAATCCTTTTTCTACCCCTCTGAGATGTAAATGTTCCACAGGCCAGGAACAACTTTATCAAGGTTCTGGGAGGTATGTCTTTGAAATGAATCCCTAAGGAGATGGGGTCCCTGCCTCCCAGTCTCTGTGGGTGGGGAGGAGCCGAACTTCCGTGAGTGACAATCAGCAAACGCAGGTGGCCTACCCACATCACCTTCTCCCCTTCCTCCAGCTCTGTCCTCCCGTGCACCCCGTGCTAGAACCCCTCGCCCCCTTCCTCCAGCTCTGTCCTCGTGAGCACCCCGTGCCAGAACCCCCACTTTCGGTTTCAGTAGAGTTAGGTTCATGCTCTCATCCCCGTTACAGCCATGCATGAGGTCTCCTTGCCAGGTGTTTCTTCTACGGTTCTGGTGCCGTGACTCAGACAGGACTCCTCGCTGGGCCCTCAGACTTGTCACCCAGGAGCCCAGGTGTGCACCTCGGAAGCCTCTGTCTTTGCTCCTGCCTGACGGGTTGGGTCCACTGGGGATCTGCTGGTGAGCCCAACCCCAGTCCGGGTCTCTGGAGGACCGCGGCTCTCAGCTTGGTCAGCACACTGGGGTTCTCAGGATTCTGAGAGCAGTCTCGGGCCAGGGTTAGAGTCCTGCGGGCGGCTTTGTTTGAGGGGCACCAGTGGCTTAGGGCACAGGGATTCTCACTGACATCTCATTTGGCTGGACTTCGGTTCCGGGTGTGTAACGTCTGCTTTCTTTGTAGACCTCTTCCTGCTGGGATTTGGTGCCTCCCTTCCCCACAGGGCACTCTCACTTTTCTGATTCTTCTCTTTTGCAGACACTTGCTCCATCACCGTGGTGCCCACGGTCTACTTCCCTCCTCCGTGGCCTGCTTTTCCTAAGGATAATCTGCAGCTTCGACAGAGCAATGGAAGAACTCCAGCAAAGAGGCTCAAACACCCCTCCCGTCGCGATTTCGTCTGCGGGCCTTGCGGAACCACCGTAGTTCGCAGTCCTGAGCTAATTTTGGGATTTGTTCATGAATCCAGCTCACAGCTCATCCCTGACAATTTCCTGGTCAAAGAGCCTTATTGGTGCGTAACAACCTCACGTGCATGCAGTGCCACGCCGGGGCTGGGAGTGCCAAACACGACAATCCTTTCGTCAACACGATTTTTAATGGGCGTCTTAATTTTTCATGGATTTGCCAGCGGGTTTCACGCTGACCCCTTGGCCCTGGGAACTCACACGGCCTTCCAGTGGTTTGGGCAGCAGAGTGAGGCCTAACACCTCTCCAACCACGTGCCAGTCAAGTGTAAAGAGTCTGTGTTTGTTCAGTAAGATTCTTCTGCAAACAGCACGCATCCCCGGCGGGGACGATTCCAGGTCAGCGCACAGGTTAAGTGAACAACCTCACCAATGCAGAAATGACACAGGAGGACAAGACACCGACTCCAGGGAGAGCACTTCAGGGAAAAGCAATCAGGCCCCGCCCCACGGCAGGCGCCTCCCCTCCCCCGGGTGCCTCTGCGTTTCCCACGAGGCAGCACCTGGCCTCATGAGTGCACGCCCTCCCTCCACCAGGCGTCGGCTGCTTCCACGAAGGCGGCTTGAAAGGCTGCCTCGTCGCCCGGCCTGCAGTCTGCTCGTCCTTCCCAAGGAAAGTCACTTGCAATTTCTGCAAAGATATTCTACGAAGGCTCCTTCCCACTGCTGATGTGCCAAGTTCTGACAGCGGGCATGTTATCTTTCAGTGAATTAATGTAGTTCATTAACCCTGCACAACTGACAATGAAGAGAGAGTGCTGGAGAAGTATTGCTTTCCTTAATGCTATTTTTAATTGCAGGAAAAGTGGAAGGGGCTGTATGCAAGGCTGTCCTCCTCCCTGCCGACACGCCAGCTTAGGGATTTTGCATTTTTAAATCCAGTTTGCTCCTGAGGTTGCCAATATTCCCTTTACAAAAACTGGCAAAAAACTGGGGGAAGAGGGGTGTACAAATTCACTTTTTAAAGAAGATTTATTTATTTATTTTAGAGAGAGAGTGCACGCTCTCGAGGGAGGCAGGGGCAGAGGAACAGGGAGAGAGAAACTCAAGCAGGCTCCCTGCTGAGCGTGGAGCCTGACGTGGGGCTCGATCTGAGGACTCTGAGATCATGACCAGAGCCGAAACCAAGAGTTGATGCTTAATCGACTGCACCACCTGGGCTCCCCCAACATTCACTTTTTAAAGTTCAGGGTCGGGGTGCCTGGGTGGCTCAGTTGGTTGGGCGTCGGCCTTCGGAGTGGGTCATGAGCCCAGGTTCCTGGGTTCAAGCCCCACATTGGGCTCCTTGGTTGGCAGGGACTCTGCTTCTCCCTTTCTCTCTGCCTGCTGCTTTCCCTGCTTGTTCTCTCCCTCTCTGCCCTGTCAAATAAATGAATAAAATCTTAAAAAAAAAAATAAAGTTCAGGGTCTAGAAACACAGCCTAGTCCTGAGTTAGGAGCTTGGTCCTCTGCAAATCTGCACTAGTAATGTCTCTGGAAAAAGGTGCAGTCAGGTTGGTGCAGGACACTGCTGTCAGGGCCACTCAGGTGCAGGGGTCCCCCTGGGGGGTTGGGAGAGCTGCAGCTGAGGGCCCAGCTCCCAGGCAGGCCAGCAGGGAATAACAAGCTATTATTCATAGTAACCGTCAAAAAAGTGACCACTGCCATTTACTGAGCCAGGTAATATGCCTCCGAGGACCTCATCAGTTTTCCCCAGGCCCTGCTGTCACCTTGAAGCCAAGTTCAGCACCTCTCAAGGGCCCCAAGGACACCCACTCAATATCACCCACTCCACCATCTGTTCCTGGGAACACCTCCTTTCACACCTGGACAGAGGTGGCCTGACTGCTGCAGTCCCAGTCCGTATGTGCAGACCCCTGTAAAACCAGGTGCCCCCCACAGCGGGTGATTCCCGGGCTCTGGGCCCTCCTACATAGCCTTTCAGAGCAAAGCTGGGACCCAAATCTCCCAGTCACGCTTCCAAGGCCAGGCATTGAAAGAACGGAACAGCTGGCCCCTGGACCCAAGGGAAAGAAGCAGGTCTCACCTCCCATTGCCTGGACACACCTTGCTCCTTGAGAAGAGCACCTGTTCTCTGCTACAGAACTACGATGGCAGGTGCCACATGGATCGCAGGCTTCCCTTCCTTGGCAACAGCTGGGGTGCCAACAAGCAAAGACAGCACTCATAGCAGGGGCACATGGTTACTCGGGGCTGATTAGTGCCAGCGTGGGTGACATGCTCCAGATATCTCTTCTCCTGGCGTTTTCACCTGTACACATTCATTCAGCAAACACTGATTGACTTCCTACTAATGGAGAATATTGACTGATTGGCAAAGCATGGTCTCAGACCCTGGCTCCAGCCGCCTGCTTGATCCACGGGTGACTTCCTGGCCTCCACTTGCCCCGTGCTTCCAGCCTGTGCAGGTGGTTGCAGGCCTGGAGACCCCTGGAGAGAGGCCTCTGTGGGCCCTGGGGTCAGCATAGGCTGGGACCATGCTGAAATCTTTGGCCCTCCACTGAGGTCCTCTGTGTCCCTTTCCTTACGTGGGTGGTGTGAAATTCAAAGAGATGATTTCTGACAAGTGCACAACACAGTCTCTGAATGCACACACACGCAAAAGTCAGGGATGTTATTTCTGCCTTAAAGACAGAAACAAGAAGGGAGCTTTGTGGACTCTTGGTTCTTTGGCAAAACAACAGGAGGATAACCAGGAGTATAAAACACAGGGCTCCAGTGTGCGCCCAAAAAGGAATCCAGGGTAGAAGGGTATCACTGCATGTTGCCTACTCCTGGCTGGGGACCTAACAGACCCCATTGGCCGGGAACTGGGGTATAGTGATGCCAGTGCCCAGTGCCATCACCTGCTCTAATGCAACTGACCATGAAGGCGATGGTTGAACAGGCCAGAGAGAAGCTAAGCCTGTCCATCAGACAACAGCAGCCCAGGAGGAAACAGAGATGGAGAGGGGTCATGCGGAGGGGCCTCTCCAGGGGACTATTTGAGCTGCACCCCGATTGACAAAAAGGAGGCAGCCAGAGGGAGGTCTGGGTGAAAAACTTCTAGAGAGAACAGAAAATAGAAAGTCCCAGGTGCTGGGCCATGCTTGCTGGACCCCAGGATGGATGGACTATGGGAATGGCCAGAACACAGAGGCAGGAGGTGAAGGGAGGAGCAGCAGGAGCTGAGGCCAAGAGGTGTGTGCAGATCACTGATGGGACAAGCAGGGCCTGAGGCCAGTTCTGCTAACCCTGTCAGGGCTTCAGCCATCACTATTACCATTGTCACATCATCACTGCCACCATCATCACCACCATCATCACCATCATCTCTACTATCATCACTATCATCATCATCATCACCACCATCTGCATCATCTCTACCATCACCATCACTATCATCATCACCACCATCACTATCATCTCTACCATCACCATCACTATCATTGTCACCATCATCATCATCATCAGCAGCAGCACCATCTCTACCATCACCATCACTATCACCACCATCACTACCACCATCACCATCATCACCACCACCATCATCTCTACCATCACCATCACTATTATCATCACCACAATCACTATCACCACCACCATCACCATCATCTCTACCATCACCATCACTATCATTGTCACCATCATCACCACCATCTTCATCATCTCTACCATCACCATCACCACCACCATCATCTCCATCATCTCTACCATCACCATCACTATCACCATCATCACCATCCCCTCTCCCATCACCACCATCATCACCACCACCATCATCACCACCAGTATCACTACCACCATCATCATCATCACCATCATCACCACTACCATCATCACCATCACCATCCTCACCATCACCATGACCATCACCACCATTACTACCATCACCATCACTGCCACTTTCATCATCAGATAACAGTCACCAACATCATTACATCAATGCCATCACCAAATTTTGGCTGCTTTGCTGGTCAGCTTTCTCAGAATAGCTCTATATCCTAATGTCCTTAGCTCTCTACACTGGGATTACCCTTAACAGAGTTACTTGAAGGAGGATAAAGCAAGTCACTCCCTCACTCCAGAGATGGCACAGGGAGATGTGAAGCTCCAGTGAGCAAGGAAACTAACTGGAGATCGTGCCAACCTCCAAGGTACATAGAGAAACCGGCTGCAGCAGCCACGGTGGCAGATGTCGGCAACAACTAATTGTTTCCTGAGTGGCCCGTGTGGTTACTGCAACATGGCGGCTGGTCCATGAACCCCATGTAGGTCCTCATTGTTTTCAAATGACTCTGTTCAACAGAGACAGTAAACAGAGGTTTGCTCTCTTTTAAGGAAAATTCACACTCTGAAGAGAAAACTCTGGGACAAAGCAACACTTGCCAGTCAGTAATTTTCTGACAAATTAAAACACCGATTTTTCTTTGTGCAGCAAGTTTCCATTTATTACCCCATTGTGAATCCAGGCTTCTCGTTCTCCGTCTGTTAACTCGCTCACCCCCGGGAGAAGTTTTCCTCTTACTCTCAGAAGCATCACTGCATTTATAGAACAACTGTGTCTTCCCATAAGTATATATAATCACGCTAATGATCCATCCAACACGCAAGGCACGCTCTCTGCTCTGAAGACGCCGGGAGAAAAGCCCTTGCAGAGCTCGTCTCTGGAGCTGCCTCCCCCACGTCTCTTGTCTTCCACAGGTGCAGGAGCTCTTGGTGCACCCATTTTGTTCAAGGCCATCTTTAGTATTCCAAAATTTAATTAATTCACATTACAGTGGCTTAAAAATAGTATAGCTGATCACCTGTGGCAGAGCTTCTCAACCCCAGCACTTCTGACAATCTGGCCGAATGCTTCTTTGTTACGGGGGCTGTCCTGTGCATGTGGGGTGTCTCCTGAGCATGTGGGGTGTCTCCTGCACCTGCGGGGTGTTCAGCAGCATCCCTGGCCTCAACCACTAAATGCCAGCATACTCTCTGAAGTTGTGACAACCAAAAATGTTCCAGGTATTGCTAAATGGAAAATCAAAATCAGCTGTTGAGAACCACTGACCTAGAGTAAAACCTCAGATTATTACATAACTTAGTGTTCTTATAACAGCCAGATAGGACTCTCACTCACCGAGTTACCAACGTATTCTACTTAGGAGTAGAGGCCCATTCATGTCAAAGGACAGAGATGGTAAACTTAGCACATGGGCTGGGCAGCAGGCTCCTGAGGGTTTTTCAAGCAGAGTGATATTTTAGAGCCATCAACCTACCCGTGTCTCCTCCCTCCCTCCCTCCCTTCTCTCTATCCATCCATCCTTCCTTCTATCCATCCTTCTATACAACCACCCATCTGTGTCTCTCTCCTTCCTTCCTTCCTTCCTTCCTTCCTTCCTTCCTTCCTTCCTTCCTTCCTTCCTTCCTTCCTTCCTTCTTTTCATCCATCCTTCCATCCATCCATCCATCCACCCACCCACCCTTCCATTCACGTCTCCATCCATCCATGTTTATTTGGCTACTTCATACCTGCTAGAGCCCATACTACAGATGAAATGTAAGGACTAGCTATAGGGTCCATGAGGAACTCATAGTCAAGCATAGTGGCTCTCATGGGGGTAGTACCACACCAAGGAGAAGTTTTGAAAATAAGGGGGGTACATTTTTATGATCACAATATCCGAGTGCCATCAGCATCCTGTGGGCAAGGGCTAGGATGCCAAGTCATGTGCAAAGCATTAGAAGTTCCATGCGTGTACAGCTGATACGGCCCACCAGCCCATCCTGCAAGTTTTAATCCACAATGAATTTTTCCAGGAGTGAGATGATCACATAAAGAGAAGTGCGTCCTTCATAATGCTCACTGCTCTGCAAGAGCTCTTCACCATTTTGGAGAATTACGTCCCCAGCTGCAATGCTGGCCCGAGGCACTCGAGTCAACAATCTAACCTGTGTCTAAGGCAGCAGCTCCCACCCTCCCAGAGGCCCCACCAACAAGCCACGGGCCTCTGGCCAGGTCTTCTAGCACAGTCCTGCCTGGGTGTGAACATCCTAACCTTCTCACCTTCCTTGATGTTACAGTGACACCGTGTAGTGATTTTTTTTAAGTGTATGCTTATCAAGATGAAACAATCTGGCACTTTGATTGTGGTGGTAAAACAAATTTACGTGAGATAAAAGAACTTTTTTGGGTGGTGGTGACGGCTGTGTAAGTCTGAGTAAACTAAACGCTATGAACCTCAATAAAAGAGTGAATTGTATGGTGTGTGAATTATATCTCGATAAAGCTGTTCAGAATATGTAAACGGGTCCCAGCTACAAGTCCAGCGAAGTCCAACTTCCTGCCTTGCTCATAGGCTTCCTGACGTCTCTTGAGCCACTGCCCCCACTCACACTGGGGATCACCCAACCAGCCTTGTTCAGGTTCTTGACCGTGCCATGGACCTCTGACCTCTGGGCAGCCTCGACACCCCTCCCTCCACCTGTGCCCGGAGAGCCCCTGCTCTGCCCAAGGAGTCTCCGCTAACACCCACCATGTCCGGCCTGCACGCTTCCTGTGCGCACGCAGGCAGTGCTCCCGTCATGCCGCCTACCCTTCGGGTGTAACTGCCTGTTTCCATTGCTGATTCCCACTTTAGGCCACACACTCCAGGAGAACAGGAACCATCTCCACCTTGGTCACCTCTATGTGCCCAGCCGCCAGCAGAGAGGCTGGAAGGAAGGGGAGTGCTCGGTGCCCACTCGTCGCGTGGCTGACTGAATGTATTTCTGATCAGCCGCCGCATGTCCCCGCAGGCTGATGCGGAGCTGTTAGGAATTAAGTGAAGACTGGTTGCTACCAGTTATGGTAAATAAATGATCAAACACTTAAAAAACCGCATGGACCCACACGCAGGTGCACCCAGGTGCGCGGCCCGCCGCTGACTGACGCCGTGCTGGCTGTGATACTCCCCCACGATGTCAGCGCTGGAGGAAGCGGATGGGGGCGGACAGAACTTCTCTGTACATTGCCTTTTGCAACTTTCTGGGAATCTGTGACCACTGCAAGATAAGGAGTCAAAGAAGTGTCTGTCTAGGTAATCACACCGTCAATGGGTTTCACTGCAGGATGGCAGCGAGGGTGTTACAAACAGGTCCTGTAAAGAGGGGCGTGTTCTCATCGGCTGGAGGTGACGTGGAGAACAAAGGCAAGAAGCAAGTGTAGGTAAGATAAAGTTTCCTTGTGACCCGTAGCCCATGGACAAATCCTTGAGCCAGGCAGAGTCTGACGTTCCTCCAGAAACTCCCAATTGTCTTTGTGTTAATGCTTTCTGAGAGGGAAAAACAACCTTGGCTTGACAACAGCCAGACCACCAGTATCCTAGAAATCTCCTTTAACATATGAACGTGCCTTTGGAAACTTCCTTTATCTGTACCCACCCCCCAACTTGAAAGTATATAACCAGTCACGCCTCACAATCCCAGGGCAGCACTTTCTGTCCACAAGTACTATCCCCGTGCTTTAATAAAAACACATTTTTGCACCAAAAACAGCTCAAGAGTTCCTTCTTGGCCGTCGGCCCCGAGCCCCGCCACTCCACACCACATCGGAGGGGCAGTGAGATCTCGGTCAGCCCTTCTCCCTGTATTGGCCAAAAGCCTTCGGAGGACGTCCCGCGGGCGTGCTCTGTTCCCGTGGTGCTCACCGTCCAGACACGTAGAAAGCATCACACGAGATAAATACTCTGATAACCGTGTCATGGGAGTGTGAGGGTGCCATCCTGAACGGAGACCCCATCCCAGGGGGATCGGCGGGCCCTCCTGCTCTGCGCCATGGCCCCACGGCCCCCACGCCTGGTTCCTTCGTGCACTCGTCGCGCTAGAAGGTAACACGTCGCAGCAAGACGGCGAGCTCCGGGGAGAACGGGCGGCCCGCCTCCTCTGCCCCCGGCCAGCGCTACGTTCTCATTCGGTGGATGCTCTTTGACACACGTTTGAGCGAGGGATGAGTGCTCTCCGCGGCCACGGACAACGCGTCACAGAACATTAGAGAAGCCGTGCAACCCTGGGGCCTGACAATTGGGCGTCTGCTGACAAAGAGGGCAAGAAGGGCCATCACGCAGGCCAGCCAGCTCGGGCCGAGGGCCTGGCAGTGAGCCGTGGGGACACCGGGGCAGGTCAGGGGCTGCACGCAGGCCCAGCCGCTCTCCGGAAACGGCCTCCCCGCTGTCTGCAGAGTCTCCCTGGGGGAGTGACAGGAGAGCCTACGATGCATATTCTGAGCACATCTTGGATCCGCCATCTCCGATGATGTAGATACGTGTCCGTACGTCTGACCAGGTTCGACAGAGCAGCTGCCTCGGAGGGGCCCTCCGCCTTCTGCTTCTGCCCCCTCAGGGTGTCAGACCAGGGGGCCCCACAGCGGAGACACAGCCTCTTGCCCGAGGACCGTCTGGTGACCGTGGTGACGTGGGGGCCCCTCACCCGCTGGTGAAGTCCCACGTCTGGATAAAGGGGGAGCTTAAATCCTAGTGTCCCTGGGAGGAGGGTGCTGCTGATTCGCATTTGGTGGAGATTCTGAACAGGCGTCTGACCCCCCGGGGGGTGGGGTCTCCAGGGAGCTGAGGCCCTGAGCTCACACTTGCCACGGGCCAGGCCTGCAGAGGGGGTGTGTGGCCTCAAAGACAGACGCCTTCTGCAAAGCTCACTGGCCTGTGTGGGGCAGGGACACATGTCCTTGGCTTCCCCACGTGGTAGGCATGAGGCCGCACAGCCCCTGCTCTGCCTCCAGGGGTCTCCGCTAAGGTCCTGGGACTGCACACTAGGTGTTCCAGATTGTACCCTGTCATTCCATTAAGGAAGACATGCAAAAGGTTTGGGTTTTAAAAAAATAAAAACAAATCTGCTACCCGCACCACCTTTTCTCTGCGGTGCAGAGCAGCTCCCACAATCTGGCCCACGTTCCACACGCTCCCGATGACCTGGAGTGTTGGCGCTACAAGCATCCTCCCCGAAGCAGGGACAGCACACTGACCCAGGCGAGCAGAGGTCCAGCCACTGGCCCAGGGCCTCGCAGTGAGCCAGGAGGGGACGTGCATGGACCCAGAGACCACAGGTGACCCCGCGGCTGGGCGCTGTCCCCCCCACACCTGCATTTCCAGAAGGAAATTCAAGCTCCCTCCTAGAGCACGTGGATACCAAGCCTCGTCCGTCCCACCGCAGGAAGACAAATGCTTCCATGTGACAGTCTGGAGAACTGTAAATTACTCGTGCTCCCAGATATCAAATGATGATATTAAAATGATGTAATTTAATATCATCAATATATTCTCTCATTGGCTTTCTTTTCCCTTCCTTTCAAAGTTCTTATGGCTTATTCTAAACTGGTATAATTAGCTCCCGGAAGTTCGGTTTTCGTTTCTTCATTTGCTTCTTCTTAAAACCTTTTACTACACAGCAAGCTTGGGGAGGACACGTGCCCTTAGTCTGACTTTCAGGAAGTGCAAGACTAAATGAAATGTCAGCGACACTGTCCAACGGGTGTTACTGAGAGGTGTACTGGGAAGAGCTCCGGTCAGGGTGTGGCCGGGTGGGCGAGAAGAAAGGCTAGGGACACAATCGCCGTCACTGGTCCCCTCAGTCCACACCTGCCTCGGCTGCTGGGGGCTGCCTGCTCACGGGGTTCCCTCCCCCAGGACTTGTGCACCACGGGGCCTTTGCTTGTACCAAAGAACGCATTCAGAGGATTAACTGAAAAAAATCAAGTAACATATCTCTTGCTTCCCCTGCCTTACGTCTTACAAAATGTTGGAAAACTATTCAACAATCACGGAAATTTAAAAACTGAATAAATCACAAAACTCCAACAGCAAGCCCAGCAGATAAGACGTTTCAACAACCATCTCCACCTTTGAAATTCATTAACTAAGGCATTTGACGGAGCCTGCCCCAGAACGCATTATGCACACGAGAAGAGCGGCACTTGATAAATATGGAAGCTCTGGCTGTTCTGCGGGGTCTGAATGCTTTTACATAAATTCCCACCGGGATTAGCAATCTTTGCAGAAATCAAACGGCACGTACAGAGCCACTTCACGTCGGCTCTGCTTCCCCATCAGGCGGGGCGAGGAAATCTCTACGTGAAGGACTAAGATCCGTTAGGGCCCCACCATCAGGCCTTATCTCGGATCATTTTCTGACGCAGGAGAGTGACTCCGAGGCCGCCTGGAGCTCCACCTGTAAATCTGACGTCCATTTGCGGGCCCAACACCGGGAGCATGACGGCACATGACAGCCCCAGACCCCGCGACCAGCAAACACGGGGAAGGGGAGGCCCGAGCGGTGGGTTCGGAGGCCGAAGCCCTTTCCCCGAGGAGCAAGAGAAGCAGGGCTGGCCGTCAAGCTGGCTCTTTCTAAAGTGAACCTAAGTGGTAGGCAATTATCTGGATTATTAATTTTCAAATGGTTTCTGCCTAAATCACCTAAATGCCCACAAGGAGGGTGAAGCTGGGGGAGAAGCCCGACTTCCCTGGGAGTCTGGGCTGAGCTGGTCTCGGGAAACAAGCTGCCGCGTGGGCCCATTTACTATGGGCGAGCCTAGTCTGCAGACACATGTGCACTAGAACCCTGTCACACCCACAAAGGTGAACGTCTTTCTTTTTGGTCAGACCAGTGCTGGTGGCTCGGGTCAGCCGGGCCTGGGGGGGGGGGGCGCTGTCATGGCCGAGTGCTGGCGGGAAGACCATGCTCTCCAGGGGAAGGGCGGCCCTGGGCCCGATCTTGCTTGTGTAGTGTCCTTGTTTTGCTGCGGGGTCTTGGGCAGGTGTCCCGTCTGTCTCTCTGACCCTCTCATTATCGGCCTGCAAACTGCAAGTGGGAACACCACTGCCTCCTAGGCCCCGCACAGGGACTGGGGTATCCATGCAAAGCACTCATTCCGGGCTCTTGCTAGTTTTACTGACAGACCAGAGCAACCTCGTGTAGAGGGCTGCCTCACCTCCTGTCTGGCCCGGGGGCAGAGGGGCCAAGGGGCCGAGGGGCACTCGCTCCTCTAAGAGCCCGCCCCCCTGCCATGTCCGCTGGGTCTTCCCATCCTGACCCCTTGCCCACCCCCAGCCAAACTCATACTGGACCTGGAGCGGGAGCCTGGCTGAGACAGATGGAAGGGTGAGGCGCCATGGGGGTAGGTGTCTCGGAATCGCAATGCTGCAGGCCTCAGGTCGGGGGGCATCGGGGAGCAGTGAGAACCCAGTGGCCACAGTGCCGCTGTCAACCTTCCAAGGGGCACTCACTTCTCAGCTACGCCAGAGCCCAGACTCCCCCCAACTTCTGAGGAGTGGGGCGTACCCGGATGTTAACGTGAAGCCTCACGATGGTTAAGGGTGGGCGGCCCACTTTGTCTCTACAGATGCTGCAGGAGCCGCGCAAAACCAACCTGCCGGCAGCTCCTGGTTCCTCCCCTACCTCCCCAGCCTCACGCCCTTCGTCTCCACCTGTCACCTCCCTGGCTAGGTGGACAGGTCCAGGTAGATGATGCATAACTGTCCCCCAGGTCCAGGCCAGGTGCCACCACGTCCACAGCCGCCGGGGCCCTGAGCCAACCTCGAGAGCCTCCTGCCACAGCCACTTGCATGGGGACAGGGGCGGCGGCAGGTCCCAGCCTCATGCCTCGCAGGGACGGGGACCTCAGTGAACTCTGACTCCGTCTGAAAGTGGGGAAGCCACATTGGGCTGCTTTATAACCAGCAACAAAGAGCAGCAATGACAACAGTCTTGCAGCCAGGAGCTGCCTAATGCTCCTGCCTGGGCCCTGTGCCCCCCTGCTGTCCTCCGGCTGATACTGTCTCAGCACGGTGTCCCAGGAGCCAGGCGGCCCATGAAGCTCCCAGGTGCCGGGCTCAGGGACCTGGAGCCCTGATGACAGTCACTGCCAAGGGGCAGCAGGGCGGGCAGGCCTCTCTGCCTGGACACTCCCTCCCGGCCTCCTCCCCTCCCCTCCCCTCCCCTTGGTGGTATCCTACCCCTCTCACCTTCTGGATCCTTCCTCGAGGAAGCCCCCTCAGCCTCTCGGCACTCAGGGTGACCCTCCTGGACTCCACACCCAGCTGGGGACCCGGGGCCCCAGCTCCTCCCTCCCAGCAAGCAGAAGCCCCCTGGGAGGGCGGGAGAGAGAAGCACTGTGGCTTCAGGCTCGACCACGGGTGCGTGTGCTCATGGAAGCTGTTAGATCCCCGCGTCCCAGGAACTGTGATTACCTTTTGTGCAGATCAGGAGATCAGGGCTTTGTAGGGACTGTGTGGTTTGGCTTTGACTATGTGGTCCCACTGGGATCTTAGCCATGGCCCGGGGGACAGGCGGTTGAGATGCTCTGATGTGGCTCAGAGGTGCCCTCTCCACGGCTCTGGCCCTGCAAACCTGTGGCCTCCAAAGGCAGGGGCCATGCACGATACCTGCCCCGCATGGAGCACAGGGTCCCTCCACATGGAGTGGCCGAGGATGCAGGAAAGACAGGTGGGGTGGGGTGGGGTGGGGGAGCAGAGAGGGAGGGAGGGAGGACACGCCAAGTCTCTTGTCACTGTCCCCTCTCTGCGGGAACTTATGACCCTAATATGTGGCATCTCTCCTAAGTCGGCTGTGCAGGATTTAATATAGACGCAGGGCTGTCCAGCACTTCTCAGGGGCCGCGCCCACAGAGCCAGGATTCCTTCCCAGTGGCTGGGGGTCAGTGAGGACACTGGGGTGATGCCAGGGAGAACCCCACTGTGGGCCCCCACCCTTGAGCCAGAGGAGGAGTCATTTATGCCTGCAGTCTCACAGAGGGAGGAAGGGAGGGAGGCGTCCATGCAGCCAGAGGCCCCTGCTCAGGACAACAGTGCCCAATGACCTCCCGCGAAGCGCCCTCAGACACCACCGTGGTTTGGGACCACGATAAAGGCGCAGAGCTATTAACAGTAATAGCTGTATTCGTGTTCCCTGACACATTTTCACATTTGAAACCATATTTCAGTAGAAAGCAGACCTTGTGTCTGAAACCCTCCCTGCACATTCTCTGTCCAGTGAAGACCAGCCCAAGGCTCGTAGACATGAATCAAATTCCAGAGGTTAGGAGCCCATGCAGTCCACGTTCCTGCTCCCACTCTAGGGAAAACCAACATAAATGAGCACTGAAGGCAGTTTAGGAGAAGACCCGGCCCTCGGTCCTTTGCCAGGGTGTCTGGGGTCCATGGACCCCTGCATGCGTGCGAGCCTCCTGCCTCCAGGTCGTTAGCCCCCCGGGTGGTATCAGTCTGCATCCCCAGCTGGTCCAGAAGCCTGCAGTTTGGGTCCCCCCAAGGCCCTGTCCCGGGGGATGTCCCCAGGAAGGGGGCTCACCCAGAGACAGCCCTGACCCACGATGGAGTTAACATCCCCAAACAGGGCCCCCAGAGGACCGTCCAGGAACACTTCCAAGAATTCCCAAGACAGCTTTGATTGTCACTCGGTCGCTGTCAACACTGTAGAAATTAACACCCTCATTTTCCACTCCGAGTAAGGGTCTGGGTCAGCCACAGGTGCAGAGACCAGCCCTGCTGCAAACTGCCCCCAGTCCCTTCAAACAGAGCTTACGTGCCTCCTGCTGGAGCTGTCTTCCCTTTAATGATAGGAAAACTGAAACAAAGTGCACTCTGAATTGCTGTGAAAATCACTGTATCAATGATTATGGAGCACTACGGAATCACGGGAACTCTGGAAACAGGGCAGAAAGCCACATACAACACTGAAAGGAGCCACAGCAGGCGGGTGCGGTGGGGGCAGACTGAAATTATTCAGCATGATTTCACTTTTGTAGGCTTAACAAAAAAGGCTAGATGGGATATTTATAGATCAAAACACTTAACAGTGGTAATTTTATGTTCTTAATTTTTATCCATTTCCATGAAAATCTTCCACCATTAACAAACACCATTAAAATAATTTTTAGAAAGAACTTCTCAAACTCAATACACGAGAAACAAATAATCAAATCAAAAAATGGGCAGAAGATATGAACAGACACTTTTCCAATGAAGACATACAAATGGCCAACAGACACATGAAAGAATGTTCAACATCATTCGCCATCAGGGAAATTCAAATCAAAACCACATTGAGATACCACCTTACGCCAGTTAGAATGGCAAAAATTAACAAGGCAGGGAACAACAAATGTTGGAGAGGATGTGGAGAAAGGGGATCCCTCTTACATTGTTGGTGGGAATGCAAGCTGGTGCAGCCACTTTGGAAAACAGTGTGAAGGTGCCTCAAAAAGTTAAAAATAGAGCTACCCTATGACCCAGCAATTGCACTACTGGGTATTTACCCCAAAGATACAGATGTAGTGAAGAGAAGGGCCATATGCACCCCAATGTTCATAGCAGCAATGTCCACAATAGCTAAATTGTGGAAGGAGCTGAGATGCCCTTCAACAGATGACTGGATAAAGAAGATGTGGTCCATATATACAATGGAATATTACTCAGCTATCAGAAAGAACGATTACCCTTGGGGCGCCTGGGTGGCACAGTGGTTAAGCGTCTGCCTTCGGCTCAGGGCGTGATCCCGGCGTTGTGGGATCGAGCCCCACATCAGGCTCTTCCGCTGTGAGCCTGCTCTTTCTTCCTCTCCCACTCCCCCTGCTTGTGTTCCCTCTCTCGCTGGCTGTCTCTATCTCTGTCAAATAAATAAATAAAATCTTTAAAAGAAAAAAAAAAAAAAGAAAGAACGATTACCCAACATACACAGCAACATGGACGGGACTGGAGGATATTATGCAAAGTAAAATAAGTCAAGCAGAGAAAGACAATTATCATATGGTTTCACTCATTTATGGAACACAAGAAGTAGGAAGATCGGTAGGAGAAGAAAGGGAAAAAGGAAGGGGGGGTAAACAGAACGGGGAATGAACCACAAGAGACTATGGACTCTGGGAAACAAAGTGAGGGCTTCAGAGGGGAGGGGAATGGGATAGGCCGGTGATGGGTATTAAGGAGGGCACGTATTGCATGGTGCACTGGGTGTTATACGCAACTAATGAATCATCGAACTTTACATCAGAAACCAGGGATGTACTGTATGGTGACTAACATAACTTAATAAAAAAAAAAGAAAAAAAAAAAGAAAGCAATAAAAGTTGCTGAAGTCCTTTCTTCTGCCCCTATTAGGGGACAGTGCAAAATGATCATTTCAGCAAGATGGGCCATACGGTCAAGACACCACGTCCCCCATGTCTTATGAAGACCAATGCTCTGCAGAGCATGGCAGAAAACTGGGGGGTGGGGAATATGGGACGAATGGCTTGAATGTCCCCCCTTCCGGCCATCCACACTGACCCTTGCTGCCAGGTCCTCCCCCTGTGGGCCTCCCGGGACAGCCAGGGCCTGGCCGGCACCAGGGTCCTCAGAGCAGTAATGTGCCCCCTGCCAACATGGCGCATGCCACGGTAGGCAGACACACCCCAACCCCTGGCCTAAGTATGTCCCGGGGACCGTGTGTGAAGTGACAGACGTTAACGAGAGCCCAGGTTTTAAAGATGGCAGAGAAAAACACTGAACACTGAAGCCCGAGCGGCCCCTTCCCGCGACGTGACCCGCTGCACATCGTCACATCACCGTGCTGTCTCCTGATGGAAATTTACATATTTCAGGGCCTTTTGATCTTGTTTTTTTGTGTGTGCTATTATTACTGCTATTTCTCCATCACTAAACGCGAAGATTGGCCTAAAAAAAAAAAAGGCAGAATAGCTTTTTCAGAGTATCAAAAAGAAACAAATGTTGGAGAGGATGTGGGGGTGAGCATGCGCGGGGTGCCTATTTGTAGATTCATTATACGGGACCGTGTCCACGCACGGTGAAGTTCACCGCAACGCGGTTCGACACAATTGTGGTTTCTGAGGCTGGGTCTATTTATTTCCTACAGCAGGACGTGATAACGCAGGACACGAAGCCCGTCCTGCGCCTACCACAGCCCGGAGCCCACGGAATCAGGGCTGTCTTTGTCCGTTTAGAGGGGCCCATTATCTCTCCAGAGAACACAATATGTGTTTATTTTACAAAACCCCCAACACAAATGGAAATAAAAAACACATTATGGAGGAGATTAGAGGAACCTGCAATGTGATGTACGATTAACCACACTCCGGCAGGTGCGGGCAGCAAACAACGCTGAACAATCCCAATTTCTAATATTTTTTCCTCCATTAATTTCTACATTCTGCTCATAAAACGTTCACATAATACCTTTCCGGTCTGGCAGCATGCCGGTTTGCTTAATAAAAGTCTCTAATGGAAACTATAAAAGCATCTTTTTTACAGTCAGCAGAAGGTGAGCTCGGTCGCTCAGGACCCACAACGCTGGGGACACAGAAGGACCAGGCGCAAACGTGCCCGGGCGTCAGCTCCTGGCGACCCAGCCAGCACACCGGCGGCCAGCCCACGTAGAAGATAAAGATGCTTCCTGTCTGTCCCTAAACTGCTTAGGGAGGGGAGTGCAGGGGGTGGGTCACAGCAGACCCGAGCAGGAACCCGGGGTCGCCTGTGAGGTCCCTCTGCCCGTGTCCGCAAAACAGGGGAGGAAGAAGCAGGAAGGGGGAGGCGAATCGGAGAAACACGCGAGAGAGAGTAAGGAGAGTAGGCAGAAAGTGGGTCAGAGAGAAAGGCAGCGAGTCACAGGGGGAAAATAACCAAATGCACCAGGGGAAAGACAGACATTGTAACAAAACAGATCGTAAATTCCTCAAGTTGGAAAACACCGCGGATGTAACCCGAAGGCCAAGGAAAAGCAGGGGGGGCGTGTCTGCAGAGTGTGGCCGCCACGGAGCTTCATGAATGGCACACAAGGCATTCTTACGAATCAAACGGAAAAGATAAGTATTTCAGCGGGAAAAAAGGATGCGAACAAGTAAGTAAATCCCCAAAGATAACTCATTTACAAAGAAAAAGCAAATGGTCAACAAATTAGGGGCAATAAAAGCCGAGCATCGCTGACAATGACACATACAGGTGCAAACAACAAAGTACAGATTTCCCCCTAACACGCTGTAGTCACTAGTGCCCGAGCGCAGACGTCCCCAGCCCACCTCTGGCCCTGCACCGGGTTACGGGGTGGCAGCCTTGTGTGCGGATTGCTGCCGTGAACGAAGAGACAACTCAGCGGAGTGGGGGGTGGGTCCTGGAGGGCAGCTTAGCAGCGCGTCAAAAAGCCTTAAAAATGTTCTAAATCTTCAATTCTGACTCGCCTTGAAGGCAACGATCAGAAGTGCAGGCGAACACACGCACGCGAGCGCCCATTTCAGAGCCATTTTCGGGAATGAGAAGGGGACACGAGCTGACTTTTCAACACGAGGCATCCTGATGAAACTAATCATCCCCATGATGGAATATTGAGGTCGCCACGAATGTCTGAGGGCTGGGAAGCGTGTGTGCGATGCGCGGCAGGGAAGTGTTCAGAAGCGTGATCGCCGATTTGGTGTAAAGCTATTTCCACGGAAGACGGCTGCGTTTGGAGTGTGGCGTCTTTTTGTATTGGAAGGTAACGTTCACAGGCCAAACAATGAATCAAACATACGCTTGCATAACATTAAAGTTTGGGCTCCTACTTCCTTTTAAATATATAATTGACTCCTCGGTAAATTTATTTTCTACAAGTTTTGTAAAAAACTCGCAGTTGGCCGCTTGGTCCAAGAAGTGGATTTTAAATGACCGTCTTTGGCTGGCGGTGCCTGGGGTGTGGCAATCTCTCTCCTTCTTCCCATCAGGTTGCAGGAGTCTGGGTTTCAAGGTAATCTCAGTAAAACTTGCCCTTCCCAAGGATCACCCATCCTTCTGGTCTTTTGGGGCCTGGTTACTATTGCAAACTTTCGCGTTCTGAAAGTCAGTGTCTGATTAATTGCTTTGCCTGTGAAAATTACTTCCCCGATCTGAAAGACCTCACTTGGTAATCATCTTTATGTGGGGAAAATGAACTGCATCACTACGAATGTCTGAGAGTTTGTCAGACTTCATTTTATGACTGGTCTTTCTTTTTTAGAATCCAGAATCTACAACGTTTTGACAACGTCAAAACAGTATTATCTGTATCTGTTTCATTGTCTCGTTTATATTTTATTTAGACGCATGGATTTCACTGGTTTTATTATTTCTGTTACCTTTTATTTAAAAAGATTTGAGAAGCAACTGGGAATAACTGACAAATATACCTGCATATGTTTAAGGAGTTAACGGTCTGAGAGTGGACCTGGGACCCAGCGCGTCTAAATTAGCTGCTGACGTTCCCTCTGGTTTCTGTCTTGTGCCCATCTGTGGCGTCATGAACAGTCACCGGAGCCAGCGGGAACCAGTGGGGACCAGATGCACGGGGTCAGGGTTCTTCTGGAGGAGAAAGATGCCAGCGTTTGCCAGGATGCCCTCCGAGGGGGACCAGGGGCAGGGCTAGTCACCCCACCCCCATTCCAAATTGGGAACGTGTGGCTTTAACGCAGGACCCAGGGAACATAAATACTACAAGGGAAGGAGACATCCCGCATTTTGCAGGAGTTTGATTTCTGCAATGTCTCCCCCCCTTTATAACTGAGAGCACAGCTAAATATAACATGAACCAGGTGGATGTAAAGTTGGTGAGAAAACCGCATCTCTAGCGTGGAAAGTAACATTACCATGGTCCCTGAGCCCACAGACTCGAAAGAGGAGGAGGAAGAGGGAAAGGAGGGCGGCCGTTATCTGGTGTCCTGAATTCTGTCCTTTCTTTGGATAGCACTTGGTCTGCCTTCTAGGGATCCCTCATTATGTTCAGTCTTGGTATGGGTATTCTTGTGGCCCACTTTGAAGGGCTCGACCCAGGGGCAACCAGGCAGGGCTCAGCTTGGGCTTGGCCAACTGGACATTTCTTCCAGAGACGGAGTCTTGCACATGGATGCTGGTCCCTGTGTGGGAGGGTGGGGGGCACAACGTGAGGGTCCGGACGGGCCCTCTTGCTTCCCAACCGGTTGTCCAACTGTCCATCCAAGCGGGGCCTCCCTGATGGTCTCTGCATATCTTCTTGCTTGCTAGGGCTGGCCAGAGTTGGGCTGTGAATGTTGCAGTCAGGGGCAGAGAAGGGATGGCAGGACGAGAGCGGGGAGAAGCATTTCCAGTGCCAATGCCACACACACACACACACACACACGGCCCAGTCCTGCCGCTCGCCCATAACATAAATGAAATGAGTTGTAGCTTTCAGATACGTTCATTTTAATAACTTAGCCAGCAGTCTTCTCTCAGAATTAATATCTGCTCCAGTGGCTCCCAGCTTTCTTTATGAAAATAATGGCAGTTAGTAGGGAAAGGCTGTCATGTGCTCCGACTCCAGGTACTGCTGGCGTGACAGCTGCGTGATCAGAAAAAAGGTAGGCTAAGACAAAAGGAGTAATTAAAATGAGCTACCAGAACCAGCCCTGGATTTAAATGTTTAAATGTTTTAATTTAAAAGAACAATGGTGCCTTGAAGTCTCTTCACATCCGGTACTGACAACCTGCCATTTATTAATCAGTGTTAAATAACAGCGACTCTGGGTTTGACACCAAACAGCAGATGATGTGTGACGATCCCTAAAATAGCAGCCGCGTTCCAAAGCCGGTTTCCAAATGACTCTGGCAGAACAGGGAAGACTCTGGAATATTTCCTGTACCAATTAAACAGCACTACCAACTCCGGTGGCAGGGAAGAACCCCGGGCACCGATATCTAGATGCGCAGAGCCTTCCAGGTAAATTGAGGTGCCTGGCACCCAGGTGCTTTTAGACACGGCTCACGGCATAAAGCGCATTTTTTTAAAAGGTGTATTACTGGGGCAGTGGTTCCCAACCAGGGGCCGTTGGGTCTTCAGGAGACATTTGGCAATGTCTGGAGACACTTTTGATTGTCCTAACTGGGGAGCAGTGGGGGAAGGAGGGTGCATCTAGGGGTGTGGCCAGGGCTGCTGCTGGACATCCCGGCGTTCAGGGCGCCCCCACCACAGAGAACCCACCAGCCCCGATGTCAACAGGGCAGAGTTTAGAAACCGCACTGTTTCTGGGGAGCAGGGCTCAAGCTGAAGAAATGTATACTCACAAATGTACATTTTTTTTTCAATCGGCAAAAAGAGAGTTAAAAATCGTCTTTGTCACTTATTTGATTTAAGGAGCTCCCCCTGCAGACTCCTGGAGTCTTCCCGGACTTGCCCGGACTTGTGCCCGGAAGTCGCCACGTGGCTGGGGCTCCAGCGACCGCGGGTCAACGTCTACGTTTTGTATCTCATTCCCCAGAATGCAAGCACCTGCTGTCAAGCGCAGGCACCTGCAGCGCAGTGTCACGTATAATGCCAACGGGAAGGCCCGACACACCCCAGTCAGCCCGTTAGAAATGCTGCTTTTACTTAAAATGGTGAGTAGTTCTGCAGTAATTTTATTGGAGTTCTCAAAATCTGTTGTTGTTATTATTATTTGCCATCAACATTTTCACAGCAGGATGATAAGCATAAAGGATGGAGATGTCTCATCGATCTGGAAACCACGATGTTTGTTTACAAGTATGTTCCGAAGGTGATGTGCCCAACGGTGTCCCGTCGGGGAGGCCTGGCCCCACCGCGGTCGGTGGGATGGAGCTTTTCAGCAGCATGCATGCTGGCTTTTGATGCCAGTTCACGCCACCTTTCCCTGGGCACGATGCACTGACACCCCTGTAAACACATCTGGGATCAAGGCCTCGGACTTGCCCAGCTGAGCAGAGCCCTATGACACCCATCCTGCTAACCGTCCGCAGTGAAGGCAAGGGCAGCCCGGGTTCTGGAAGCTGGGGCTGCCCTTGCTTCTCAGTGGTCTTTGCTGTGGGTCAGACTCACGCTCGCTCTCAGCATCCGGGAGGACACACAGAGAACAAACACGGGTTTTGAGATCTTGAAGTAATTTCTACTTCACGGGGCTTGGGCTTTGTCGGTTAAGAAGGACACCAGGGGGACTTGAATGAACACACCCCGCAAAGCAAACAGTTCCACCTGACTTCTTTCTCGTGGACCATCGGTGGTGAGCAGCAGGGGTAAGAGGGGGACCTTCTTCCGAGCTTGAGTGGGGACGGCTGGTGCCGTGGACTAGAGTCACAGCCCCAGGACCTCGCCGCCTTCGGCCCAGCTGGCTGCGTGGCCTGGCCCCCTCTGTCCTTGTGCTTACCCTAGAGTCACAAGGCTGGTGTGGGGGTCCCTTGGTCTTCCTTTCCTTCTAAAACTTAGCCCTATCTCTTTTTACGAGTCCCAGAGAATGGGCCCTTCGGCTCCCGCAGCGGGCAGGACGATGACTCGGCACCAGAGTCTGAGAGCGTGTGAGAACCCCGCGGGAGCTTGCACAAAGCACGGGCTTGCAAACTCAAAGAAGTCCCTTCTGAATCAGAAACGTGTGAAGAACTCTGTCTCTGTCACCTTAAGAATGAAGCTAGAGGAAGGAGATGTCGTTGAAGTTCTCTCGGAACTCAACGGAAACTTCCGTCTCAGAGCCGCGTCTCCGCGCTGACTGCTCCCTCACCAGCACGCAGGCACCCGCCTGCAGACCTGCTCACCCGCGCCCTTCCCGATAACTACACCCTTGCTGGCAGCGGCGCCGAGCCCGCTGACACGGATACCAGACCTCTCCCACTCCGCACCCCGCGTCAGCAGCACACCATGGCTGCAGGGACACTCGGGCCCCTGCCGGAGGGTGCCGACAACGGTGCGTGCACCCCAGAGCCTCACCGAATGGAAAGCTGGAATCCCAACCCCAGACACCTGGATTGGAAGCTCAGGAGATACTTGCCACACGAGACAGTCCAAACTCGCAGAGACACACGAAGTAAATCCGCTGAAAACCGAAGTTAAGATTTTACGGTGAATAATGCGAATTGAATATCTGATCAACACTTTATAATGAAAAACAAAACTAAAATTGATTGAAAATACATTTCTTGTGTTTGATACTTAATAAAATAACAATTCTAATGGCAACTGCACCCCCAGTTTCAGAGCGAAAGGCTGATTGGAGCAGTGTGCTCCCGCAGCACGGTTTGCTAACACAATATGTGGCGGATCTTACAGGATGTCCCTTTCACAAACAACTTTTAGAGCCCTTTTGTATGGTGATTTTTATAAAAAATAGTCTAGAATTCCACTAATTACCAGTTGTTCTCTTAATTATTTAATGTTTTAATAATTCTCTTAGATGAACATACATTATCATTGGTGAAACATTGATATTTGCCTCTCCGATGGTTATCCATCTGAGCTCTGCCTCCTCGCTGGTCAAGAAACGTGAGCGGGATTCCTGCAGTTTTCCAGAAGGACGCTCATCATCTTCATGAAATCCTATATTTCTGCATTATTTGCACTTCCACTTTGCCATCATTTTACATTGCATTTGGGATTTATTATGGGCCATTTGCAACGCTGGACAATCAGCGAAGAGTGATCTAAAAAGCCGTGGGGTGTTCAGCAGAGATGGGCCAAGCAATGAGCAGAGAGGTAGGTTTCACTGGGAACTCACTGCATGCATATGGTGTGTGCACAACCACAGAGTTGGGGGGGGGGCACAGAGAGCCACAGCAGGAAAAGACACCCCCAGGCTGCAGTGGGTGATCTCCAATGATGGCCTCATGGATTCTTTCCTTCTCTGTACTTATAGGCTCCTCTTCCCACTGGAGGAGATGCCAATCCCCTCCCCTTGAATGTGGACTGGCTAGTGATCACGTTGACCAATCAACCACAGTGGGACAGATGTTGTGGGACTCCCAGTGGTGGGTCACCAACCCTCTGGCTTCCACCTCGGTCCTTGGAATGCTCTCTTTTGGGACATATGCCTCAGAACCTAGTCCCTAAGCAATGAGAGGCCTGAACCATGTCCCACCTGCAGTCCCAGCCAACCTCCCAGCTGATGGCCAGCATCTACTGTCAGCCTTGTGGGTGCAGCATCTTGGATATGCAGACTCCTCATGGCTGGGGATGACTCCAACCCCAACTCCCACCTGACCACGGGTGCTTGGGAAACCCCAAGACCAACCGTCCAGCTGAGCCTGTCCATGTGTCCACAGAACCGAGGAGATGGCAAGGCTGGTGTCATATCTCTCTGAGCGTGCGAGTTTGACGCAGTCACAGACAACTGAAACATGTATGTCAACACTCTCCTTGGGGGCTGGCTTTTAAAAGACAGGCCCACATCTTCAAATAACACTACTTTAAACACCGAGATTGTTTTGACCATTTTGACAAAAAGTCAAAGTATTTTTCAGTGAAGAGACAAGTCTTTTAAAAGTTAAAAATATATTCAGTCAGAACAGTCAACACAGCAGACATATGCGTCACTGAGAGGAAAAAGAAAAGAAGCGTTGACACACGGCGCCCAGTGTTTTCACGGCGAACGTAACAATGGCAATTTGGTTTTTTGATGTTTTTAAGTGAGTTAAATCTTTTTTACTAATTTTTACTATTTGGGACGCTGAAAATGAATTGGGCTTCTTCTCAGAGATTTCTGGGGATATTACTGACTTAATAAAATGGCGAGATTTGGTTTCCGTCAAGGACATACTTCAGGACGCTGAGGGTAGAATCCTACCAGTATAGGGCTGCAAAGTTTTGCCAGAAGTTTTTTAAAGCACAGAATCTTCTTTTTTTCATATACAACGTCTTCAGGGAAGCTTTTCCCCACCTTATCCACTTAAATAAAGTTCTGACACTCAAATAAATTTTGCATAAGCAGAGACAGATGACGCCCACAGTTAAGGACTATGGCCAAGCAATTATACCCACGTGTCATCTTGCACTCTTACAAATCCCTGATAAAAGAGAAAATCTTGAAGAAAGCACTTCACACATAAAATATTTCTTTTATAGCAAAACGTGTCCAATTGATTTATGAGGTCCTCTCAAGGAGAACAAAACACACACTATAAAACTGAAGCCCACAGAAAGGGTTCTTGGCTTCTCTTGAAAAAAAACGCACTCAAATGGTATGGGGTACAGATTTTCATATTTCCTAATGTGAATTCTTCATGGAGCCTGCATTTTCCTACCGGTGGGTATGTTATTTTTATGATAGTATAAATTTTTAAAAACAGTAAAATTCCTCAAGTGCTGGGCCTTTCATTCAAGGCACAATTGGTCAAATTTGATCCATGGATTAGGGAAATGTGGGGTACATCCTGCCCGGCTTGGGACTCTGAGTCAGAGCTGTGGACGGGGATGAGCTCGGGTGGTGGCGCACTACTGCCCCCAGGCCAGGGGTGGCCCCAGGTCTGGGGAAGGACACGTGGTTGGGGTCCAGCCTGCTCATCATGGCATCCTTCCTGCTCTGACGGCAGAGTGGGGTAGTTCCAGTGAAGGCCGGAGCACGGAGCTGTGGACATTCAGTGTCTGGTGCTCAACAGAGCACGTGGGGACATCAGGACTGGCTGAAAATGGCTGGTCCCTTTGGGATTGTCAGTGTGGCTTTGTAAGGCCAAGGGCAGGTCACCCCAGATGGCCACTTTGGCATGAAGATGACTCTGAGCTGAAGCCAACTGACACCCTGCGGGCTCAAGAGAGACTTGCCCCTCCCCTGACTCCACAGAAGAAGCTAAGTTGGGAGTCTTTCCCAGAATGAGCATTATTAGCAGAGATAATTTTTATCTGAGCGATCCATCCGTGTAGCAGGGCAGACATCTAGTTACCAAACACCTGCTCTTCTTAGTGCCCTGTGAACTGCAATCCTTCTGTCTCAAGTCCCAGACCCCCGTCCCCTTCCCCTGCGTTCTGGATGTCCCATTTGCCTCATTTTGCCAGACTGTCCGGAATTTCTGTCTGCGTGGATTCCTGGCACATGTGCCATTAAATTTGATTTTCTTGGGGCGCCTGGGTGGCACAGCGGTTAAGCGTCTGCCTTCGGCTCAGGGCGTGATCCCGGAGTTATGGGATTGAGCCCCACATCAGGCTCCTCCGCTATGAGCCTGCTTCTTCCTCTCCCACTCCCCCTGCTTGTGTTCCCTCTCTCGCTGGCTGTCTCTATCTCTGCCGAATAAATAAATAAAATCTTTAAAAAAAAATAAATTTTATTTTCTCCTGTTACTCTGCCTCGTGTCAATCTGATTCTTAGTCCAGGCAGAAGGACCCTTGCAGGCACCTGAATTCTTGCTTGCTGATAACTTCCGCCGTCTCAGGGGATGGGTGCAGGCCTGGTGGGCGTTCCTGCAGTCTCGTGGGATGCGTCAGCACCATGGACCAGTGACAGGACAGCAGCGCTCGGAGGATCCCGGTGACCTTATTCATCTTAAACGGAGCACAGAGGACCTGCATCTGAAGGTGGAAGCCCCCACCAGTGACACTTGGGAGCCGAAGCCCTCACTTCCTTGTTCCCCGAACACACAGACCATCCATTCGCGACAGCTGGCCCAGCCGCGTGGTCCGTGCAGCAGACTGACAGCAGCCGCTCTGCGGGCGGAGGGAGCGGAACCCCAGGCCTGACTTCGCCAGCCGCACCTGCACCCCGACGTGCGGCCCAGTGAGCAGGGAGCGCCAGCGTGCCTCCTGCGCCCCGCAGCCCAAGCGAGCTGCCGTTTCAGCAGCTGAGTGCTATTGTCTTACGCACTGCTCAGCTGAAAACGGGATGTGACCAGAGAGGATAACACACACGATAAGGCAAAGGAAAAGCACATCAAGGTAAATAAACAGATTCCTCCCGTGAGCCTCGGACGCACCCTGAGAGCCGCTGCTCCTGACGAAAGCAGGTGAGCAGAGCCAGAGGCGGAGCGGGGCTGGGAGAGGCGCAGGGGCCTGGCCTGTGCTCTGTTCTCCCGTCCCGGGCACAGGCTGGTGCAGGGCTTTCCTGCTGCCTCCTCCCAAGCCCACCCTCACTCAGACGGACTCCCTCCTTCAAACGCTGCTATTTTGGGACCCTCCACCCCGTGTTCTAGGCCCGGTGCTGGGCACTAAGATACAGCAGGTGCAAACACAGGCGGGGGCCTGCCGGCCTGCCGAGAGACTCAGGGACTAGGCCTGCCTGACCTCCAGGGGCCAGGGACGGGAGGGGCAGTCACACAGCCAGTGCTGTAACCAACCGTGCCTAGTGACGAACCCTCAAGAAAACTCTGCCGGCGGAAGGACAGTGCAGCTTCCTGGTTGGCGGCACGTTCATGCGCCCCGAGGGTCCCACCCTGATGCCCTGAGGGACAGAAGCTCCACCCTGCCTCCCCGACCTCTAGAATAAAACTGTACTCAGAAGCGTTGGCCTTTCTGAGTGCTGTGGGTCTTTCTCCCAAAATACCGAATCTGAGGGGGTCCCAGGAAATCTGGAATCTGTAACCCTTTGGTCAGAGGTATGGTGGCCTGGGGACCCCTGAGACTTGTGGCTGGTGTCTGAAGTGGGGGCAGGATTTTGGAGGAATTTGCCCTTAACCTCTGGGGTCTGAGCTGACACTGGGTAGCCAGCGTCGGAGTTGAACTGCAGAAGCCCTGGCTGGTGTTGGATGGGGTTGAGTTGAAGTGGAATCCACACTGACCTGTGTGAATTACACAGGGACTCTGACCGTGGTTAAGAGAGGAACATAGTCAAAGTTGAGACTAGGAGGCCCTGATATGGCCAGGAAGGTCAGAGGTGGCTTCCTCGAGGTCGAAAGGCTTATGAGGCCAAGAAAGGACACTGCAGGCTGAGGAACAGCAGGTGCAAAGGCCCTGTGGTGAGGCTGAGTGTGGGCAGAGAGCAGAGAGCTCGGAGAGGCCTTCTCATGGTGGCCTCGAGGTCATGGAAGAGCTGTGGTCCCAAGCCCTGGGAGCTGCCTTACCAGCACCATCACCCCAGAAGGCCCCCCCCCCAACACCCAAATGATCACATCTGGTGCTTTCATCCCCACTATTAAAACCTGCAGAGTCCTTGTGATTCATCAGAAAGCTGCGGGTTCTGCCATCCCCTCCCGTGGCACCACGCCGTGGCTGTTGAGGGCTGTGAACTCATCCCTTGGGTGGAAGCCTCTAGAAGGAAAGTGGCAGATCCATTTAAATGACGGCTCAGCAGCCAGGCCCTACCCGGGGCAAGAAAGCCATCAGTCGCCAGCATAACGGAACGGGCCGGTTCAGAGCAAGACAGACAGAGAGACCAGAGGAGGCCTCTGGATAACGGATGCCCCGTGTCCTGTAAGCTGAACTGCAGGAGGTCACCTGGAGGGGTGGGGATCAGGCCTCACACCTGATGCCTGGAGAGAAGAGCAGCCCAGGCCTCCCGGAGGGGAGAGGGCTCAGCGGGCAGGCATGCTTAGGGCTTGTCCCAGTGTCAGCTGCAGGCAACTGCCCTCCCCTCCCCTCCCTCCTCCCGGGTCCTGGGGTCTCACCTCCCCTCTCCACTCTGTCTTGAAAACTCTCTTTCTGGCTTGCACCTGTTTACCCCTCAGCGCACCCAGGCGGGGCTGCCAGATGAGTATCCTGGGAGAGCCAGCGGCGCCAGCGACCCCTCGCAAATGTCTTCCTCGGAACAGCTGGGGCAGGAGATCACCCTCCTTTCGCCGCCTCTGACGCCTGTTGTGGGGCAGGGTGCAGGGCAGGTCACGCTGCCCCTCATAGCCTCCGCCTCCAGCAAGTGGGTGCAAAATGGAATCCAAGCCCTAGGCTCTCTGCAGCCTCACAGAACGCAGACGCAGCGAGCCACAGTCACTATGCAACCATTCGACGTGAGTTCCGTGGCTTACGGCCTCAGAAGAAAAACCACGTTGCCTACACAACCTGGCTTGAGCAAAGAGCCGGTTAATTCGGCTCCGTACATGTGGGCAGGGCTGGGTAAGGCTGCACGAGATCCGTGCACCGTGGAACAGAGAAGAGGGAAAGAACTAGGGGTTTCGTCTGCTTCAGTCACGGCAGGGATAAAGTACCAGAGTCACTAACCATTGAGCATTAGGAAGAAAGGGGTGGGAGGGAGCGGAAAACAAGACCCCAGGGCAAAACGGGCGATGGGCAGCTGGGGGCGGCACCACCACACGTGGCACAGGGTGTCCACAAGCTGCCACTGGCCCGGTACCACCCTCCAGCCCGCCATGCCCGGGGCACCTCCATGTGACAGCGGAGGAGGCGGGGCGGGGCCTGGAAATTTAGCACAACGGGAAGCACTTCATTCCTCATGAGGTTCCCCGATGCGCTTAAAAGAGCAAAGATCAGGTACTTGCTCCCAGGACCACTGCCACGGAAGTCATTTCCACTGCGGGTTTTTATACTTCGCACTCAGGAAAGCTTGCATTCTCTCCCCAAAGGAGAGCCAGATTAGGTAGGAAAGAGTCTGACGCCTCTAATGCAACCTGATCTGGCCTCGCCGTGTGCAGTGAACATGCAGTCTATCTCATAAATGCATCGCAATGTTCCACAAATCACCCACGTTTATCCCCTGAGACGTCTTTAACTCGGGGCTTAGAGTTACAAATGAATTCTCCCATGGATCTATTATTCTCTCAAATAGCAGAGAGAGGGAATGGCTTTGCACAGTGCTTTCACGGAGCTGGGCTAAATTAGATCATGCAAAACCTAACGAGGATCATTCAGAAGAACGATGGAACCAGGGCGGCGATGAACTGCCAGCCAACTCTTAATTGGGCAGTTATCCAGGGATCAAATGTCACTGGTGTGTTGGTCCCATGAGCTACCCGCTGATCTGACCCCTGATCCCCGCAGGCGGAAGTCACCAAAGAGTAGTTGTGTAGCATGGGGCTCCTGCATGGAAGTCGCGGAGTGGCATGTTCCAGAGGGTACTATCCACTCTCCAGAAGACACCACACCTCCCGCGGGTCATGACGGTGATGGCCAGGACACAGGAAAGCCGCTGCCGGAAATGCAACTCAGACAGGTGGGTGGTGTTGACAGAGCTAGATGGAGATGGAAATCCACGAGCACAGTAGCTCACACTCGAGCCGCCATATTTCATTCAATCCTCACAACCAGAAACGATTCTTCCTACACTTATCAAAGTTGACGAGGGCCACCAGCCGGGCGGAGCTGCACATCCTGCAGGAATGCCACGGCGCCCCCTCCATCCGCTGCTCGCTCCTCGGGGCGGACGGGGTCTGCACGCGGGCGCCACAGTCTTCCTCTCCCCATCGCCCCGGCCCAAGCGCTTCTGTAGGCGCGAGAACCACACACCCAAGGGCTTGTGTGCTGCATGTGAGAGTCCGTTTAAGTGATTTTCGAGAAAGGTTTTGACAATCCCAATCAAAATTCCAGCAGGATTTTTAAAAAATTATAGGAAAATGCAACGTCTCTGAAGAGGCAAAGTCATTCTGAAAGGAGTAAGTGGGATGATGTACGTGACCAGAGTCTGAGACTTCCTGTGACGGGATGGGCTCTTCTGCCTTTAGAGCGACACACAGAACGGAAAACTGAGAGCCACACGTGGAGGGTCCATCGGTATCTGATGGAACTGCCGGGGTAATTTAACAGGGAGAGGAAAGTCTTTCCAACAAACGGTGCTGGAGTAACCGGACTTTCACATGGAAAACAGACACTGACCCTTACCTCACTCCATACACAGAGGCAGACTCAGAACAGATCCCAGATCCGAACGCAGAAGTGAAAACTCTGCAATGTGCCAGAGACACGGGGAGAACACTGCGTGATTCTGGAGTAAGAGCAGACTCCGTGGACAGAAAGAGAAGGTATGACGCACAGAAGGAAGAACTGACAAACGGGATTCCATCGCAATTAGGATTTGCTCTTTGAAAAAATAGTCCCAAGACAACCAGGCAAGCCACTGGCTGGCAGAGAACATTTTCAGTATATCTGTCTGGCAAAAAATTACGTGGAGGACATATAAAGATCACGTACAGCTCAGTAATAAGATAAACAAGATGATCTAAGAACAAATAAAATATTTAAACAGACGCTTCACAGAACACACATAAATGAGCAGTGAGAACGTGAAAAGCCACCCAACGCCGTCAGTCTGCAGGGAAAAGCCACAGTACGGTCCCACGACACACTCACCCCAGTGGCCATAATCCCAAGGGCTGGACATACCACCTGCAGGAAAGGACGTGGAATTCTCACCCAGCTGGTCTGGAAACCCGCCGGGCAATGTCTTAGGAAGTTAAACGCCTGCCTCCCACACAGCCATTCCTCTCCCAGCCGCTCACCCCAGGCAGGTGAGACACGCAGGACGTGGGCACACATGTTTATGGCAGCTTTTTCACAGCAACGCAAACCTAGGAACGATCCGAAATGCCCATCAGCAGGTGAGCCATACACAAGACGTGTGTCTGGTTCAGTGGACTATTACACAGCCACAGAAAGTGGCAACACATACACACGGTCACGTGGCCGGGTCTCAGAGTCATTCAGCGGGGCAAAGCAGCCAGTCAGGAAAGAGCATGCACCCCACGATCCCGTCTCTGTAGAGCTTAGAAAGTGCCGAGTCATCCACAGTGACGGGAATGGGAGGCCGATCGCCAGGGACCGCTGCCAGGGGCCGGCGGGGAGCAGGGTCGACCGCAGAGAGGCAGAGACAGCTTTCTCTGGGAGACAGAACGCTCTGAATCTTGTTATGGTGGTGGTTTCATGAGTGTATTCATCTGTCAAAACTCATGGAAATGTACACTTTAAAGGGGGTACGGTTTATTATATGCACATTTTACCCCAATAAACTTGACTTAAAAAAATAGCAATTTTGACCAAGCAAGATTTTCTCCTACGAGGGAATTTCAGAAGGCAAGATTTGTCAAACAGATCTTCCCCCGCAGAATTTTTATGATTTGAAATGGGAGGGGGCGAGGGGAGTTTCAGAGACCTATTTCGGCGACACCTTAAAGCTAAAATCCACTCCACCCCTTACTGCCGTGCTCCACGTGGAACGGGGTCCCCAGCACATGTCCATCATGACCTCAGGACACGGGAGTGGCGCACTCCAGCCGGGCAAGGGAACACAGCTCCAGGGCACCCCTCCATCCATGCTGAGGGCGGCACCTCTCAGAAGGAGGCATCTTGGGCACCGTGGAGCGTGGGCGACCCTCGCCAGTGAGCGGCCAGGGCAGCTTAGAAACCCCGTTCGGCGGGGAAGCCGGGGCCGCGGGGACCGTGAGCACAAATGAATACTGAGGCTTCTTTCTCTGTCTCTTGGCCAGTAGGAAATAAAGAATATACTTTCAGCTAAATGAGAACTGAAGTGTATTGGAGGAGTGCTATAAATTATATGCAGGCCACCAAATAAAATTCAATTTTCAGGTAATGTGAAGGTGTAATGCGTCTGGAGAAGCTGCTTTGCATATCACACCAGACAGCAGGTAATAAGGAGGAGGCAGGGCTCGCGACTGATCTGTCACCAGGGCCGCGGCGACTGTTCCCTTCCCGTCCTTCTCTAATCACACCATTGCAGTGTTGATTCAGAACACGGCGGCCCATGAAAAATGTGACGGTTCTGTCGATGGTGCGGATCTGCTGGCATTCCGGCAAGCAGCCGCTGTGCATAAAGGGTGATAAGGCACTCTACCCTGCCATGCTCAGCAGGTTTCCCATTTCCTCCTGCAATTACACAGCAAACTGTTTTAGCTTCACAAGCGTCGGCACTATGAACGGCCTCGAGGCAGAAGGCCGCCTGGCACACTGATGAGGGGGCTTCAAAGCTGAGGGCAGACTCACGTTCGGGGGAGGCTGCGGAAAGCCCTATCACCCCCTTCCCCGCACGCACACACCCACTCTGCAGAGCCCTGAAGACATGCCCTAGAAATCATTCTCTCATTATGTCTGCTTAGTCCAATTAACAGGGCTTAGGGAAACATTATTAAGTGTCATTGCAGGAGACATGGCACAAACGCCCCTGGAGAGCACCTGACGCCCTGGCCTCGCCACTGTGGTCCACTGTCCCACAGTGGAGCACGTCCGGGGAGGCTGCTAGTCATTCAGGGTCCCAACAGCTATCAGGGACCTGCCGACTCCCAATCTCTGCGGGTGGGGCCAGGAACCTGTATTAATGGGCCACCTCCAGGTTCGAAGCCCAGCTCCAAGCCATAATCTGGCCACTCAAGCATGCTTGTGCCTTTGGTGCTTTTCTCAGGAATCACTTACCTGTAGACCAGACATCAGACAGACTCAGAGGGAGTCTTCTGAGGGCATATTTTTTGAAAATCCCATTTATCTCCCCTCCCACCCACACATCCATCCGCCCACACATCCATTCACATATCCATCCATCTATTCAACGATTCATCCACCCATCCATCCATCCATCCACCCACCCACCCACCCATCCTCACATTCATCCATCCATCCGTTCACTCATCACTCATCCATCCATCCATCCATCCACCCACCCACCCACCTACCCATCCATCCATCCATCCATCCATCCATCCATCCATCCATCCATCCAACCAACCAACAAACAGATACTGGGCACTGCCTCACACTGGAAACAGGGATGAGAAACTGTATTGGTTGCTGAGCTCTGTATGTATCTAGCACATAGCTGGCCTTAAACAAATGGACACCTGCATCACCAGGAGAAGAAGAGAGCCTGGTGGCTGGAGCATGTGTGAGTGCTAGAGGCTGGGAACACCTCTTCCGCCACAGCCCAGCTGTGTGACTTCGGGAAGCTGTATAGGCTCTCCAAGGCTCAATTATGTTGGATCGGTGAGACAGAGGTAGTGATGGTCTCTACCTTGACGGCTGTTTGTAAAGATTAAATGAGTTAATAAATGGAGACCAGTACCTGGAAAGAGTGAGCAGTCAAATATAAGCGGCCGTTATTATCATAATTTTATTGTCACCCCTGAGACCAAGAAATCCACAGTCTGGAAAATGCAAACAAGTACAGTATAAGATAATTTCTTTAGAAGGGGTAGAAAAATACAAACAGGCTGAGAATATGGGAGAAATAGATCTGTCTAAGATTGTCCCTAGAACATAGTAAGCAATCATTTTCATTCATTCATATTCTCTTCCCCTGCTCCCCTCACCACCTACCTTACCCACCCACCTGTCATCCACCTACTTAGCTAAGATTTATATTAAAGTATACTTCACGGTTTGTGCGATGGGTGCCTGGGTGGCTCAGTCAGCTGAGTGTCCGACTCTTGGTTTCAGCTCAGGTCATGATCTTGGGGTCATGAGATTGAGCCCCACTTTGGGCTCTGAGCTCAGTGGGAAGTCTGCTTGAGATTCTCTTCTCCCTCTCCCTCTGCCCCTGCTTCCGCCTGTGTATCCCCACTCTCTCTCAAACAAATAAATACATCTTAAAAAGATAAAGTATACATATGGCTAAATGTACAAATCATAAACGTATAGCTTGATGGATTTTCAAAATGAACACCCCCCCCATGTGACCAGTATCCAGATTGAGATGAGAACATCACCAGGACCAGAGAAGCCTCCCTCATGCCCCAACGCAGTGCCCACCTCCAAAGGTGCCATTACTCTGTCTTCTATTGACATCCTATCTCTGACGGTCATCCTTGTTGTGGAAGTAATAGTGCGTTCTTTTGAAGGCTGCGTAATATTCCATTGTATGGATATCCCATGATTACTTATCCATCCTATTATCCATGGATGTTTGGATGGATTCTAGTTGGGGGACATAACTGATGATGTTGCTAAGATATTCCTGCGTGTGTCTCCTAATGCCCGTCGGTATGCGTCTCTGTTAGGGACCCATCTCAGGGTGGAATTCCTGGGACGTGGACATGCACACATTCAGCTTTGGCAATAGCCGCTAACAGTTTTCCTAACGGTCGGGCCAGCTGACACCCCCACCAGCAGTGTGTCAGGGTCCCAGGGGCCGCTCATCTCCACCGATGTGGCAGCGTCAAAGCTTCCCCTTTAGACAGACTTTAAATAGCCGGTCTTCCCAATGTTGAGAATCAATGGACCACAGGCCTTCCCGCTCTGCCCCACTTCTCAGCTCCTGGGCAGGTGCTTTCTGCCTGGTGTCTGGTCTTGCCTAAGAACGTGCAGCCCAGAAGTCAGCATCCACTCCAGCGACCACGCCAGTAGCCTCCAGGACAGTGGCCTCTGTTCTCCATAGGTCTCTTTTCTCTGGGATTTTGGCCCCTCAAGTCCTAGCTGCCTTAGTTCTTTTCAGATGCTTTCAACTCTTTCCTTCCTCTTTTCCTTCTTCCTCTGGTTTCCCCTTGTCCCTCCTCCCTCCCTCCTGTCTAAGGCAGCCTTTGATTCCTGGGGAGTCAGTCTGACACCAGCCACTCTGCCATATGCGAACTAGAGGTCCCCGTAGGTGTGTGGGGACTGACAGCCTGGTGTGGGGGGTGGGTGGGGAAGAGCTGCCAGCAGAGATGTGAATAATGACCATCGTGAAAATTGGGGGTCTGGAGGTGGCGTTCCAGGCAGAAGACAGTGCAGGGGCTGTACCCCCCAGAGGCCCCAATTACGTGATCCTGCTCAGGAAAGCAGAAGGAGCTGCTGTGTTGTGGTGGAGAGGAACAGTCTGATGAACGTGGGGTGGCCCGGAAATGGGGAATCGGAGAAGACAGCGGTCCAGGCTCATGCAACAGACCTTAAAACCCCTGGGGGAAAACTGCCCATGCCTTTGGCTTTGGATGTTTGTGCTGGAAGAAAAACACATCGCCCATCCTGGCCCACCGAGAAACAGACCGCCAAGCCCCGTCAGCACGAAACAGATGGAGCCCGGCAGAACGGGGTTAGCTGCCACCACTCAGAACCCGCCCCTTACACGCTCAGTGCCAGAGGTCTCTGCAGCGCTGGGGACACAGAGCCACAGACAAGAGCTCAGCAAACACGCACGTTTCAGCCTCAATCTTAAACAGGCGGCAGGAAGCCACGCATTCGGCTTCAAGGCTGCTTTTAATTGCTTGTTGCAAAGATGCCAGCCCGTGAATCACTTTCTGACTTTTCTCCTCCTTAATTAGACCCAGAGTTCTTGTCGTACACACACTGCTCACTTTACTTGTAAGTGACACAAACATCGTGAAAGAAAACACCACCTATCAGGAACACTGTCACCGATACCAGAAAAGTTACCAACAGTTAGCCCAGACTCCACACTGGCTTCACATAAAAGGTCATGAGCAAGGTCCTTGATTAGAGGAGTATCTTTATTTTGCAATCGTGACCACGCGAACAGAGCCCCGCATACGCACTGTGACCCTGAGACAATCTCGAAAGACCACACGGACGGAAACAGGCTTCGGCCTCAGTCCTCTCCGGGAACCGCCCTCCGCCCCCGCGCTGGTGCCAACGACCCAGGTCAGCTGGACAGCGAGGCCCCGCTGCGGTCTCGGATGGTGCAGAGGCCCCGCCTGCCATGGGGGCCTACGAATCACTCACACGGAGGCCAGAGACACGGGACGGGCTGGCCAACAGGCAAACAGCTCCTGCAGCCCTTGGTGCTCGGAACTGAGCCAGCGCGGACTCCGCCATCCTCTGCCGAGAACAGCAGAGTCCACGCCGCCCACGGTCCCGCCGGCGCCAGGTGAACGTATACACGCGGAACTTCCGCCCGTGACAGTGCACACGAGTCACAGATAACGTGTTACGGGATGCCACTCATTCTAATTTTCGTGTATTTCTCATCTTTAGTCCATTAAGCTGGAGGATTTTCCAAGCAAAACCGCTATCACAGTCAACTCCATGAAAATACCGTTCTGTCAAAAAATGCGATTATTCCTTCAAATGTCAGATTAAAAAAAAAACAAAACCAAAATGAGCAACCTCCACTAAATACGTTATGCATTCCTCTGCCCTGTTTATTTTATTGCTTTTTCCCCGTAAAACGAATACCCTCCTCATCACTTTCTGAACAGCAGAGAGTGCGGAGTGAAATCCCCCTGTGGCCTCTCTCCCGACTGACGTGTTGCTAATTATCTGTGGTGTGATCTTCCTGCATTAGCAGACAGGGGATGTGCACTGCCTTGGTTTTAGGGGTGGCCCGAGGCCACCACAGCTCACGTCCGGCCCTGGGCGGTGCCCCTCGTGCTAGGCGCCCTGAACGGGGAGGTTTCCTGCAGCTTTGTACCACTTCCCTCTGCTCTCCAGCTGGACGCATCTCCGGCCGGCCTGGAGTCCTGTCTCACCTGCCAGGCAACCACCGCAGTGTCATCCCTGGCTAGCTGGTCCCTCCCTCCTTGCTTGACCTCAACGACCTCATCCTGCTCAGGTGCCCGCTGCAGACCCGGGCTCGGCTTCCTCCCCCATATTCACACAGGCAGCTCCAGCCCCTGTCCTGAGGCTCCCTGAGCTCCCTGCCCCGTCCTGGGTGTTCCACCCCGGTCCCCACGGCAGGGTTGGGGGGGCTCCGAAGTGCAAGAGGCTGCCTTCCCAGCCGCCTTCCTCCCACCCGTCTACCCGCCTGCAGGGGGCACTGCGTTCAAGGGTGAGGGTGTGCTGTCCACCCACGTCCAGGGAGGCTGGTGTGAGCTCAGCTCTGTATCCAGGCTGTGCACTCTGGCCGGGCACAGGCTTCACGGTAAAACAGGGCCGCCTGCTGGAGCACGGGGTGGGGGCGGGGGGGGAGGAAGGGCCGCATGTGCCAGGCTGAACTGTGTGCTGGGTGCGCGAGGGCCCCGCCTGCATGGCGGTGAGGGAGGGACTATCCAGGTCCACCCTTGGAGTTTCCTGACCCCAACCTCCTTTGTCTCCCCACCTGGGCTGCTGTCTCCTGTGGCCCAGCTCTCACCGGCAAACCCCGACCTCAGGATGCGGTGGGGAGGTCCGTCCTGCAAAGCCTCCCCGGCCTCCAGGCTTCTGCGCCAGGCCCCGCAGAGCCAGCGTGGTTCTCCAGCCCTGCATGGCCTTGTCCTACTTTGGGCCTCTCTCTGAGTCTCTGTCTCTTGCAGGGCCGTCTGATTCTGGTGCCTGGGGCCTGGCACAGAGTGTCCTCGCCGCAGATCTTCCTCGGATGAACCGGCAGAGGTGAGACTGAGGCCACAGGCTCCTCTCCCGCAGTGGGCTCCCTGGGCTTCAGGTGGGGGGTCGAGTTTCAGCTTGGCCCCAGGTGGACCGGACTGCAGGTGCCCGTGCACACCTGTAAGGCCATGCAGGGTCCTGTGCCCAGATCAGCGAGGGCAGACTTGGGGCTTTCCCTGGGTGGGGGCCACCAGTAGCCGAGCACTCGTGGCACACAGATGCCTGGGGCCTGCATCAGGATGTGGCCAGGCCTGCGCCCTGGAGAACAGGAGTCAGGGAAGGGTCTGAGAGGTGGCCTGCCTTTGAAACCCAGGAGAAGGGGAGGTGGAGCTGGCCAGACACAAAGTGCAGAAGGAAAAGCTGTGGACTGAGGGCCTCCCTGGACTGGGAACAGCTGTAGGGGGTTTGGGGGGGGGGGAGCCCATGTGGGGAACACCGACAGGGGGCGACAGCTGAGAGTCTTAGGGTGAGCTGGGTATACATGTGCATGTATGTGTGTGTGGCTGGCATGTGCATGCATGTGGCTATTCACACGTGGTGTGGTTTGTATGTGCTCGCACATATATGTATGCATGTGGACACGTGCGATATGTGCACAGGAATGCACACGTGTTCATTTAGACATGCAGCTGTGTGCATATGGAGATGAGTGGGGGGTGTATGCACCTATACTTTCATGTGTGCAAGCGTGTGTGTGCGAATGTGTGTGCGTGTGTGCAGGGAGGGACAAGGCTGAGGAAGCAGGCAGAGGCTGGGGGGCGGAAGGCATGAGAAGATACGGAGGAAGCCTGGCCCCAATTACAACAGGCCCATCCACGTATGGCTGCCTGGATGCAGAGAGAGGTAGGACAGGCTTCGTTAGGAGCAAGTAAAGCACTATTAATGGTGTAGAAATCAGAGGGTTTAAGGGTGTTTATCTTGAAATGGAAAAAAAAGAAAGCTGATGACAAATGTACCCACGGAGTAACAGAAGGGACGCCACATGTGTTGTGAGCAGGCAACATCTCCAGCTGCACAAATGCAATTCTCAGAGCAGCGCACACGATAGAGAGAGAGAGGCTAAGGCCATCGAGTCATTCCCAAATCAGAGAAAGACAGACCAGCTCTCTGCCACCCTGGTGTCTGCTCGGCGCTCTGGGAGCTCCGCGATGGGCGGGTTCAGCGAGGATGGATGGATCCCATCGTGTCTGGGTCCGGGTCCGGGCCGGCAGCAGCAGGGGCCCATGCGGGATGTGGGGGGGTCCGGGGATAGCATCTGCTGCGTCTGCTGTGGGCGGACGCCCCCACGGGCACCCTGGCTGCAGCTGCAGTCCTTTCAGGACGTGCGGCCAGACTTGGGAAGCGCTCCCCGCTGAGAGGTCTCGGAACTTGGTGTGAGCACCGCTCGGCAGGAGGACCGTGTGGCACGCATCCTTACTGCACAGACACGCACACGTTGGCAAGCGTCCCCTGCCATCGGGGGAGGCAGGGGCACAGCCTGCTCTGGGAGCGATGTCCTCTCTTACGAGGATGTGTATGGATTTACATTCAAGACGTCCTCTGATCACTCGGCATGTGTGTTTGACGTCTCGGCGACGTCATTCGATCCTCGTGTTGTTTGTCTGGGCTTTCTGACCTCTGACTTGGGCTGGCAAAGGGCCTGGCCCACGTACAGGAGGGGTCGGCTCTGCAGTATTTTTGTTCACGTAATGCTTGTGCGGTGAGGACTGTCTCCAGACTGGGGCTTCCCCGCAGGAATATTTAAAGCCATCTGTCTGTCTTGGGAAGGTGGGCGGAGTTAAAGTCAGTTAATAATTCACAAGTCCTCCTAACCTCGTGCCACCCAAACGAGTCCGGTCTCTCCCTGCCCCTGCCTCTCGCTTCCCCAGGACCCAGGTATGGGGACACGGGCCTCCTCAGTCTCCACAGTAAACACCGGCCATGCCCACTGTCTTCTTTCCAGCTCCTTCTCCGGAGGACGTCTGTGCGTCACGAGTGTGCGGCCTCATGGGTTTGCACCACTGACTCGTGTGACCAGCATCACAAAGACTCTGCTTGATTCCCTTTCGTCGTGAAACACCCTCCACCCCAGAGAAACCACTACCTTGGCTTCTAACGGTGTAGACGAGTTCCGTCTTTGTTCAGTATTTCACATCAGTGGAAGCACCCAGAATGTTCCCTCAGGCATCTGGCTGCGTGCATCAAAAGAACATCTAAGCGCTTCATCTACGTCCCTTTTGGGTCTCTCTTGGCTCCCATTTTGTCTAGGATTGTGGAGTCTTTCCTGTTGTTGCATCAAATAAAGTGATTTCCTCGGTGATTCTCCGAAACTGCGTGGAACACACTCGGAGTAAAGAACAGCCTCTTTACGACGCACTCCTCAAACACAACCCACATAACTACCAGCCAGACCAGGAGGGAAGGTTTTGGGCACCCCAGGAGCCCCGTGTCCCCTGTCAGCCCTCCCCAAAATCGAGTGCAATGACGCCCCTCACAGTGGACTTGGGTTCTGCCCCTTTCCAAGCTCCCGATGACGGGGTGAAGGAGGACGAGGACGTACTCTTGCAGCTGGCAGCTCCCGGGAACATCGTGTCTGACAGCATCCACGGCCCGGGCTGGGGCAGCACAGCCTTCACTGCTGTTTGTACACGTCAGTGCGTGAACGTGCCCCAACTCTTTTACCCATCCCGCCATGGATGGACATCCGGCTTGTTCCCAACTTTACACCTCCACGAACCTTCTAGAACGTGGCTTTTGACACACATTGTGCATTTCCATTGGGCATAATCTTATGAGAGGAGCAGCTGGGCCACAGGGAATGCATGATGTCCAGCTTTAAAAGTCCTGCCATGGGGCGCCTGGGTGGCTCAGTCGTTAAGCATCTGCCTTCAGCTCAGGTCATGATCTCAAGGTCCTGGGATCGAGCCCCGCATCGGGCTTCCTGCTCAGTGGGAAGCCGGCTTCTCATTTTCCCACTCCCTCTGCTTGTGTTCCCTCTCTCACTGCCTCTCTCTCTCTAATAAAGAAATAAAATCTTAAAAAAAAAAAAAAAAAGTCCTGCCACATGGTCTTCCAAAATGACTGGGGACATTTATTTTCTTTTCGGTGGCAAAAAAAAAAAAAAAAAGGTATTATTGTAAATAGAAGTAGCCAAGAGGTCTTCCTAGCCTTCTCGCATCCCATGTGGGGACGGCTCCCCTACCCTCTGGTGCCGTCGGGACAGAGGTGACATCTCTCCCTGATGAGACATCTCATTCCATGGTGTGTGGTGATGACCTCATGCCTCCAGCATGAGGGGCACCTGCAAATAGTCACTGTCTCTCCTCTGGCTCTCGTCCCCACCCGGCCTGGTCCTGACCCTGCGCTGCCACGGCGAGGCCCTTGGGTCCCCAAAGGTCCCTGTGCAGTGGGAGGGGCTATGTGCAGAGGGAGGCTTCTCCTGAGAGACAAGGATTCCCGCGGCCGCCTGTATTCCTGTGACCCATGCTGCCGCGGCTGGTGCTCCAGGATTCGGCATCAGACACTCCTGGGTTTGTGCCCGATACCTTCTCCCCAGTAGTCGGTCTGGACAACTCTTCACCTGCCCACGCGCTTTGGTAAAACGGGGCTCGCCGACACCTACTCAGAGGGTTATGGTTAGATTCGGGAACACACGGCACAGGCTTTGCAAACAGTGCCTTCAGCAGGCGCCTCTTGCATGCTGGGTGCTTGTCCGCAGCTTGTCCAAAGCTGTGGACAGCGATGTCCTCACCATGGGGACGGTGTGACTCAGAGCCGGATGACGCACCGTATGCGGAGCACACACGGTAGGGCGTTTATCAGGCATAGCGTACAGGGCAGTCCTCTGCAGGGCGATGCTTCAGTCACGGTCCGTGGGACGGGCTCCCACGGCAGAAGGAATAGCATGGCCGTGGCCCGGAGGGGATGGGCCTTGGCTTGGGAGTGGAGAGACCGCCAGGATCGCTCAAGCAAAGTGGAAACAAGGACAGCCAGAGAGGGGAGCAAGGGGTCGACACAGGTGTGTGGCTGGAAAGGGTCTGTATCCCTGGGCTGAGGGCACCCCTCCCTCAGCGCGGTGCTCGGCCCCGTAAACAGACATCGGAGGATGTGAAGTTTGAGATTTCTCTTTTTTTTTTTTTTTAAGATTTTATTTATTTATTTGACAGAGACAGCCAGTGAGAGAGGGAACACAAGCAGGGGGAGTGGGAGAGGAAGAAGCAGGCTCCCAGCGGAGGAGCCTGATGTGGGTCTCGATCCCAGAACGCTGGGATCACGCCCTGAGCCAAAGGCAGACGCTTAATGACTGCGCCACCCAGACGCCCTTGAGATTTCTCCTTGATCTCAACGTGTCTTTTAGAACTGCCAAGGGCCAGGGTCTTCATCTCCCCCGCAGTTTGGCTCCAAGCTATCGCTGAGCAGCCTAGACTGTACGGGTTACCAGGCAGGAGACCCTAAGGGCCCCAGTGACAACCGTCAGGGATGTGTCATCAACAGGGCACAGGAGAAATTAGACAGTAACAGGTGGAGATAAGAGCCAGGCTGTAGGGGCGCCTGGGTAGCACAGCTGGCTGAGCATCTGACTTAGTTTCCGATCAGGTCATGATCTCAGGGTCGTGAGATCAGCCCCATGTACGACTGGGCTCAGCACTGAGTCTGCTCGAGATTCTCTCTCCCTCTGCCCCTCCCACTTGTGCGTTCTCTCACTCTCTAAAATAAATTCAAAAATCTAAAAAAGAAAGAAAGAAAGAAAGAAAGAAAGAAAGAAAGAAAGAAAGAGAGAAAGAAACTGCCCATAAAGATTCTGCCCCCTGGGCACAAGGTGGCATCAGCCGTACCTGCCACGTGGGACAGGGGTCCAAGCTTGAGGCACTTCTGTACTGAGCCCTCACTGTGACCAGCAGCCCCGCCAAGCTGCGTGTGAGGCCCTTCTCCACTGACAGAGTGTGGATTCACTGTCGAGCACTGGTGTTCCCCCCAAAAGACAGGTCTACCTTATTTGGAAAAATGGTCTTTGCAGATGTTATTAAGAATGTGGGGGGCGCCTGGGTGGCACAGCGGTTAAGCGTCTGCCTTCGGCTCAGGGCGTGATCCTGGCGTTATGGGATCGAGCCCCACATCAGGCTCCTCTGCTATGAGCCTGCTTCTTCCTCTCCCACTCCCCCTGCTTGTGTTCCCTCTCTCGCTGGCTGTCTCTATCTCTGTCAAATAAATAAATAAAAAATCTTTAAAAAAAAAAAAAAAAGAATGTGGGCCCTTGATTAAATGCAATGACAGGAGAAAAGGGGAGAAGGTGTCCAAAGACCCACAGAGAAGGCCACGTGATGGCTGAGCAGAGATGGGAGTCACGCGTCCACGAGCAAGGGACACCCAGGGCGTCGGCATCTCCCTCCACGTCTCCCTCCCATCTCCTTCCCCATCTCCTACCCCATCTCCCTCAAGGCCTGCAGAAGGACCCAGCCCCAGGGACACCACCCTGGCTCCGCCCTCCAGGCTCCCAGACTGTGAGGAACCAGGTTCCCTGTTCGAAGGCCCCCGAGGGTGTGGCACTTCCTAACACAGAGAGGGGAGACTAACCCGTCCACGCGTGATCTCACTTGGCTGTAACGCACGTGCTATTCTTGACCACTTTACAGACAGAAAATCAAAGGTTCAGGGAACCTGAACTGGGTTATCTAATAACCTCACTTAGTAAACAAACAAAACAAAACAAAAACATAGCAGGGGTTTAATCTGGAACCACGTCACTCACTCAACTCTGCGTCCTGACACCAAAGGGCCAGTAAGAAGCCAACGGCACCCTCACTTTCCTGATCAGCATTTCCTAGTCACCAGCTGAACAGCACGGAAGACAACTCTCGGTGTGCTCTGTGAGCGGACGCGGTTCCCGGGCCGCCGCAAGCCTCTCAAGGGCCACGTACAACCCTGGGGGAGGGTGTCCAGACAGAAACCTGACGGAGCAACGGTGTTCCTTCCCCAGCCATGCCCTGGAGTATAAAGGCCTTTTCTGCCTCTGACCTGCATTGGCCTCCGGGACCCGGTCAGGTGTGTGCAGGTGCACCGATCGGTCCTGCTGCCCCCAGCACCTGGCTCCCGCCCTCCCAGAGCTGCTCCAGCAGGAGCACAACATCTCCAGTCTGCAAAGCTGACATTCTGAGACGCACACAGCCAGAGTGCCTCTGGAATAGAATCTCCGTGCTAACGGATAGTGCCTTAGCGGTCCATATATAAATGCCCTGCGGTGGAAGTGGGCGGGGCCGTGTTGATAGTTGTTGATAATAACAAACTCAGAAGGGGAAATGTTCTGATGGCCTGACTCCTTACACCTGAAGGTGCTCGCGCACACTGGTGATATTTTTAGAGGTAACAGCTGGCACTTCGGTGTGTGTCCCACATCCCACAGCTGGCTCAGGGTGGAAGAGCAATGTCAGTAGGTTTGCAGGTGGGGGGGGAGGGGGAGAAGGAGAGATAGGGAGGAGAGAGGTAGAGGGAGGGAGAGGAAGGGAGAGGGAAGGAGAGGAAGAGACGGAAAGGGGAAGAGATGGGAGAGGGCAGAGGGAGAGGTGGGGGAGGGGAGGAAAAGGGGAGGAGGGAAGGGAAAGGGTGGAGAAAGGGCAGGGGAGGGGGAGAGGAGAAGGGGAGAGGAAGGGAAAGGGAAGGAGGGGGAGGGGAGGAGATGTGGAGGGGAGAGGGTGGAGGAAGGGGAGGGAGAGGAGGAGAGGCAAAGGAGATAGGGAGGGAGAGGTAGGGAGGGGAAGAGATGGGGGAGGGGGAGAGGGAGAAGAACACATGAGACTAAGAGAGAGAAAGTCTCTGGACACCGGGACTGTGTGGCCCCCAACAGAGGCTTTTTCCTAAGAAGAAGGAAACAGGCCACAGAATCGGGGTCTCATCTGAAGCACTCTGGTCAGCTCCACGGGCCACATTATTCTGCTGAGAACTAAGGCCAGGCCAGTCCTGCTGTATTCTGAGTGTTTCCGACCACCTCCCCAGTGCAGCCCCTCCTTGGGTCTAAAGTCCTGTCCACCCCACAACAGGGCCAACCCCCAAAATATGCACCCCATGTCTGTGTACAGACGCCCAATGCTCCCCAAGGTCAGTGAGTTAGGAAAAAAATTGTCCAGAGACTTTACCACCTCAGAAAAACAGCCTTTTATCAAAATGCATATGCCCACGGTCCCTAAATCACACTCAGTTAACGCTGTGTCCACAGCCATTCACGATAAACGCTCTCAACAAACTGGGCATAGAGAGGATGCAGCTGGCCGTAACAGAGGCCACGGCGCCATCACACTCCATGCTGGAAGAGGGGGGCCGTCTCCTAAGATCAGTAACAAGACGAGACGTCCAGTGTCCCCACTCACACTCCACACAGTGCTCCGCGTCCTAGCCGAGCAAGGAGGCAAGAAACAAAAGCCATCCGAATTGGAAAGGAAGGTGTAAAGCTGTGTCTATTAGCAGACAGCATGAAATTATACATAAAAAACCCTAAAGATTTTGTGAAAAATTTAGAATAAATGCAGTAAAGTTGCAGGATGCAAAATCAATACACAAGAATATCTGTTGTGTTTCTCTACACTGATAAATCATCAGAAAGACAAATGAAGACAACAGTCCCATTCCGAACTGCATCAAAATGAATAAAATGCCCAGTAATACAGTTAACCAAGGAGGCGAGGATCATGAGACATCGGTGAGGGAGACTGAAGACGACACATACGAATGGGAGGACATTCCAAGCTCATGGGTTGAAAGAATCAATATGGTTAAATCGTCCATACTATACAAAGCAATCTATGGATTAGGGCAATCCCTGTCAGAGCCCAATGACATTTTTCACAGAACCAGAAAAAGCAATCCTAAAATTTGTAGGAAACCAAAAAGGACCCCAAATAGCCAAAGCAATCTTGAGAAAGAAGAACCAAGCTGAAGGTATCACATGTCCTGATTTCAAACTACATAAAAAGCTATAGTAATCAAAGTAGTGTGGGCCTGGCATACAGACAGCACACAGAACGGGGGAACAGAACAGAGACTCCAGAAATACACCCACACACATACGGCCAATTGTTTTATGACAAAGGAGCCAAGGGTATTCAATGAGGAGAGGAGAGTCTCTTGAATAGATGGTGTTGAGAGATCGGGATACAAAAGAATGAAACTGGTCATCTGTCTTACACCATCCACAAAAGTCATCTCAAAAGAGATTAAAGATTTGGACATAAAACTCGAAAACACAAAAATTCCTAGAAGAAAACACAGATGGTAAGCTTCTTGACATCAGCCTTGGCAACGATTTTTTTGATTTGTCAACAAAACCAAAAATAAACAGGTAGGACCCCATCAAACCAGAAGTTTCTGCACAGCAAAGGAAACCATCCACAGAATGAAAAGATAACCTGCAGAATAAGAGAAAATATTTGCAAACCATCTCCCGGATAAGGGGGGATACCCAAAATATATAAAGAACTCATACAACTCAAAAGTAAAAAAAACAAACAACCAACCAACCAAACAAAAACCCCAAACAATCCAATTAAAAAATCGGCAGAGGATCTGAACAGACGTTTTTCAAAGGAAGACACACAGATGGACAACAGGTAGGGGAGAAGATGCTCGACATCGCTCGGCATCAGGGACATGAAAATCAAAAGCACAATGAGATGTCACCTCACACCCGTCAGAAGGACCATCACCACGAAGACAACACAGCCAATGCTGGTGAGGATTTGGAGAGAAGGGAATCCTGTGCCCTGTAGTGGGGAGAGGTCCATTGGTGCAGCCACTATGGAAAACCATATGGAGGTTCCTCAAAAAATTAAAAATAGAAACACCATATGGTCCAGCAATCCCACTTCTTGGTATATAACCAAAAGAATGAAAACAAGATCTCAAAGAGACATCTGTACTCCCATGTTCACTGCAGCCAAGACATGGAAAGAACCTGGCTGTCCATCATCCCATGAACGGGTAAAGGAAACGTGGTCCGGCCATAGGATTGAATATGACTCAGCCTTAAAAGGGGAAGATGTTCTGACATCTGCTACCACACGGATGAACCTTGAGGACATTACACGCAGTGGAATAAGCCAGTCACAGAAGGACAAACACTGCATCACTCCAGTTATATGAGGAACATACAGCCTTCACATTCACAGGGACAGAAAGTTGAATGGTGGCTGTCAGGGGCTGGGGGAAGGGAAGGAGGGACTGGTGTTTAATGGGGACATCGCTCCAATTTGGGAAGATGAAGGAGTTCTGAAGGTGAATGGTGGGGACGGTTGCACAACATCGTGAATGTTATCGACACCAGAGAACTGTACACGTGAAAAGGGTTAAGATGTAAATTTTATGTATATTTACTACATTAAAAAATCACTTCAGCTTTTTCTTTGTACTTATAAAAAATTATTTATTTCAGAGAGAGTGAAAGTGCGCCCGAGCACGGACCAAGGGAGAGAATCCCCAAGAAGACTCCGTGCTGAGCGTCGAGCCCGATGCGGGGCTCAGTCCCATGGCCCATGAGATCAGGTCCTCAGCCGAAACCCAGAGGCGGACGCTCAACTGACTGAGCCACCCAGGTGCCCCTCTATGTACATTTCAATGTGGCTACCAGAAAATTAAAAATCCCTGTGGCCGGCATCATTTTTGGCTGGACAGCTCTGTAGGTCTGTATCACATCTTTGTGCCCCAGAGACTTTGATTCGACAGGTCTGGGATGGGGCTGACAATGGGACAACATTTCCTGGGAAGATGCTGATGCCACTGGCCTGGAGGCTCTGCTTTGAGAACCACTGTGGAGGGGTGAGGAGTAGACCCCATCTCCCGATGGAAGTTCTGAGACTTCCAGTTGGCAGAGTGCCCAGCCTCTCTGGTGGAGCCGGTGGAGCCGCTGTGAGGGACACAGGACATGAGTCACCACCGGCCCGGCTGCTGAAAGACACCTGAGCACCAGGGAGCACGGGGCAGTGGGCGCTGCCGCTCTCCGGGAGACCTTCACCAATGGGACGGAGTGTCCAGTCTGCCTGCGCATCTGATTTACACAAGGAGACGAGCTGACGTCAGCAGGACAGCAGTGGGCGTTTGAAGGGCTTCAAATTCCTCTCCCACCAGGAAAACTACCCCACTGTGGCTCTAATCGGAATTCTAATTCCGAGAACTGACACTCCCTTCTGCCACTCACTCCGCGCTGGCCAGGAGACCGTGACTGACTTCACTGCGAGGAGAACCGGCAAACTGAACAATGGTGCAAGGCTCCTGTCCTGAGAGCTTGCTGACCAGACACAGCACGGGCCTCCGCAGAGCCGCAGGCTACCCAGGGACCCACGGGCCCCCGCCCCTCCTGAGATGGCCCAGCCGAAGCAGCCAGCAGCACGAGCTGACCAAGGGCGGGGGAAACGCACGGGTCCGGCCTCTGGTTGCCCACTGCCTGCTGGCGCCAGGACTGCCCACTCCCGTGGCACGGTGCCTTCACCCCTAGGTGACACGTCTGAGTCGGGCAGGCTGATGGGGAGTGTTATGAGCAGAGCCATGTCTCCCCAAATTTCCTATGATGGACTTCTCACCCCCAGGATTCAGAATGGGACTGTATTTGGAGAGAGGATTTAAAGGGGATTAATGGGGCGCTTGGGTGGCTTAGTCATGAAGCGTCTGCCTTCGGCTCAGGGCGTGAGCCCAGGGTCCTGGGATCGAGCCCCGCATTGGGCTCCCTGCTCTGCTGGGAGCCTGCTTCTTCCTCTCCCACTCCCCCTGCTTGTGTTCTCTCTCTCAGTGGCTGTCTCTCTGCCAAATAACTAAATAAAATCTTAAAAAAAAATAAGGAGGGGATTAAGTTAAAATGAGGTCCCCAGAGTGGGCCTCTATCCAGTCTGACAGGTGTCTTTATAAGAAGAGATTAGGGCAGAGACACACAGGGGGACCACCACATGAGGACACAGGGAGAAACCAACCTGCCCACACCTTGACCTCTGTCCTCCAGCCTCTAGACCACAAGAAATCCACGTGTGTGGTCGATGCTGCCCCATCTGTGCTCCGTGTCACCCCGGCCAGACTGACCAGCATAGGTGCTGCTGGGAAGAGCCACTGAGAGCTGCTTTGGGGCCGAGCTCTGCCAGGGGTGCTCACGTGGAGATGTGTGACCAGGAAACACGTTTCACAAATGAGTGAGCTCGGTGAGAACCCGTGGCGGACAATCCCTGGGGGTGGGGAGGTGGTCCCTCAGTGACGATTTGATCACCTACTGTGTGCCAGGCCGTGGTCACACACACGTCCCATCACCTTGGCAGCGACAGGCATGACCCGGGCCCTGCTGTTGTGCAGGTGCGTGTCGGGCTCCATCCGATCCCCACCATGGCACTGGTATCTGCCCCCGCCTACAGGTGAGGACACAGGTGCCCCACAGACCCAGCTCGCTGGCCCAGAGAGTGAGGAGAGCCCATCTCCTTCCCGGCCCAGGTTCCACCTCGGAGCACGGAGAGGGGGTGCCATGCTCCCTCTCCCACCCTCGCCCAGGATGACGGCCTGTGCGGGCAGCTGGGGGAGGCACGGGGCAAGTCCGACTACCCTGTGGGTGCTTGCAGTCCGGCAGGGAAGGCGGGGGTGAGGGGTGCAGGGAGTGGGGGTGTGAGGCAGGAAGGGAGGGGGCAGAGGCTCAGAGGCAAAGGAAGCGTGGGGAAGGCGCTTGAGAATGGCAGTTTAAAACCACGGCCAACACAGAAGGGCAGCCTGCATGGATGTCACGTAGACACAAACGGCCAGGAGCACAGAAATGAGAAGGGACGAGAAAGACGCAGGGGGAGACACATAGCCGACCCACGGTCTGGCCCACCCAACACGCACACCCTGTCCCCGAAAATCAGGCCCCAGCCTCCCTCTGCCCTGGCCCCTGAGATTTGGCGGGCTTGCCTCTGCCACTTACAGGGCCCAGGCCTGACCAACCAGAACATTCCATCTAGATCGACTGGTTCAAGGGGAAAAGAAGAGGTAGATTGAGCGAACGAGATGCAGCCCAAAGCTCTTACTGGAGTCCCTGGCTAGGAAAAGCCATCTCCCTGGGTTTGCTGAAGCCACGGACAATGTTGGAGCAGACAAGGCTGAGAGACGGAGCCAGCCTAGTCCGAGGACACAGTCGGAGTGCCTGGATATATCCACGTCATGGGAACTCCAGGTATGTGAGCCAATAAATATCCCCCAGCCCTCTTCTCTTTCTTGTTCTTAAGTCACCATGAGCTGAGTTAGGAAAACAGGAGGGGCCTTGAATGCCGAGCTAAGGAATCTAGACTTTAGGAGTGCAAGCCAGTGGGGTGCTGGTAAATGTCCAAACTTGGCTCTTGGGGAAGGAGGCCAATGTACAGCATTTGCCAATTTCTGTGGCCACTCTCAAGCCCCACATGCCACTGGGGGCATCCGTGCAGCATGCCCATTACTGACCACACCACTGGGGACAGACTGCCCAGTTGGCTCTGGGGAGCAGGAGGGAGCCAGCTCCGGCCATCCTGGGTCAGGCCCGGGGGCCCAGATTTTCCTACCAACACTCACTGAGATTCCCCTCAGTTTGTTTCAGTGTAGACTACAGTGAAGACAGAGACATTCATCTACCCACGAGGATTTAGCCATGAACCAGACGTGGGGCAGCCCCGGAAGAGAACATGGCTGCTGCCCGCGGGACAGGGGGAATTATATCAGTGACCACAAGGCATCCTTTATCTGCTCTGTTGGGTGGAGTGAAAGGAGAAACCCCCCAAGGGTTTGCCATAGCCAGGCGCTCGGCTCTGAGGGCAGGGAGACTGCATTCTCCTCTTTCTAGATGAGGCGGGGAGCTCAGAGAGGCGGAGAGAGGGACCCACGGTCCCGTACTGAGATGGGCCCCCTTCCCAGTCCCCCTGCAGGACTGTGCTGAGGAGTGAGCACGCTGACAGCCGCACACCCTGTGGGCACCGAGGCTTGTCTCCAGCCTGTCCATACCAGCGGGTTGCCTGCGAGGCTTGTCTCCAGCCTGTCCACACCAGCGGGCTGCCTGCTGCGCTCCGCCCCCAGTGCGGACACATCTCCATCCCCACACGTCCCCCAACAGGCACACGCTCCTCTCCTTCTGGCACTCGTTGCTCATTTTTATTTTTATTTTTTTGAGCTCCAGACTTGCTCCGTACCAGCTAGAGCTCAATGAAATGGGCGGCTCAGTGTGGTTGTGAGCATATGGCGGGCCACGTCTAGGACACGGCCGTGGTGGCATCTTTGAAGCGGGTGACACACTGCAGCCCGGCCAGCAGCTGAGCCTCCATGTTGAAGCCAGGCCATCTGGCCCTTTGGGAACGCTGCCCATTTGAAAACTAAAATAAAGAAGACGAGAGGGTCTCACATGAGGTTATGCCAGGCAATTTTCTAGACACGGTCTCTGCTGAGGTCTTCATGTCTATAAATGCAGCCTTTCCTTGGACGAGGGCATGATTAATGCAGTTCTGAAATCAGACTCACTACATGAGCCAAAGGTGGGTGCTCGGGGGTCCTCATGAGGACATGACATGGTCCCCCATTTTGATGACAGTGTAGAATGGTGAAGAAGAACGTCAGATCCATGAAAGCAGGGACCTCATCAGCTTCGTTGGTCCTGGAATCCCCAATATCTAGGCAGGACGGATGGTTGCATGCATGGGTAGGTAGATGGACAGATGGATGAGTGGGCGAATGAACAGACGGACCCATGATGGGTGGATGGATGGATGGACAGATGGACAAATGGATGGTTCGACAGATGGATGGATGGATGAGTGGATGGTGAGTGGATGGATGGATGGGTGAATGTATGGTCACAAGATATTCTTCTTTTTCCTAATAACCTGCAGGAAAGGCACTGAAGTGTCCCTGGGCTTTCCTACAACTCCAGCTTGTCCGTCTCAGTATAAAAAGCCAACACTCCTGAGATAGAGCTGGCTGTTCAGGACGTAGATGGGCTGGTTCAGATCCCCACTGAGCCCTGAGCTGTGTGCCTTTGAGCAAGTCACTTTCCTTCCCTGAGCTCCCTAGCTCTCATCTGGGAAAAGAGGTAAAATTACACTCCCCACAGGGTCTGATCAAGGATGGTGTCTGGTGCTGTGAGCCCCTGTGATTAATGATGATTATCAGTTTTCTGAAACATCGAGTACTCTTAGTCACTGAATGATACATCTTCAGTCGCTGTGACTGGTCCCCTTTCAAGTTTCCAAACTGGGAATATTAGACATTAAACGACATCTTAGGGCCACAGTGAAGTTGCAGGGTTAAAGAACAGTGCCAGAATCTTCTAGAATGATTTTGGGGACTTACTTCTCTCATATACAGTAGCTTTCACCTGCTCAGGACATGCTTGATAGTTCTTATGCTATTTCCTCTTTAAAATAATCCTGAAACACACGAAGTGAAACAACAATACAAAGTCAGATTCACTGCAGGTCCGGAGGGGGTGTGGGCTGGATTTCTAATGTGAACCAGCTCTGAAGAGCATCCAAGCTGCTCCTGGTGGGCCCAGTGAACCCTTGGGTTTTGGTGTTTAATTTTCAATTTGCATCTTTAAAAGGTAACATTTGCTCCAGACGAGTTGGTCTGGTCTGAAATATTTATCTGCGAAGAACACATTTTAGTTCCTTCTGGAGAGGGAGGGAACCCCTTTTAACGTTGTAGTTATTTAAAGAGTGTTACGGGGGTGTAGCGTGTCTCTCTCTGAGGCCCAGCTGTTTCGATGTTTATTTGGTGGTTCTGATTCTGGTACCGAATGAGGGAGAAGCTCAAGGTCAGGGACACTGCCCACCTTGCCACTGCCGTAGGAGCAATGGTGCCGGTCCAAGCCACGGGATGGAGCTGAGCAGTCCTCCACATCTGTGCCAGCCCACGCTGGGCCTCAGAAGGCAAAAGCATCTCGGAAATGCCAGTGCTTTCCTTTTGGCAGAATTACTGGCAGTTTTCTGAACTGCTCAGTTTCCAGAGCCTTCAAGTGAAGAAGCCTACAAGAGTCAGTGTCTTCAAAAGAACGTGGTCCTGTGTGTGGAACCCCAGTCCCATGGACCCATCCATCCCCCTGATGGCCACTGGCTGGGGTCCTTGAAGACCAGCAAGGGCCTGGGGTACTGATGATTGCAAAGACCTTTGGTTCCAGACCAGCATAGAAGGCCCGCTCTGTAGACTGTCAGGGGCCCTATTAACACAGCAAGTTATGCTTCTCTCCCAGAGCATGCTCCCTCCGTGCACACTGCACGCAGACCGAAATGGAACCCAAGGGGCCATTCTGCACCGTCTTGCCACTCGCCCCGTGCCCTGACCTCAAGCTCCCGCAGGGTGCCGAGACATCACCATGCCGCGAACGAACACCAGAATGTGGTTACTTTCTTGTTCGCCCTGCCAAGCACAGGGTGTGAGCTCCACACAGAAGGCGCCGTATCGGTAGGAACTGAAACTGGCACGGAGGTGGGACATACACGGCGAAGGGCACTGGCTCGCGGCGTACAAAGGGTACGCGCACGGCCATGTGAACAGTATTGACATTCAGATCGACACGGACGCCGGTACCCCGGAATAATCCCCACGTCCAGTCACAAGCCATGCCACCCCCGGGAAGCCCACCATTCTGCTCTCGTCAGTTAGTGTGGGGGCGGAATAAAGATCCCCCACAATGTCCACGTCCCGATCCCCCGATCTGTACAGACGTGGCTTCCTGACAAAGGGGCTTTGCAGAGGCTGCTAGAGGAGGGGGTAAGGGATCTGGGGTTCTGGGTGGGCCCCGTGTCATCACAGGGCCCTTGTAAGATGGAGGCAGCAGGGCCCGCGTCAGAGGAAGTCATGTGCTGATGGCGGCAGAGGCCAGAGTGACGAGGGGCCACGGCAAGGAGTGTGGGCATTCCCAGGAGCTGGGACGGGCCAGGAAACGGACTCTCCCGTGGCCCCCAGAGGGACAGGACCCTGCTGGCCCATGCAGACACCTCACCTTCAGAACTACGAGAGAACACATGTATGTTGTTTAAGCCACTGAGTGTGTGAGCATTCGTTGCAGCAGCCGTAAGAAACCAATACAATTAGCCCGGCCCAGTCACAAGCCTCCCGTAAGTGCACTGCCACGGCGTGCACCCTTCGAGTCTGGTCTCTTCCGCTCGGCACAATGTCTGTGACCGTCACCTGCATCACGATGGCTCCTTCCCACCGCCTCTGTGCCGTGTTACCTGCGGGAATATGCCGCGGCCTCTTGGCCCGTTTTCCTACGTATGTGCACTCGGGTGGCTTCTGATTTGGAGCCAGGAAGCATAAAGCTTCTATGAACTTTTCTGCACATTTTTTTATTATTTTTTATTGTGACATATGCACTCGTTTCTCTTGGGACTATATCCGGGGTAGAGTTTCTGGACACACTTCATAAAGAAGCTTATGTTTAGCTTTGGGAAAAAATAGCAAACTATTGTCCAAAGCGGTTGTGCTCAATCCCACCGCCATTCATGAGCCACGAAGAAGAGTTCAGTCGTTCTCACCTTCCCTGTGCTGAGCCAGGGCAGCTGGGCCCCTGCTCTTGTGGGGCCGCCAGCAACCGGGTGAAGGACACCGGGGCACAGGCGGGGGGTGGTGAGCACAGGGAGGTGGGCGCATGGCGGAGTGCGTGGCGGGGGGTGAGGTGCATTCACACCAGGTGGACACACAGGGATGGCATTTCGAGGAAGCTGGCTTTCCAGTGGCATCCTGACACAGCGAGCCAGAACCAGCCATGTGAGGAACTGGGGGAAGAACCTTCTAGAAAGAAGGAGAAGTAGTTGGTGATGGCAACTACCTTTTGCTCCGGGCGTCTTCACAGAATCTCACAGATGCCTGTTTGGGGTGCCCCTTTGCGAGTGAGTACAGCGGACCATGTCTGTCTCATGTGTATCCAGGCAGAGGGGACGGGGTCCGGGAAGAAACAGGACATTATTGGCAATCCAGACAGGTGTTTGAGCCTGGCAGCTAAGGACTGAACGCTCATGTCCCCCACACTTCACCTGCTGAAGCCCCAGTGATGGGAAAGGAGGTGGGGTCTTGGGGAGATAATTCGGGTGTGATGAGGTCATGGATATGGTGCCCCATGATGGGACTAGTGCCCCTAAAAACAGAGGAAGACACCACCACCCACTCCATGAGAGGACACAGCCAGGGTGGTTGGTTACAGGTCGGGAACTGGTCCTCACCAGGAACCGCATTGGCTCACACCTTGATCTGGGACGTCCTGCCTCTGTTAACATCTGTGTTGAAGCTGCACGCTCTGCCCCACCTTGCAGCAGCGGGAGCCGACGCTGTGCCTTCAGCACTCCTTCCCATCCCTTTTCTGGAAGGTTCCTTCACTGTATCCTGCAGCCTGGCTCCTGGACAGCGTCCAGTCTCAGCTCAGATCTCCCTGGATCAGAGAGGCCGGCTGTGGCCCCCCAACACACAATGACACCCCCTCTGTGTCAATGTTCTCAGGGCCCCTCCCAATACATGACATTTGTCTTCTGACAGCAAACAAAGGGTGTGGGCCCCCCAGGATGCCAGCTCCCCCCAGGGCAGGCCCCCCTTCAGCCGAGGCACTGCAGGGTCCCCAGATCAGCCCCTGCACGAGTCCAGGAACCCATGTACCTCCCGTGCACTCCCCACCACCAAGGGAACCACATCCCAGGCTCTGGAAACACCTAAAATCCTTCCCGAGAACTTGAAGCCCTAGAGGCAAAGTGCAAGGTCTTTTCTCCAGATGAAGATCTGGAAGATTTGCTGCAAACCCAAGGCAGGGTTTAAGGGACAAGTGACAAGTGGTCAACAGTGTGCAACTTTCTTTTTTGCTGGGTCTCGTCCCAATACTTATCATGGAGAAGATCTGTGGCAGAGACCCGTGGATTAAATTCCTATTTCAGCCATGGCTTTATTTTCCCCTATTTCAGATGTGAGGACACCGACTAGTGGAAGGACGTGAACGCGGGGGACCAGGGCCGTGGCTGGACCGTGTGTGGTTCTACCACGTCGACTCCATGAGCGGTTCCCTTGCTCCTGTTCTTTACAACGAGGGACGCCCCAGCCCCGAGATCCCAAGTGGGCATCGGGTTCACCTCATAGACGAGGAGCCATCACCGTGTTGTGAAGCACGCGTGCCATGGGGACGTGTGGTTTCTGGAGCGTGTCCCAGCGCACGCACGATGTGGGAGTGGCACGGCAGCCCACGGGACAGGGCGAGGGGAGGTCCGGCGGGTGGGGGAGGAGGCTGGCCGTGGCTGCTGAGAGGCGGGAGGGCAGGGGCGAGAAGCCAGCGGGGCTGACAGCTTGCAGTGTGACCCCGAGGCCGCACACACAAAACCAGCCTGGAAAGGTGGAGACGGGGGTATTAACAACATCAGTAACAATAACGCGTGCTTTTCTTAACAATGTTCTTCCTCGAAAGAACAAAATAGCCCCTGGACGTTCGGCATTTTCCCGAAGAAATGGCTCTGATGAAGGGGAAATCTGACTGAGGGAAAACAGTGCCATTTCCACCCGAGCCCCCTGCCCGCATGTGGTCTGAACACCCACCCCCTGCTGTCACAATCCCAATTACGTCCCGAAGCCCCAGGGCTGATCCAGGTGCACTGGCCGCTTTGAACGCCACTGGCTGTTTCAGAAAAGGCAAGAAGCATGAAATTTCTCTGACGCCCGGACGGAAAGCACTCGACCACATGGAACAGAGTGAAAGGTGTAAAATTAGACAAATTAACCCAACTTCCCGGAGAAGCACCATGCTTGGGACTGGAGCAGCTGTCCTCACTGTTTCTGGAAATTAAAACAAAGAGAAGAGAAGCAGAGGATGGGGGTGGGTGGGTGCAGGAGCCTCTTTTCCTCAGCAGGGGGGGCACCGAGCGCGAACAGGTGGCGGGCGGCGGGGGGCATGCCCCAGGGCCCTGCCCGCTGGCTCCACCGACCTGTCTGCCCCCGGCGCCTCAACCGGCGCCAGCCCCCGGAGCGCACAGACGCACCGTCTGATCGGTGGCATGTGAAAAGACATGGTCTTCTTGTTACCACTTAACTGAGGTTGTCAGTCACCTAATTGCTTCAATAAAATATAATTAATTAAGAATAACATGTGGAGATATTTACATGAGCTAGAAATCGTACACGGCAGTTTCTAGAGTTTTCCTGATTATCTGCGTCCTGCCAGACTTTTTGCTGTTGTATTTAGACAAAGGGGGGAGCTTTCCAGAGTCAGTGATGGTGTTCTGACCTTTGGGTTTAGGAATAAAGAAAACTTAGGGTCTGTATGTGTAGAGAAACGGCGTGTCCCATGAGACATTAGGGGCACAAGCATGAGCTGCTGGTGGGAAGAGGCAGACGTGGGAACGTGTGTGGTGAACACAGCCCACGTGGGCACACAGCCACCGGGAGAACAACTCAGAGCACGACACACCCTGAGGGTTGGGCATGAATAAGCGAGGTGCAAGGGGACCCCTTCCCTTTCTCTGAGTCCAGCTTACTTGTCTCCCATGAGAGGATGTGTGTGGAGGCACGGCACCCACGTGGAGGTGGGGGCACAAGGTGGTCACTTTCCAGAGTGTCCTGACTTCTGGGGAGGTGGCCACACTCCTCGCAGTATGACAGCACCCCGATGACAGCAACAGGGAGCCAGTACACCCCCCGCCAACACGCATCATGTCCAAAAAGAATAAAAGTCATGCAAAGTGAAAATCTTCATTAGGCTTAGGATGAACTGTTTATGCAGACACTCCCTCACACACACAAAGATATTTGGTCACATAAATGGAGCCCAGGTTGGCAGTCCAGAAGGATTATGGTGGTCAGCAGGATGGTGCAGACCCAGCCCACTTCTACTTTTCTGGTCTGTATACCTGTGGCTTCTACCTTCAAGGTCACCTTGTGGTCCAAGGGAGCTGCTGGACCTCCAGCCATCACGTCTATGGTTCACACAGAAAAAAAGAGGAGGGAAGAAGGTTGAGGGAGAGGCAGAAGGGAGAGTTTGCACCAAAAAAAAGTTTTCCAGAAGTCCCCCACAATAATCCCATGTAAATGCACTGGGTCAGAAATTAGTTGTGTGGGGACAGCTAGCTGCAAGGGAGCCTGGGAAACACGCCTTTCGTTGGGTAGATCACTTGTCCTCAGTAAATCTGTGGATCTGTAAATAAGGAAGAAGGGGGGGGGAGGATTTTCTGCAACAGATTCCACTGTGGTGAGCTGTGGGAACATCGCTGAACCCTCCTGTTCTTTCATTTGTAAACGGGTCTAACACTTCAGGTAAGACGAACGGGTGCTCTCAGACTGAAGCTCTATGCAAATATTCATTAGGATAAAAATCCGTTCTGCACTAAAGAGCTAAGTAACGAGGGTGGCCAGGGAGGTTTCCAGCCGCACAGGTGAGAGGGGCCCCAGCAAACCCCCACTCCACCCTTCACATCCGGAAGGCAGCCGTCCAGCGAGGTTCCCAGAGGAGCCTCCACACGACAGGTCACCCACAAACCTGGCCCTCAGCCCCTGCCTGGAAGGCCACCCCCGTCCATGCACCCTGAGGGCAGGGGCAGTCTCTCCAACACAGCATCACACATGCAAGCAGGTCCTAAACCAAAGACCAGCTAAGAATCCTGCTTACAAGCCGGTGATGCTTAGCGCTCGAGGTCAGATGTGAGTGAGGGGCACGCTGGACCCCACCACCCCACCGGTTCCCACAGCGATGCCCCTTCCTTCTAGGAAGGAAGACAGGCTGTTTGGGGCATGGATGAGAAAGAACCCACGTTGGTGGAGAGAAGGTAGGAGAGGAGTCTGGGGGTTGGGGATGCTGTTCTCTCTGCTTGTGAATATGTTTGGAATTTTCCACTAATAATAATAATAAAAAAGACTCGTTCTTTTCTTTTAAATAATTGAAGATCATGTTTGAAGAGTCTGGTCTTTGAAGAAGTTAGTATGAATAAAGATTTGGGGGTCAGTTTACAACACACGTAAGGCAGTCAAGCCTGATGGATGGCCCCGCGACAAGAGGCTGCGCAGGCTAGAAATTCCAGAACGGACGTGCACAGCGGCCTACAGGAGGCCGCCACGCCAGGCTGGGCCCTGCTCGGCCGCGGTGTGAGAGTGTGCTCTGTGCTGGGGTCCGCAGGTGTGTGCTCCATTCCGGGCACATGGCTCACAAGTGTGGGAGTGACTGGAGGGACACCCAATGGCTAATGCCAGTCAAATACTTTTCCCAGAAATGAGGAAGTCATGGAGTGGGGGGAGGGTCTTTCCCTGCCTGCACAGGGCTACACCACTGACACACAAATGTGGCCCCTCCCCCCTGTTCAGGAAAAAGGCCAGCAGGTGGAGGGAAGGGGAAGAGATTACGGCTCAAAGTCCAATGGTGGACCCCATCTCCTGCACCTCCTGGTTCAGGGGGCGACGGCTGAGCGGAGGCGGACTGGTTAGGACCCAGAGTGAGCGAGAAAGTGTCTCGAACGTTCTCGCTGCGTGACTCACAGGAGTTGGCTTCACCCACCAAAACCACCCCGCTCAGAGGCCGTGGCCACAGCTCCAGGGCTCACTTGCAAACAAAAGTGCGTGCAACACGTTCATGAGAAAAAAGGCAAACCAGAAAATGGACAGCTTCCAAACCTGTCCGAGAGCAGGACGTCAGCTGGCAGGAATGGTAATCAGGAACATGTCCAAATGCACTGTTTTTCGGGAACTTGTGTCTGAGTACATCAGGACAGAATGTACAATGCCCAAGAAATATGTCAAAGTAAATCTCCACTCAGCAGCATCCTGCTGGCCCAGGCATGGGTGTCCAGCTCCGGCGGGGACACGTCTCTCCTGAGTACAGAGAAGTCCGCCGGGGTCACCGCTTGGGGGCATGGTGGCTCTCCTCAGTGCCAGTCCACCCAAAGTGCATCAGTCCCAAGAGGAAGCAGGGCTCAAGGAGGAAGGACATCCGCACAACTTACTCTCCACAGAGAAACTGCAGGGCAAACAGCAATGGATGGTAGGTGCAGCTCTCTCCCGACCCAGTGGGTGAGATTCATTCTACTACGTCAAGCTGCAGGAGACAGAATGGAGAACATCGCTGCCTGCTTCTCTCGAGAGGCAGGTGGTTCCCCCAGTGGGGCCCGACCATGAAGCCACGAAAGGACACCGGGTCTGTGAAGGTTACTGTTACGTGTCAACTCACGTAGCCCAGGGGAACCCAGATACTTGGTTAAACTCCAATCTACAGGTGGCTGGAGGTATTTGGGGGATGAAGTTAATATTTAAGTTTGTAGACGCTGAGCAAAGGAGATTGCCTTCCATAATGTGGGTGGGCCACATCTCATCACTTGAAGTCTTCACAGAAAAAGACTGAAGGACCCCGAGGAAGAGAGAATTCTGCCAGCAGACTGCCTTCCAACTCTTCCCTGGGTCTCCAGTCTGCCTCCTGCTCTGCCGATTTCAGACTTGCCAGCCCCACGAGCGTGTGAGCTGTTTCCTTAAAACACGTCTCTCCATCGCTCACAAACCTATTGCTTCTGCTTCTCCGGGGAACCACAACCAACGCAAGGTCCATCCTCTCCCATTACCCTTCTAGGTGGTAAGTCTCAGATCACATTATTCTAGTCTTGTTCTTCTTCTTTTGTGTGTGCAAATATCACTCTTAAGAACATCATCACTTGTCTTCCTAAGTTGCAAAAATCCAGAATGCAAATCTACCCTCATCAAAATCAGGTCTCCGTAAATACTGAAAGCTCAACATCTTTCAAGGGACATCATCAGTTTCAAGAGAAATAGCGAAGACTGACATTCTCCAGGGCTCACCCGGTGGTACTGTGAGTGTAAGTCTCCGTGAGTGAGATCAGGCGAGTCCCGCGTAAACACCGGAAGCTCGCGCCCCAACGACCTACCTCAGCTTTGCGTGCGCGGTGTGCACAGCTTGCTATGTGGTTTCCACGCTCACCATTCAGCACCAGCTTCTTCAGCACACACGTGAGCCCCCCGTTCACACGACAGCTCCTTCCCTTCCCAGGGCACGTGCAGGTGCTTTGCTAGGCGTGGACGACACGGACGCCAGGAAGACGTGGGGTCCCCACCCAGGAGGAAATTGTTTATTTTTCTAACAAAAACACTAACATAACTTAAATGCTTCTACGCCAACACTTTAAGCAAAAAACAAAAAACAAAAAACAAAAACCCAAATACAATCCAGTGTGACTACATCATCCTGAAGAGAGTGGCAGGATTTATGAAAAGTCCCAGTTCACAGCACAGGGGCCTCACCCAGGAACGGGACACGGGTTTCAAGTTCCATCTCATCAGCCCTCCAGGGTGACTCTAGGTCACCTTGGGCCTGCCCTTGAAAACCTGTCCTTAAAAATCTATGTGTTTAGGAAAACATATAATCCATGCAGAAAAGCTCAGAAGTCACAAGTGTACAGCTGGATGGCTTTTCATAGAGAACCCACCACTGAAACCCCCACCTGGATGGAGAGAAGGGTCCCGGCAGCCTCCTAGGACCCTCCTTTGCCTCCCGCCTCCCAAAGGAAACACCCCAGAAGAGGCCTCATTTTTGTGGACTTCCTACTTATTCCTTATTTAAAGAAATATTTTCATTGAAATAATTTTCCCATAAAGATCTAAGTAGTGTTAAAAAGTGTATCACAAAAACCACCAGACATCTGCCACATCTTCCTGAGCCGCAGGGGCATCCAGACCCGTCCCAGGCCTGACACGGAGTTACAGGTATCTCTACGCAGACCTCAGGGCTCTGAGCCTGGAAAACTTGGGAGGGATGAGGTTGCGGAGGGAACCAGCAAGAAGGCAGGTCGTTCCAAGTCTGTGGGTGGTGTGGACACTCCCACACAGACTGTCCGTGGCTCAGACACGGAACACATTCTGCAGCAGGTTGGGGGGGCTGCTCCTACAAAGATGGTCTAAGAACAGGTGTACCTGGAGGAACACTAGCCAGGTGGGCTTGAGAAACGGCCTCTCAGCCCTGGCCTCACAGTTCTGAGAGCTCACTGGCTATTATTACTGTCGGGGGCGGGGGGAGGATGTCATGGAGAGACGAGATTTTCTAGATTCTTCTTAAGCTCACTCTTGCCCACAACAATGACCCAAAGAGCTCATTAAAGTACAGACTCTGGGTCGCTGCCTGCCAGATCTCCAAAGGAGGAGTTGGGATCTGGATCTGTATCTTCAGCAAAGGCCCCTGGTCATTCTGGATGGGGCGTCCTGTGTTTGGGAAACACTACTTTTTCTGGGAAAGCCCAGCTAGTAAATATCTTAGGCTTTGAGGGCCATATGGTTTCTGTCTCAACTCCTCAACTCTGCGTGCATGTGAAAGCAGCCACAAAGGCTACCTAACGATCAGGTGTGGCTGTGTGCCAATAAAACTTTATTTACAAAAACAAACAGAGGGCCAGATATGGGAGTCCTACTTCTAGTCCTAACCCAGCCTGTCCTTCAGACACATTATGAGGTGAAAGACCACAGAGGACGTTAAGTAGCTGATGAAATCATCCAAAACATCTGAAATTAATAAGAACAAGTGAAATATGCATCTATCCATACTCTCATTAGTGATGCGGCCCATTCTAAGGGATTACTGTGCCTTGAGATCGTGATATAATGGTATCAGAGTTAGCAAGATCTTTACAAATTCAGTGTTTAGAATTCGTAACGTTATTAATAACACCATATATGCATGAATACTGCCATATATATGGGCACAAGTGTTCTTGTGCTGCTAATAAATTAAGTAAAAGTTTATTTTTTCTCACCCGTTCACATACCCATTGTGTGTTTTTACTAAGTAACAGTAATATGGTAGCTCCCATATAAAATTTATAGGCTAACAAATGTCCATCTTTGGGGATTAAGTGGTCAAATCTTTCTCTCTGGGGTTTGGAACCACTGATCCAGTGATGGTTCCCCAGAAACTATCACGAAGCCTAGAGATTTCTGGCCTCAGAAGGGGCGAGGGCCTAAGAGTGGAAGGAGGATGTTGAGGGGCTCCCCAAAGCCCCAGCTGCCAGAGAGGAGAGGCCAGCATCTAGAGGATACAGTCCCTCACTCTCTGGACAGTCTGTCGTCTGGGCTTGGGGTCCATGGCCTGGAAGCCAGGCAGGTGGCTCGGGGCCCCGAAAGGTTCTAGAACATGGTGGGTGTGTAGGAAGGCCTGAGATGGGGGTGAGGGCATCTGGAGATGTCCGCAGACGCAGAGACATCCAAACCACACAGTGTCTGATTTGGCCTATATGGCAGCGGGGAACTTTCCTGGTATTTTAATATGAAGCTTCCGACATTTAAAAATGGGAAGATTTCCCATAAAAATTTGGATGTGACTCCTTTTGAGAAGCCGGCAGGCGTGGTAGGTCTGGCTCAGCAACCCGCTGGGAGGGGCAGGGCCTGGCCGCTGAGATGGGGGGCACACCCGCCACTTTGCCACGCTCCTCACCCCTTCCTGCTACTCCCCTCGGACAGGTGCTGCCAGGCACCCGGCTCCTTCCTGAGGTAGTGTAGCAGAGGTAGCAGAGGAGAGGATGTCCCTCTGTATCTCCATGTCTCTATCAAGGTGCAGGCACGGAAGACGTCAAGAAAGCCCCGTTTCTCCAGGACTCAGGACAAAGTCTTCCCTTACGGAAGTGAAGCCATTCCCAGAACTTGGCTGCATCCTTCCCTCTCCCGAGAGAGCAGACGGGGGCAGGACAGCCTTCGGGGGTGAGTCAATGCTCAGAGCTGAGCCTTAATGTGGAGAAAGAGGCTGTCAAGGGAGGAAGGACACCTCTGAAGATGGAGGGGGACTGGGGTCAGAGGAGGAGGAAGGGCTGGCTCCATCAGACATGTAAAGCCACATGACCTCTGAGTCCCTCCCGGCGAGATGACCTCTCTCCTTCCTCACGTGTGTCAAACACCCGGCACTGTTCTCGGTTATCCAGCACGACAACAGTGCGGTAACGTACGTACGTATTTTATATTATGGATGTGACACGCGCTCAGGACGGTCAGCACATTATACTAATACAGTGAAACAGGAGGAATGATCATGACCGTGGTGATGCTCACGGGCATGATGGCGGCTGACTCTACCAGGTGCATGACAGGCCCACTGGGCTCCGTGAATGTGGAGCCTGTCCTGGTGGCGCGGGAAGCCACGGACACTGCGGTGTGACGGTCAGCCACACCCTCCCCAGGTTTAGACAGGCTAGTTTTGAATCTGAGCCCAGCTGCCTCTTAGCTGTGTAACCTTGGGTAACTTACTTAACCTCTCTGGGCCCAACGTTCTCCTATTGTGTATAGGGTAGGCGTATCTACCATACTCCGAACATTGTATGTGCTGATACCAGAGAAGTGTTGCTTGGATCCGTGCCCAGGACGTGCAAGGATTTAATAAATATCGGCATTTGCCGTTGGTGGTGCTGATCATTATTATTAATTATTGAGCACTTATCCCTGGCATCATGCTCAGCTCAATACACGCATTATCTCATTTAATCCCCAGAAGAACCCGACACGCTGCACACGCTTACTCTCCTGGCACGACGGAGGGAGTTTGAGGCCGGGAGTGACCGAGCACACGGCCAGGGAGTCCCTCTGCCATCCGCACTGGCTCGGCTGTGCCGGGGGCCTTCGCGGCTCACGGCGAGGCGGCCGGCACTGACACGGGGCTCGGCTGCAGGAACTGCTCACGGAACGTCTTCTAAGTGAAGGACGTGCTCCACAGAGACTTCCAGGCCGGGCGGGAATTCAGAATTCCTTTCGTGAGAACACCTTGTTTCAGGATGTTCCTTCCTGCTGCCAGTGAAAACTTCCAGGTTTAGCTGTGCCAATGCCCAGGGGTCCTCAAATCAGAGGGCTGGTGGCTGATTATCTGGGCATCAAACACTCGGTAAGGAAGGCCGCCCACGGGTCCGCCCGCACCAATGGGAGACCAGAGGCTCATCCTGCTTTTCTCTCCGGGAACATGGGGCCCACTTCAGACTTCTTCACGGGGAAGGGAAGATAGGCTCCGTCCCCCCCAAGCCCACAGTAGGGGGGGACCCCTGAGACGGTATGGTCGGTGTCACCAAGATTTCACTGCAGAATTCAGCAAACAAAGGCCCTCAGTCAAATGAGGTAATAAAAAGGATATTCCTACAGAGATTCAATGGGAACGGACTCAGAGGACATCAGAAGTGAAATAAACAGCACTAATCACAGACCGGGCCCGGCAGGTGGCGAATGTGCCGCCGTCCCCGTGCCTCCTGCCCTGTCGGTCGTGGGGTGGGTGCTGAGGACATGCTGGGCCAGGGGCCCCCTGGCCGCTCCCAGGGAGCATGGGGCCCACCTGCACTTTCCTCCTGCACTGGGGGGGGGGGGCTTTGTGTTGGTCAGTTGATTATTACTGAGTCTGGGGACACAGGAAAACAGCGTGGGGAGAAAGCAGGGCTAATGCATTTGACATTTCTAGAGAACCGTGGGGGGCAAGTGTTCCTCCCCCATGAAATAAATGTGCCGTAGTGGGTTTCTGGTGAGTGCTGTGAACAAGTCCCAGGTCCTTTGAAAATGTCAAATTTAACAGCACGGGAAAATGTCTTTTGAGTCCAAAGATGAGAAGTCAGGGGAGTTGAATTAACAAGAGAGCAAACATTTTACCAAGTAACAGGGCCGTACTTCCCCTGTATGGGGCACCGCGCGGGGCAGCCTCTAATCTCTGGTGGTTAATGAACTTTGAAAACTGCTCAATAAATACTCCAGGCCATGACAAGCGCTGTCATAAGATAAATCCAGCTCCACTTCAACAGACTATATCATTTTTGCTATTAAAGAAGGTTAATTTTCATATCCAAGGAGCTCCATCTCCTCGAAAGGAACATCAGTCAGAGAGGCACGTTCTGTCCCAGCGTCGCCCGTACCACAGCGTGGTTGGAGAGCACCTGCCTGCGCGCAGGGTGGCCCCAGGGGCACAGCCCGCACTCTGGAGGACCAGCTCGGGCACGTGGGCCACCAGCCCACAGGAAGCATGCCGGGCCCGGCCTGTGGGCGTCAGACTCCACACCAAACAAAGGGAGGGGTCCTTGGGAACACAGGGCTGCTTTTAGACGGCAGTCCCCCCGTCCACCTCCTGTCGCGTGAGTCGCTCACCACCCGAGTAAATGGGCATTTTTCAAAAGCCCACCATGAAGCTTAGAGCTGTGCTCAGCCCTGACCTCTCATTCGGGCTCTAGTGCACATGAAGAGTTCTAACAACGACTCCCCACCTGCCAGGCCTGGAAACGGCGACCCCACCAGCTCTCCCGATTCCCTGTTGACTGAGGCTGCCACTGCACCAGTCACCGAGAGCCGTTTTCCTCCATTTGCTCATCATTTCCTCTCTGCTCGGCTCAGGGAGAGGGAAAGGTGCCCGGCAGAAATAAATTCCCCAAAGGCGGCAGCTTCCCCGGCTGCCAGGGCGGTGCACCCAAGGGCATGCCTTAGGAAAGCTGCCCAGCCAGGGCAAATGGGAAGCAGGGCTGGTAATTAGGGACACACTGTGTCCTCAGAGGACAATGTGCCAATGCAGAAATATGGTTTCCCATTATCCCACTATTATTATTATTTTATTTTATTTTATTTTATTTTATTTTATTTTATTTTACCTAAGGATCATTCTGCATATATCACCTAAGGGAGAAAGTCTTATTACCCAAGCACAAATGTCCAAAACCAGGAACACCCCAGGAAGTAACACAGATGGGTATGAAACACCTCTTTGCTGTCCAAGAAAGAGCCTCTGCTCAGGTAATCCCAGAGCCCTGCACACCAAATGGGGATTCCCCTGAAAGGCTGCAGGAATGGCATTTACAGAGGGAGGGGCGCACTTGCAGCCCAGACCATGTCACTTAGCCAATTCATCGGAGTGGATCACAAGGCTCCAGTGAGAACTGGCCATCCCAGGCCTCTGTCCGCTACCAGGGTCATGTCCACTGCGTTCTGCTCACACCCCAGGCCTGGCCCAGTCCAGCCAAGGGCTTCCAGGCCCCACAATGCAGCAATACAGCAGCTCGGCCCCTCATCCCTGAATGATGCTGTATCTGTCCGTTTGGGTAAATTGCTGCTTTCCTGGCCTCACCTACCTGGCAGATCACAGAGTGGGCATATCTCAAGGGTGTTATCTAGAACATTCTCTGAGCTTCCAAGGATTCTGAGGCCTGAGGGCATGCGCAGATATTCGGACTGGCATCAGAAATTTCCCCAGGGACCCAAACTAGACAGGTGGGAACAACGAGATGGGACCAGGCCACTCCTGAGAGCCCCTGTTTCTTTATTTCCAGCTTGTCCTAATTAAAAATCCCTCTTTAATAGGTAAATTTTTTTTTTAAGATTTTATTTATTTATTTGACAGAGACAGCCAGCGAGAGCGGGAACACAGCAGGGGGAGTGGGAGAGGAAGAAGCAGGCTCCCAGCGGAGGAGCCCGATGTGGGACTCGATCCCGGCACGCCAGGATCACGCCCTGAGCCGAAGGCAGATGCTTTAACGACTGCGCTACCTAGGCACCCCTAATAGGTAAATTTTAATTACAAAATTATTTCAGAGAATTTGGGAAACTGATACAATGAAAAGGAAGACAAATGGCCTGAGATCTCATGATCTTGACTGGGGTTTCTCAAAGTTGGCATGCCCAGCATTTTGGGCTGGACCACTGTCTGCCATGGGGGCCAGCCTGTGTTCAGCAGCATCCCCGGCCCCCAGGAGATGCCAACAGCAACCCCCTCCCCAATCTGTGGGGACGAGACTGTCTCCAGACACTGCTCAGGGTCCCCTGGGCCCAGGTGAGAAGTCCTGACCTACGTAACCAGAGACACTCTGCCAACGTGCTTTCCACATGTTCCTCGAATCAAGTCAGATATTCATTCCATGAACATTTATGAAGCACTTACTATGTGCTGGGCATTGGAATCAGGTAGGAGAGATGCTGTGCTGAATAAGAAAGGCAAGCTCGCTTTCTCAAGGGGACAAACAGCTGCTTACAAGTGCTCACGGGGGCACAGATGGGGCCCCGCGACAACGAGGGTCTGGGACAGGCCACCCCGGCGACCAAGGTGGAGAAGCCAGGCTCTGTGCACTGAGAACGAGGCAGAGGGCAGAGAGGCTCGCCGCCTCCACCCTCCTGGAGGATGCCACCACCCTCGAGCGCCACGGCGTGTGCTCGGGGCCACGGGATGCCCACCTGTGCCCTCCGAGGGAATGATCTCTGGCCACTTTGTTTCTCGGGAAACAAAACAAAGGTGGGGGGAAAGGGTGGCACACTTTCTCCTCACGTTATTTCTTCTCTTCTAAAACTAAAAATTCTCGCTAAGTGGATGTTTTCGTTTATCGTAAACTGCTGGGTTGAGTGCGATGGGCTAATTATTTCCGCACAGTCTAAAAGAAGCCCAGAATAATTGTCTACAATTTTCTGCATTTGCTTTCTCCCAAAGAACGTATTTTTCTTCCTTAAATTTCAAAGCCTGCATTCCTGATTGGGCCCTGGTGATCTCATCTGTAAAATAAGCAGGCACTAGAATCAAACGTCAATCACAAATCTTTCGGGGCAGAAGGCTGGCGGCCTCTTGGATGGACAGATTGGGGAGGGCGTCGGCATGGCAGACCTCATCCCAGCCCCAGTGTGAACGGGTCTCTCGTCCTCCTCCTCCTCTCCAGATTTAAGATGCTGCGCGCCAAGCCCCACCTAACCTTCCCTTGCGAAGTGCGGTTCTGAATTCCCATCTGCTGCCTTCAGACGGTGACTGTCACCCGGAGAGCCTTGCGGTTTTCATGTATTTGCTCGATGGTTAAGGATGACCGTCCGCTGTTGTCACTGCATGTGCACATATGCCTACAGGCTTCCCTCCTCGGGGAAGGCTTCTCAAGCAGGTGCAGGGCAGACAACTGGGAGGCAACGGAGCCCAGGTGCTGTATTTCTTTGCAGGACCCCAAACTTTTCCTCTGCCAAAGCTGTAATCGGCCCCACATCCCCTTTTCTCACCGCTAACAATCTCCGAGCTGTAATAACCATGCGGGCCGTCCATATTGAGCCACTTAACAGTTCATATGGTCTTTAAAATGCATATCGTGTGACAGCGTATCTGGATTCGTGAATGACAGCTTTTTATTAGAACTGCCTTCCATCCTCAGGAAAGATATTATCTTCCTGTCGTCGCAACTTGCCAACAGCCTCTTGAAGGATCCGGGGAGGGACACGGAGGGGCGGGAGGCAGCCCCGGGGGGCCGTGCCTGCAGCACACACTTGCTGGTGGAGAATGGGGGGTGGGGCCGGGAAGAGCAGCACCTGATCCACACGTGTCAACGTGAAACGGGGGTGCATCTGTGCACGGACGCTGCGTCGCTGCGGTGATGGCGACTCGATCGAGAAGCGACCGGGACGGGAAGGAAAGGGAGGCAGGTGCGGTCAGTCCACAGTCGGTGTCCATTCAACCGTGGAGGCGGTAATAAAGGCATTAATTCAGCTGCGAGCATTAACATGTATACAGTAAGATGAATCTTCTAAACAGTTCAGCGTGGCATAACCTTAACGCAGAACACTAAAATCATTCATTACAACAAATAAATAGCTTAACGAGATTGGAAGCATCGAGCATCTCCCCGTAAACGTGTGATGAAGGGGAGCAGGGGACAGCCGTCACTGAGCATAAATTATCATCCACTCGGTGCATTGTTGCTTTTGTTGAATATTCAAAGGGATGGCTCCCAAGGACAATATCAAATTAGTCTGTGTAATAAAAAAAAAAAAAAAAAAGTCCGCCACAAACTTATCTCCGCAATCCCTACCTGCATGGCCAATTACCATCTGATGTTCTTTGGTTTGTCCCTGTCCCAGTGATGTCACTTACTGTAAGTCACTTTTCTTTTTGCTCCACATTCCTGAAGTTGACATTCCACTTCTCAAACTCGCAATGGGAATTTAAACAAAGGATGGGTGAGCACAGAGGCGGTGGGTACAGTTGGTTAAACACTGGGAACAGGAGGGGATGTCACCGTGATTTTTCTGTGGTTCCTCAAAGAATGCTTAATCAACTCCATGCGTTTAAAGGACGCATTCTAAAAGCCCCACCAACTGTGTGTGCGTGAGTGGGGACATCGCTCCCCTCCGTTTTAGGTTACGAAAAGTGATAGCTATCCTGTAAAGTGGGAGCAGCGGGTTCGAGATTTAAGCACCAATGCTCAAAGCCCCACCAGCACTGCCTCCTCAGTCAGGAAGATGGGGCTCCACATGTCCTTAACGACTTGTGCAAGGTTTTCCTACTCAAATTCAAACGCTGGATTAACTTCCATAACTACAAAAATCATGACTCTAACTATTCTGTCCGCTTGGCATTTACAGCGAGAAGTACAGGGCTACTTTGCACGGCTGACTGCCTGTGAAGGCTGCTGCGGGCTTGCCCTCAGTGCCCGTGCACGCAGACCTCCGCCCGGACCCCACAAAGACTCCCCCCAAGGTGCTCGCTTCAAAGCCTGTGCATGTTCCGAGTCTGATCTCCAGACCCTTCCGAGGAGCAGACCCGGAAGTGTATCCTGTGTCCAAGCCCCGGCTTAACCTATTACAAGGAGCAGAGCTCACCACGCGGGCAGAACCGCCACAGCACATGCTGGGTGCGAGCAACCCATTTTCGTGACCGCTACGTCTGCGGCTCTCAAGCGCCCCTTTCCGCGGAGGAAGGCAGAGCCCTGGGCTCGGGATGGTGAAAAGCTTTGCCTGAAGTCACACAGCTATGAAGGGGGCCTGCGGTATACACACACATCTCTCTGACTTAGAATGAGACCCTCAAAAGAAAATCATGCCTGAAATCTGTGGACTGCGTCAACGTCAGTTTGCAGGTGTGACATGCACTGGAGTTACACCAGGAGGGGACGGGGTTTCTGTATTATCTCCGCAACCTCCCCGTAAATCTAGGTTTCGAACCAAAAAGTTTATAAATTATGCTAAGCCATACAGAACCATACAAAGAAGGTTGAATGGTGACCCCCAAAAAGATAAGTCCATGCCAAATCCCTGGAACCTGTGTATGTCAGCCTCTTCGGAGAAAGAGTTATTTGCAGAAGTAATTAGGAATCTTGAGATAAAGAGATCATCCTGGATTATCCCGGTTGGGCCCTCAATCCAATGACCAGGGTCCTCAGAAGAAAAGGGGAGAGCACCGGGAGAAGAGGAGAAGGTGATGTGAAGGCCGGGGGTGTGGTGGGCAGAGACTGGAGGGACACAGCCGCCAGCCCCAGGAGCTGGAGGGGGCAGGAGGGCACCTCTCTTAGAGCCTCCAGAGGGAGCACGGCCCCACACACACCCTTGATTTCAGACCAGTCTGTTAGAGTAGCTACAAGACCCCAGTACGCTGTACTTTCGGACTTTTAAAGGCACCAAATCCGCGTTCCAATGACACCTTTAGAAGCACTTTTCCTGAGTATGTTTATTTAGATCAAGCAAAATCAGCACATTAAGAAATTTAAAAGAACAGAGTGGCCACGTTGTTCCTTCTAAGTGGGGGACGCGTGAAAGGTGCTGGAACCGCTTGTCCGCTCGTCTCGAGGGCCACATTCATCTGCTGTTCAGCCAGTCGGAGAAGCTGACCTTGCCAGGTCCAGAAAGCCTACACAGTCAAACGGGGCAGCTGGAGAGAGGCGCCGAAGGGTCGCTTTGAACGCGGTCCTGACGTGGTAGCAGCCTGGGACGCTCTTGCCTCGAAAGGGACCTGACCTGAGCCTGACACCCATTTCTTCCTGGGCACCCAGTCCACGCCCCCAGGCCCACATTAAAGACACGGAGGGTGCTTCTGAGCTCTCGTGATTAGCGGGGAGCAGAGAGCCATCACGTGGGCACTTCGGTTTCACGTGTGACTTGAGAGGAAGACCAGCTTCTCTTCATCCCAGACGGAAGCGTTCCACCGCTCTTAGACTCCACGTGATGCCAGGTTTTCTCGAACTCTCCCGGGGCCTCGGGGCTCTCGGGTGGGATGGAGTCCGTCCCCACACGTGCCAGAGTGCAAAAGCACGAGGTCTCTGTGCAGGTCACGGAGTGCCTTGCCCGCAGGGCGGGCGGCTGCTGTGGAGGTGGGAGGGGTCCCAGCCGAGTGCCAGCAGAGGGTCCCAAAACTCTAGTTTCAGCGACATTTCTCATTCAGGCCATGTGGGGCAGTCTTGGCGACGGAGGGTTTTGCCCCGGGACCAGGGACAGAAGTGGGAGAGGGGATGGAGGGGTGGAGACCAGGAGGCGAGAAACCCTCGGCCACGCAACCGCACAACAGCTGGCCATCAGCTCATGCTCAGACGTGGCGGAGGACCCTCTGGATGTGTCGCAGGCCAGGAGTCCCCAGAGCGGCACTGTCCGCGGGGCCAGAGCTCCTCACCCATTACGCCATGAAGATGGCCATGTTCCCTGGAGCCTCCTCACGCTCCCAGCCTCCACGTTCTAGACTGAGCCACAGTCTTCAAAAACTGCAGAGTACTGTTTGCAAAATGTGTCACTGGGCTGTCCCTTCCAAATCCCCTGTTACCTTGGCAACGCAAACCTGAACCACAGCCTCCCATCACGTTATCGGCGGTGGGAGCACATTTGTATTTTGATTGTCCCACAGCTCCAAGCTTGCCTTGCTACCGCTCACTGCTCGGGGTGAAGCAGGTGTCCCTAAAGGCACACAAAGTGGGCTTTCGCCCGGGAGATATGCCCCACGTGTCGGAACCTTAGGCAGACTGTGGACAGGATACCTGCCCAGCGATCAGCCAGTGAGGAGAGGCGGTGTGAGTGGGGCCGCATGCTGCATGGGATCCTGGCTTTGGCGCCTTCACCTGGGTGACTAGGAGTGGTCCTGCCACATCCCCAAGCTCATGTCCTTCACCTGTGAAATGGAAATATGAACAGCCCTTTCCAGGGCTTTCCTGAGGGTCTGTGCTGAGACGCATGGTAAGAATGGCAGCAGCCCTAGAAGGGGTCAGGAGGAGGCGCTCCTGCCAACCACGAGCCACGGCGAAAAACGAGGAGGAAGTGGCAGATTCCAAGGCTGGCCTTCCTCCTGGGCTGATCTAAACTCTGCTCTGGGTGGAATCTTCCAGAACCATAATGTTCCATGTGCAAGCATCCCCTCCAACCCCAGGCTCTCACGCTCTGGGCTCGCCCCCAGCTTCTCCTACTTCCATTGCTATGCTGCTGCCATTTCTCCAACCTGGGAAAGCTGTCCAAGCCTGGCTTCCTCCAACAGGATCCCAGCTACCCCTATGTTTCCTCTCCTGGGATCTCTTCTGTAGCAATCACATTCCACGCCACAGCATTCCTGGGTGATTCACTCTGTGGCTACTTTCTCACGTCACATAATCCATGCTTATCTTGCCAACACCAAAGGACAGAGACGACAGACATCACCACACTCTGTACCGTCAATGCTGTAGATGTCACTGCTGATGCCGCCATCACTACTATCATTGCTACTGCATTTTCCACCACCACCACCACCATCATCACCTTAACCCCCATGATCATGTCAACTACCATCATCACCGCTATCATCTCCACCATCTTTATCACCATAACCACCACCATCGCCATCTCCATCACCACCACCAGCAGCAGCAGCAGTACCAGCATCTCAACTACCATCGTCACCACCATCATCACCATCATCACCACCATCACCACCAACACCATCATCATCATCACCATCATCACCACCACCATATCCATCTCCATCACTATGGCTACCAACACTATGACCACCACCATCCCACAGCCAGTACTGTCACCACCAATACTACCACCATCACCACTGCCATCACCACCACCATCTAACTTTACTGAGCACTTAGTGGGTACCTAGCACTCTTCTAAGCACTATCCCCACAAAGCCCCCTGAAGTAGGTACTTTTGTGACCCCATTTTACAGCTAAGAAAGCTAAGGCCCAGACAACTTAAGTAATTTGCCCGAGGCCACAGGGAAAGTACACAAAGGAGCCAGGACCTAAGCCCAGGCAGTCTGAGTCGAGTCAACTCTCTTAACCACACCCCAGGTTTCCCCCACAGCCCTCCCAGGACTCCCTGGGAACTCCCTAGGCATGCCATGCATACATGCCATACACAAAGAGATGCCCCAGCCAACCCCCTGGGTCACCCCCTCCCGACCCTGGCCATCACCTCCCCAGAGCAGCCTTCCCGGATTCCGTGCATGGGTGATGGCACATGTCAGTGTCACAGGCGTGTGCTCACGTTCCTACATCTCCCTCCCCTCCTGAGACAGTGAGCCCCTCAGCAGCGACCATGTTCTACCGCCGTCACACCAGCACACCAAGCTCCGTGCCTGATCCCTGATGGGAGTTTGACAAATATTGAAAAACTTGGAGTGGCTGATCTGTCAAAGCTTGTTGACTCACTACCGTCAAGGAGCTCTGCGCTCTCTGTTGCTGTCAACTCTCCCCAAGCCGCACGTGTACCCCAGCCCACACACGCCTGCACCCCACGCCTGGGGATCCCTCCTGCTCCATGCATAGCAGCTCCCATGCTCTCCCATCATTTCTAAAGAGAAGAGATTTTCCTAGACATTGAATGTGAGCAAGTCCAGAGTTCACAGGGTTACGCACATCTTTCTTTCTTTTTTTTTTTTTAAAGATTTTATTTATTTATTTGACAGAGATAGAGACAGCCAGCGAGAGAGGGAACACAAGCAGGGGAGTGGGAGAGGAAGAAGCAGGCTCATAGCAGAGGAGCCTGATGTGGGGCTCGAACCCAGAACGCTGGGATCATGCCCTGAGCCGAAGGCAGACGCTTAACCGCTGTGCCACCCAGGCACCCCTACGCACATCTTTCTGTTTCTTCAAGTCGCTTAGCATTTCTGTGACCCTCGATGTTTCCAGGTCACTTTACAGCATATTCAACAACTAAGCCAACGGCGTCCAGAAGTGGAGAACGGTTATTGTGATTCACAACGGAAGAAACAGCCCCAGGGACCCCACACAACTGGCCCAGGGTCACGTGACCGTTCAGGTGTAAGTCTGGTGTAAGAACTTATGGTCCCAGTTCCTGCTCCCGGTTTTTGGGGAGGTCAGCTGCAGCATGAGATCTCCCTGGTTTTATCTGCCGCTTTCCCTCCATTAAGCCCAATGGCCCTCAGAGGCCCGGGATGGCATTCATTACAAGAAACGCAATAGGACAACCTCCAGCACATTCTCTGCAATGAACAGAGACTATCACGCTGTTTCAATAAAAGCAGCCTTGGGTGAGTCACCAGCAACTCAAAGCCGGCAGTTGGCAGGCATACCCATTTCACTCATCCCGTGCGGGATGGCCAGCATGCCTCCCGGCTCGCGGATCCATGAGGCTGTGGGCTGGGAGCTGGGAACTCTCCTGGGCCCTGCACGGACCACCACGGTGTTTGTTGATGGTCAAGTGCATGAAAGACACGACTTTACCTTGGGCTCCAGGGCCAGACGGGAAAGACGGGTGCAGGGGCCCTGGCGGGAACGGCCATGACACAGAGAACACATGGGCAGCAATGGGCCCTGGGCAGCTGAAGCCTTCGGTTGGTTAGGAAACAAGGCAGAAATCACGATATTTATGAAAAATATGATTAGGCATTGACATCTCAGTGCAAAAACAGAAGTCTGATCTGGCCTGTGGGCTCATTTATGACCGCCCCCGTGGCTGCATGTTCAACTGTCTCATTCCCCAGCATCACCGGCGCACACTTTGGCCTCCCCGTCGATGTGGAATAAAATGTTCTGAGGGTGAACGTGTTCTCTGACGACTGAGTTGGCCATCCTTCTACCCGGGTGAGCGGAAGCCCGGGAGACGCAGCTGTTCCTCCTCACCTGAGGCAAAACCAACACCTGGCTGGCTTGTGGGTGGGGTGGGGCGGCCCCACGGGGTTCCCCGGGTGTCATCTCTGCAGCCCCCCGCTGCCATCTCACGTGTGGAGGGACTCATGGGCACCCCCAAGGTGCCAGAGGGCCGGTCAGGTTTGGGGGCAGCTCCTGGATGAACAAGGACTGCTGGTCCTAGTGCAGCCATCATGGTGTGTCTACAGACATCGTGAACTACAGGCCTCGGCTCGGCGCCCCGCAGCCCTGCATGGACACGCTGAGTGTGCACCACGAGCCAAGCGTGTGCGTGGAGATGCATGCGTTGGTGCTTTTCTCTGGACACAACGCTGGGCAGGAAGGGCTGGGGCCCCCGGCAGTTGTGCAGCACCCCTGTGTCTGCGTGGGACTCAGGCCACGGCACCACTGTGTGACTTCGGGACCAGTGGCCAAGTCACACGTGAGCAACAGGCCAGGGAAGGAGGAGGCGTTTGGCCCTCCGGGGACGGTCGGGCATCCCACATGGTCATGTGCTTACTCTGGGGCCAAAATGCCCGCCCGGCAAGAAGGGGCAGAGGGAGAGACAGGCTCACAGACGTGGAGCAGAAGGGTTGCAATCAAACACGAAGGCACAATCCCCCAAACGTGAATTCACTTCAACAGTATTTCTCGAACCTGAAATGGACCCCGTGTGTGCAAACTCGAGCTGCCTGTCGCTTGGCAGAACACCACTCCTGAGTTATCTTCATGAGACTGCGCTTGGTATGAGCTCCCCAGATGACAACAACACATGTTTGGCCAGGGCGAGGGGCGGACGGGTGTGAGCGGGAGGGTGCTCTCTTCACTGATGGAGCCAATTTCAGAAGCAAGACCCGCCTCCAAGACGGGCCCAGAGCTACAGGTGGACCTGCTTCCTGTTCTCCAAGTCTGCAGCCCAGCCCTGCTCCGGGCTGCTCTGGGCAGGACGAGAGCTCAGCAGTCCCCCTCCAGGGCTGAATCCAGTGACAAAGTTGGGGTAAAGGATGACAAAGGTCTGCTCAGCCTCTGGCGGTGGTGGTGGGGAGGGTATTGTTGTTTGCAGAATGAAACAAGTGGTGGGAGCCACAGAAAGAACCATGTGGTTTGGAGAACAACCAGGTGGGCTGCCCACGTGACCACCAGCCTGACAGCCCATCCCGCCTGGCACAGGGCCTGCAGGATGAAATACCTCCACGGTGTCTCCCAGTTCCTAAGGAGAGGGGAGGGAGGCTTTACCCAAGGCCTACTGGGTACCAGGCCTGTCCTGGGAAGAGTCCCCATCTCTCCATCTGGCCCCAGGACCACAGGGCCCCGAGGTGGTGTGCTGGAAGACGCTGCAGGGTAAGAAATGGCTCCCATGACCTCAAACCCGGAGCCGAGGCCCTCCAGTGCCGAGGGCACCCGCCTTCTCTCCCACTTTCCCACCCTCTCCCGCCCCATCACTGCCAAGCACTGTGCAGCCCGGGGCCAAACCAATCAGGGAAGCTCCAGAGGCTTCCGCGGGGCTCAGAGCACAAGCTGCAATCAGATTACACGCTCCAGCACCCAGCCCTGCTAGCTCCAAACAGAACGAGCCATTCATTAATACCAAGGCCAATTAAAAAGTAGGCAGACTCCCAGATAAAAAAAATCCCCAAGCTGTGCGTTCCCGCCCATTCCCAAGAAGCCCTCTGGGTGACCACCGCCCGCACCCACAAGGAACGGACTGGACACGGGATAGGGAGAAAGGACCGGTCCCTCGGGCACTACCGACTGCCCACGGTGACAGAAGGGTCACCCCTCGGGGGCTGGAGCCCTGTACTTTAATACAGCACTGAGCCCCCTGCAGCCCGCTCTGTACCAAGTTTTGTGGAGTCACTTTGTATACTTCCATTAAAGAGCTTAATGTCCAGGTGACGGGGGAAGGAAACAGCCTTCTCATTAGTCTCTGTAAAAACAATATTGTAAAAATTTACCATTGAGTTATTTACAAAGCAAGAGACGTAATCAGTACTTAAACGCCCACTGGAACGATCTGTCTCTCACTGACAGTCCCAAGCCCTGGCTGGCAGCGTCCTCCTGAATCCTTTTCCAGGACTCAGAACCAAATGATGGTCTGTCCTTCGAGGGGGAAATCCCTGGCCGTGGTGGACACAGTGGCCCCCGTGAAGCCAGAGGCCTGGTAGTCACAGGGAGGAGACAGCGATGGAGGGTGTGAAACCACCCGGGTGCCCTGGCGTCAGCAAAGGCCCCGGGTGTGCCCCCTCAAAGCCATGAGCTCCCTGAAGGCACAGAGAGGTGTCCAGCTCAGCCCTCCACCCGCCGGGAAGTCAGGACGCCCACAGCTACGCAGGTGCTCAAGAACAGGGTACCCTTTGAGCCTCCAGGTCCCACTTGCTCCGCCTCCACAATATATCTGCCTGCCGCTCCCCTTCACGCCCGCACCCCTGCTGCAGGCTCCCCCCAGCGATGGCAGCTCCCCCCTACACTGCTCTCCCAGCTCTTTGTCCCTGCAGCCCTCCTCCTGTCAGCACCAGAGAGACGATGCCCCGTCACACAGGGCATGTGCTCTCAGTCCTGCCCCTTCCTCACTGTTCCCCGCGATGCTGGAGGCTTGCTGCTGCGGTCACCCGCACCTCTGCTCCCGCCCACCTCGGTGTCTTCCCTGACCACCGGAGCTCAGTAAAGCGCTCCCAGGCTGTCGTCTCTCTTGCTCTTGCACTGCTCGCTTGTTTGGTTATTCTTATTTAACATAATCCCAGACTCACAGAAAGTTCCAGAACATGACAAATCATGCCTGCATTCCCTTCATGTGGGTTCCCTGAACCCCACTTGCTTGATTGCTAATAAAACCCTACTAGGTATTATCTAAAGACGGGCACACCCTCCTCCGCAGCATCCACGCGCCCATTACCCGAGGTGCCGCGGCTTTGCCACCCTCCCCATGGGTAAACTCCCCTTTATTTTCCCCTTGGTAATTATTAAGAATCTTTAGGAAGGTATTTTAAGTCTGTCTGTCCGTCTGTCTATCCTATTGCTCCTTAACGTTTACCGACTGGATTCGGCACCTGCGGATGCTCCCGGCCGCGACCGACCACTGTCAGCGCTGCTTGTCACACGGCGCATCTCCGGCTTCGTCGCTCATGCCCCAGCGTCAGCCGCCATTCTGCTGTAAGTGGGCTGCACCCCCTCACCCCACAGGCTACGATCCACCGCTGTCGTATTTATGTCTGAGTCTCAGATTTCCCGACTGAGCCCATAGGGCCCGTCACGCTGGGCCCTGTGTCTCTCTGCCACGTCCCCATCGTGGCTGGGCACCCGTTGTCCTCACCGCCGTTCTTTCCCTAATCGGCTTCTCTTAGAACTTGCTTGAATTCTGAGGCTTACTCGTGGCCCGTCTGATTACTTACTAAACCGCGTCTCACTGTCAGCTTCATCACTGCTGTGTCCTCAGCTCCAGAAAGTGTCCAGCGCAGAGAAAGCATTTAGCCAGAGCAAATATCAGATGTGTCAGGACACGGTGAGCTCGAGGGAGCAGGTGTTCCAAGGAACCTTCGCGGCCCTGCCCACAGCTCTGGGGTCCTGGGTGTGGCTGGCGACTGTGATGGGCAGTTCCTGCGTATGCGGCTCTCCCTGGCGACATGCACAGTGCGGTCAACCCCAGCCAGGGACGGGCGGGCTCTGGTGGGAGCGTGCCCGCCTCCCCCTTCCTTGCAGTGGGTTCTACGTGGTCCCCCAGGGAGTCCCCCAAGGGGCTGAGCGGCAGTTGCCCAAGGCCTTGACCCCCTAACATGCCCTTTTCTTGGTTTTCCTCCTTACACTGTTGCCTCTCCTCAGATCTCGCAGTGTCATCTGCTAAATAAGCTGCTTGCACCCCATCCTGGCAGGATCTACTTTCAGGGTACTCTAAGCTAAGACAGGAACTCATCTTAGGACGAGCCCCCCTCCCCCCTGCTGCAGAGACCAGCTAGAAGCGAACGAAACGCAGGAGCTCAGAAACATCTCTTTGGAGGTTCAGCTTTCAAACCTGGAAGACGGCAAAGTGCAGAGACAAGCATTTTCTCAGCAAAGCCTGTGCTTCCATTCAGACGGTCTCGCCCCACAGGGAGTCAATGTGTACCCTCCATGCTGCAGTGTCGGGGCGCCGGCAACGGTGAGAAACCCTCCATCAGGATCTCTGACACCCGGGCTTGTGCCTGCGTGCCCACACGAGTTCTGCATTAGGGCAGCTGGCTGGCTTCAGTTTTATGCCCCCTCATGCAAGCACAGCCATTAGAACACAGCATCCTAATCCCTCCCAGCTCAGTAAAACTCCTGTCTTGCTTACTTATTTGGGGCCTGTCTTGGATCCATTACATTAAAAAAAAAATATTCTGCACTTGTCCAAGATGGTAAGAAAGGCTTTACTGAAGCTTTGCAGTGGGGAGAGAAGGGGCTCACGTCTCCCCAAATGCAAGGACAGGTGGGCCCTTGCAGCCGACGAGCAGGGATATGCTGCCTGCAAATCCCGAAGGCTGAGTTCTGATCTGATGGCTCTGAGAAGCCCCACGCAGGAGCCTGGCAACTGTCCTCCCCAGAGTGGATGCAGGCTCGCCCTCAATGCAGCACAGACGACGAGGAGCCTCCGTGTCCCTAACGCTTAGAGTGTCACTGCATCGGGCGGAGCTCACCTTCACAGACACACAGGCCCTCACGGGGTCCAGGCGCTGCTTCCGTCTCCAGCTGCAGCCCCTTCGTGCCCCCCCAGTCCCAGCCTGCCCTCATCCCGACCCCAGCCAGGAAGCCTTTCTGGTCATCTGGGTCGAGGGGGTGCTGTCCTCTGCAACCCGTGATCCCTTCTGCTTCTCCGTATCGTCGGGCTCATCACCATCTGCCTCTTGTCAAACGGGAGTGACCTGCGGGCAGGGACTGTCCCCTATCTGACTGGCCCCACCACCGCCCTGTGCTTGAGGGCTTCCTAACAGAAGCATGCAAGTTACAGAGAGACACCAAGCCCCGTGAAGGACCCAGACGAGATGAGGATTACTTGAGATAATCCATAGAAAAACCGTGAACCCTGCCCAAAGGACACAGAGATGAAGAAACAGCCCCCCGGCTGAAGGACGCTGCCGTGCTGAGGGAGTCAGCGTGGGTGAGGAGGACAGAGGCACAGCCCCCAACAAAAGCCGTGACAACCGCTGTCACCACGTTCCCTGGTGGGCCCCGAATGGCCCTGTGCCGAGGATGTCCTGGTGCTCACTGACCACTTTACCCCAGCAGCCCCTCCGGAGGTGGGGGATGGTATTAAGCCCTCTCTGCAGATAGGAAGCTTGGAGACCACACGTGGCCATGCCAGGACTTGAGTCCAGTACTCTGTTGCCTTTTTGGACACCAGGGGACCCAACTGCACTCATGGGAAGGAAAGGGACTTGCCGGCTGGAGGGGCGGGAAAGGGCGTCTAGCAGGAGAGCAACACATTGGGGGCATTGCTTCACAAGCCGCATCCAGACCTGGGCTGGGCCGGTGACATCGTGCTTCTGGGGCTGCTGGCAGAGCTGAAAGAGGACACGCAGCAGAATAAGTGCCTCCAAGACATTCCTTGGCCACTCCAAAGCATTCACTGAGCACCTACTGTATGCCGGAACTGGGGAGGGATGCCACGGTGAGCAAGGCCAGTGAGTCACATTACTGCACAGCTACGCTCTAGTGGGGATGACAAAGGAATGAAATACTTGTCGGCTTTGACAGTGCTCAGATGGAAACAAGCAAAACACAGAAGTAGAGACCTTAGTGGGCGAGGTAGGGGACCGACCACGAGCAGGTGATCAGTGCAGGTCTGTCCGAAGAAGTGACGTTTTTACCATAGCTGAGGGATGAGAAAGTGTGCAAACAGAGGACGATGTCCTGGGCAGCCAAAACTGTATGTGCAAAGGTCCTGGGGCAGGAAAGTGGTCCATGGATTTAAAAGTTTAAAAAGACTGTGAAGCTGAGATTTAGTGGACTGTGCCCAGCAGAGGCCATGCTCCCCTCCAGCCCGGGCTTCAGAGGAAAGGCTTTGAGCTGTCATGACCTAGTTTGCATTTTCTCACATCCCTCAGGCTGGTGAGTGAGCAAGGAGAATCTGTGGACAGTTAAGGTGACTGCCATTGCCCAAGTCTAATTGATATCTGTGGCTCAGCAGAGTTTACCTAAGTTGCTAGAAAAAAGTAACAATTAAGGAGACCTTAGCTTGAATAAGGTACGTGAGAATATCTTCCCGGATCATTGCAGGGGTTAACGGTCTTGAAAATGGCCAAAAAAAAACCACCCTGAAACCTACACTTGCTCACAGACCATAAGTGAGTTACAGGTCCTAGTGGACCAACAGCTGAACTCCTGCTGATCCTGAAAGATTTAGCTCCAGGTTGTTCCTGAGTCACAAGCCCTCGCCTTGCCATATTCGCATCCCAGACAAGGTGAATGCCTCACGCATACAGACTGTTTCTGCATGGGGCAGGGGGCCTGCCGTCACTGGGTAGAAGGGCATCATCGAGGTGCTGAAATCACACACATCACCCAAGAAGTGGAGATGTCCAGGGAAAGAGATTGAAGCTTACCCTGTGATACAGATGAGCGTATGAAAAGTAAAGATTTTTCTTTAAAAAAACTACATAAATTATCAAAATCAACTTGATAATAAGTAGGACACCGTACTGGTTCTCTGATCACCTAAGAAAACATCAGGGTCATCAATAATGGTCATACATACATGTACACATGTATGTGCACACACACACACACACACACACACACACACACACACACGGCCTGGGAGACAGGTACAGGTAAATTCCACCAAGAAGTCAAGAGATTTTAATTTTGTGAATTTCTCCCAGAGAACAGAAAAAGAAAGACCACTCCCCCATTTGGTTTTATGAAGCTAGTGTAAACTTAATACCAAAACCAAGCCAGACAAGTATAAGGAAAATCACAGGTGCTCTTACTTCTGAAGATATAAAAATTACTAATTTTAAAAGCTGGTCAAATAAATCCAGCAAGGCATAATAAGGTTGTCTCTCATGACCCAGCAAAGTCTATTCAGCAATGCAAGTTTGTTTACTAATGCAATTTCCTACGTGAACAGATTAAAGAGAAAACATTATAAGATTGTCTCAGCAGAAGAAAAAAAATGCAATACAAAGTCATAGCAAACTAAGAACGAAAGAGAACTTTCTAAACCTCATAAAGGATATCTTTTAAATCTACAGCAAACATTGTACTTAGTGACAAATCATTAGAGCCTCTGCCTTTTAAATCAGGAACGAGACAGTTATCTGCTATTAACATCTCTATTTAACAATGATCAACAAGAAAGAGGAAACCCAAGGTACAAAGAAATAATTTAAAATAACATTATTCATAGATGACATGGTTATCTACATGGAAGAATCCCAAAGAGTCTATAACTCATTAGAAATGAGAAACTGAACAAATTGCTAGATACAAGATAAATGTACAAATGTCCACTGCACTTCAATAGTCCAGAATGTCCTGAACCTGTAATTTAATAGGAGATGACATTTCTGATCACACAGAAAATATGAAGCACCTACAAGTAACTCTAACAAGAAATGTGCAAAAAGTTTATGGAGAGAGCTACATATTACAGAAAAACATTAAATATTTGCCTAATGAAGAAATAAATCTTTAGGGTAAATATGTCAGTCCTCACCTAATTGGGCAATAGGTTCAAAAGAATTCTCCTCAAAATTTCACAATGTTTTTGTGGAAGGTGTTCCCAACTTTATACAGAAGAACAAGGGATCAAGAATGGGTGAGAGAGTCCTGGTGGGAACAAGGCGGGAAACTGCCTGACCTACGCCCCAGACTTAGAAGAAGGTCACATCGATGCAGGGCACTGCTGTAGGTTCTGACAAACAGAACACCCGGAAACACACCCACACAAGTGAGAAATTTCTGTATGACGAGCTAGTTTCGGGAATCGGTGGGCAGTGGGATAGCTACCCAATGAACCACCTGAAGGCTCGCATTCATTTCCACGTAGGATAAAGGACGTGAAACTATTTCCATCCCACATTGTTTACAAAGTCAGTTCCCAAAGGCTGAAGGGCTTCACTGTGAACTTCCAGGAGAATTTTAGAATCACAGGTGGCAGAGGACTTACGTGACCTTGGTTAAGGCAGCACTTCTTACGTGAGACGCAGTAAAAATCAACATGCATAGAAAACAGTGGATCACCTCCCAGCACTCAGTTAGCAACCTGTGTTTACCAAAGGCAGCATGAAGGAAGTGGGACACGATCCTAGTTGGGAGAAAATCTTCGCCACGTTGAAATCTAAGAAGGAACTAGTGTCTGGTGCATATAAGTAACTTTTATAGCTCAGTGAGAAAATGACAACTTAGCAGGAAAAGGAGTCAAAGACACAGACTAAACTTGAACAACAGAAATAGAAGAACGGCAAGCAAACCTATGAAAGATGTCCAACTTCATTAAGAATGTTGGAACTGGAAATAAAATCCCAACAGCAAGGCAAAACCCTTTTTAAAAACCTGCCCCAAACCCCTGAGAAGTATTTGAAGCCGCAGGAATTCTTATACTTCGCTGGTGGGAATGTCCATTTCCCCAGTCACTTCAAAGGAGCACAACGTCGTTTTCCATGAACGGCGAAAAGCGCAGTCCTACTCCACACGCCAGCAACGTCACGTGGATCTGGGAACTCGGGAAGCTCTTACACATCGACCCCAGAAACACGGAATAAGCAAGTTCACAGAGGCACCATTCCTGAAAGGAGAAAACTGGAAACAAGTCAATGTCCGTCCAGAGCAGGTGCGTAGATGACGCCACATTCATACAACAGAACCATCTGCACGTGGGCCAGGGAGACACCGCAGCTCAAAGCAGCAACGTGAATGCGTCACGCACACACTGTAAAAAACCACATGCACAACTAGCTGCTCGTTCCCGTGCTCAACGCGCTGGGAAAATACCAAGAAAGTATGTTTTACAGGCGAGGAAGCTCGGGCACGGAGTTTCACCGGCTTGCTCCACCGCGCTGGCCAAGCTGGGTCTGGAACCCATGAGCTCGCTCCAGAGTTCACCTCGTTAACCCTTCATCTAGGCTGGCTCTCGGTACTGAGTGAAAAAAGCCAGTTCAGAGGGCACAGTGTATGATTTTCCATTTCTCTAAAGCTCAATCAACAAGCAAAACAAAACCATGTGTTATGGGAAATGACAAACACCAGGGCAGCGGAGCCAGGACCTCTGAGTGGCAGGCGGGTCTGTGATGGGGCGCGGAACCCACTGCACCGGGAAGGTTCCGTCTTGATGTTGGGAGCTTATCTATTTTGTAAAACATATGTGTTTCTATTAATATTTCATATATTGTTTAGAAACTATCTCAGGGGAAAAAAAACTAAAGTAGAAATACAGAACACAAGAGATCGAAGGAGAAAAGGCTGCCAGCCTGTCCCCGATCTGCGTGGGCTGCGGCCTCGGAAGGTGCATTACTAAGCACCCTAGCTGAGGGTGACGAGGTCCAGGTCTGGTACAAGTTCACGGTCAGTCAAGGGCAGCGGCTCCTCACCCTTCGTGGGCATCAGAATCCCACTTGTTAAAACCCCACTTCCGGTCCCCACCCCACAAGTTCCTGATTCAGAGGTCCACCCAAGAATCCAGGTTTCTCACAGGTGGTGCCGACGACGGTGGTCTTGGGCCACACTTTGAGAACCACTGCGGATCATAGAACCCTCGCTGCTCCTCATTATCTCTTACGGAAACAGCCTCCCTGCGGCCTGGGGTTGAACCAGAGACGCGTCCTTCATTCAAAGTCCACTCACAGGCCGGGTCTCCATCCTGGGATTTTAAACAAGCAACACTTCTCCTGTCCGTGCCATGTTCATGGATAGCAAGCATCCCACTCGGATGACCACGCAAGCCGGGCAGTGGGGACAGGTGGGCCCCAAGCCCCCGGGGAAGCCCTTCTGACTACAGAACAGAATTGTACGTCGCCACCTCGCCCCAATGCAGACGCTGCCACACCAGCCTCCCAGACGCCAGGCCACGAGGTGCCTGGAGCTCCAGGGGTGCCACGAAGAGTCACGGGCCTCATGGAAAGGGGGGGGAAGGGTCCTCAGGGAGGCCGCTCAGGGGCATCAGCGGAGCTGGCGGGAACAGCTCCGGGGACCCCGCCGCCGCGCCCTGCTGCCCCAGGCTGGGTCTGTGGGAGCTTCCACGTGGCTTCCTGCGCCGCGCCACTTCAGGGGGTCCTGGGCAGAAAACCCCAGCGAACCAGGCAGCGGGAGGACAGGCAGAACCCCTTCTTTCCAAGGCCCTGCTCCAGATGGGATCTGGTCTGCTGGGTTGTTCATGGTGAAAGACACGGGGAAATGCCGGCCACGGGTGACTCAGATCTGCTATAACTCGCCCACAGAAATGTTCGCACGGTGGCCTCTGCTCGCTCTTCCTGCCGTGCTCCGAGCCCCAGCCACGTCCTCCTGCTCTGGAGCTGCCTCGGGCACCAACACCGAGCTCCTCTGCCCTTGGGCTCTGCCTGTCCTCCATCCCCAGCTCTCTCGTGACCACCCAGGCTGGACCAGAAGCCCCTTCCTACCCACCTGCGGGCCCAGGACCCAGGACCCCTTCACAACTTTTGTCAGAATTTTCTGTGTGTGTGTGTGTGTGTGTGTGCGTGTGTGTGAGAGAGGGGATCTCTGATGCTTCTCCAAAGACTGAAACCCCACGGGGGAGGGGCCCATCTGTCGTGTTGGCCGCTGCATCCCCATCACCCAGCTCAGCACTTGGCAAACACCAGACGCTCAGCTCAGCGAGACCTGTCTGGTGAATGAATGAATGCGTGAGCTAATGAATGGGTGAGTGGGTGCAGGGATGAGGAAATGGCCAGCTCACAGACACAGGTCAGACCCGCTCGAGCAGTGGCTGCCCAAGACCCCAGGAAGGACCTGACGCACAGGCGTTCTGCTCAGGGAGGGGCAGAGCATTGGGGCTGGAAGGGATTGGGGGCCCCGCACCCCCTAGGAGACCACCAACGCCCCCAGCCACTTCCCCACTCACCGAGGACACGTATCTACTGTGTGACCCCCAGGAGGACGCGTGTTGAGTGACGTAAGTAAAAGCCCTTCTGACCACATTTTTGAAAGATGAGGAGCGGGGCCGTCGGGTCTGCTCCGTTGGCTGGCGGTGCGCATTCTTTGTAGCTCCCTCATGGTGCGGCTGCTTCATCACGTCCTTGGGCCAACACGACCTCCTGGTCCCTCCCCTCCTCCCCGAGCGTTGTCCCAGGCACCCCGCCAACCTCGGCCCCTGTGCTCCACTGTCCAGACCCACACCGAACCCCTCCCTCCATCTCTGCGGCCCTATCCCAGCCAGGGTCCCCTTCCCTGCAGGTAGCTTTCCTCGCGCCATCCTCAAACCTTCTCACAGCGCACGTGCCCGGCACACGAGTCGTGTCCCCATCAGGCCCTCCATGGTCTGTGCCCTTGACCAGGCCACCCTTCTCCCTGCCTGGCTCCTTCTTGCCTCTCAGGGCTCGGCCCAAATGGCTCTTCCTTAGAAGGACCTCGCCGACCTTGCCGGCTGAAGGCAGCCTTGCTGACTTGCTTCCCTAGCCTCTGCCTACTGGGCTCTGAGCCGCTCCCACTGGTGACACACTGATGGCTGGTCACCTCTCTGCGCCCTGCAGACTGTGACCTCCGGGAAAGCCGGAGCCCTGCTCCCATGCCATGCTGGAATCCCGTAAGCTGGCACAGCATATGGGCTGGGAGGGGGAGCCAGAAGCCGGGCTGACCTCCCAAGGGCAGACACCACCAGTGACACATTATGGTGCCCCTCTGTATGCCCTGTGCACTGGCCCGGAGCACTGGGTGCCGGGGACCTCGGCACGTGGAAGAACGGATGGATGAGCGTCCCTGTCCCCTGACCTCGCTCCTGCACCACTTTCCTGTCTTGGACATTGGCTCGTCTCCTTGCACCCCATGCTGTGCTGGCTCTGTCACCTGCTGTTTGCAGATGTCCGTTCACGGAAGGAATTAGAGCTCCCCTCCTGCACACACGATCATCAAAAACCAAATCAAAATGGGAGCATTTTCCTTCTTGGAATGACAGACGCTGTGCAGATTAGAAGGACAAGGTCCAAGCAGCATGTCTGACTCATCTGCCGTGACCACTGGAGCAGCATGCACCTGCCCCCGGAAAACCACCCCCTTGCAACAATGTACACACATGGTCACCAAGGAGTCAGCTGCTTCTCTCATCTGCCTGACACACATTGTCATGAGAGCTAAGGAATGATCTCTTCCTCTCCTCTCCTGCCCCAATCACTCATAAGACCACATGAGCACACGTCTTGGCAAAGGGAGGCATCCACATGTGTGTCTGGAAGAGCCTAGAAGGGTCTAGAAGGTTCTCCAGAGCACAGGCAAGCCCCACTCCACACAGATGGAGATGTAAGTGCTCAGTGGCCTCCAGTCTCTAATTTATCAGCAGGACACGGCTCCCCCCCACCCCCCGGGCTCCCAGGCAAAGCTCCGGTCTCAACACTGCTGCCTCCTGAAAACTGACCAGCTGCTTCTCAAGCCCGTGTTTTCCGAGTCTCCAACCTGAGACGTTAGAGCAGAGCTCCCGTTCCTGGGATCCGAGATCTCCCATGTCTTTCCCAAACTCCTCCTGCTGCGTTTTAATGCCACGCCTTCCCTTGGAACCTCTGCTGAGATGGGAGCGGCCAGCCTACATTCTTCCCGGGCAGGAGGCTTGGAACATGGGTTCACGTGCACACAACCTGTACTGATCAGAGCCGTCTTCCCAAAGTTGGGCTTGTACACCTTTGATCATTCTGGCTGTTTGTCAACAGAGTCTATAAAGTTTTTTTTTTTTCCTGTTTTATGTTAAGTGCAGAAACTTTCATGATTCACAGGCTCCAGTATCTGGTCCACAACCAGGCCCTAAAGAAAACCTTCCCCAGGCAGCCCCTTTTCTCCCCTGTGCATCCCGCCTGGACCTCCATTGCCATGTTCACCAACACCCTGCTTGGAATCATAGCACCATTGACCATGAGCTCCTGGGCAGGGCCCTCTGCCTGGCGCGTGGAGAATAGGAATAAATGGCAACCATTGGGAATGAGTGGCTGACGGAAGGAGGGAGAAAGCCCGGAGACCCTGGCCACAGCTCTGTCTCCAGCCCCCTCCCTGGGGCCCCACGCCAGCCCCACTGGTGTCTCTCCTGCCGCCCCCCCCCGGCACCTTGTCTCTGAAAGCCCCTCAACAGTGAGGAACTCCTCTGCTCCCTACGGCACAGCTCTGGGGGTGCCAGCACAGGCCTCTGCATACTCAGGGTGCACGTGAGCCTCCCCCACTCTTCCTGGCAAACCAGAGCCCATACGTCTTGCTGCGACGGCCACGCAGAGAGCCCGCCTCACGGGAGGCCTGGCTCGGGCTTTAACGACTCTGCTTATAACGTGGGTTCAATGAGAAGAGAAAGCAGCGGTGGCAACGACTCCCATTTAGAACCGGGATCTTGCCAGGAGTCCCAGATTTCGGCTTTTGGATATTATTTGCTATTCCTTCCAGAAAGTCGTCGCCTCTGTTCGCTTTCCTTCCGAGGATTTGTTTGATCTGTTGTCTTATCTGAGCTTATTATGGCTAATTACTCAATAAAGAACTTCCTTCCCAGGCCTTTCCCTTTAAAGTGTCATCTCGTGGGGGCGAAGTCGCTGTCTGCCTCTTTTGATTTGGCTCCATCAGAGCCCAGCTTTCAGCAAGACGCGCCGCAGACTCTGACGGGAGCAGTTAGTGCAAAACGAAGCCTTTGGATTCTTCCTTCCCACTCGCCTTTCTCTCCAAAGCCCAAAGACGAAGTGTGTGGGAAAGGACGTGGTGGTTCTAAATCCCCCGCCCCCTAGAAGGGCATCGAGGGTCTGCACTGCCGGACACGCAGCCTGCATGCCTCATTTACCACTTTGTGGGACAGAACAAAGACCCGGGCCAGGCCCCGGAGCCCCTCGCACCCAGCCTGGGGCGGCGAGAACAACCAGCCTCAGCTCACGGGCCATCCGTGCGCTGGGAACTAGGGGTCTTCGAGGTCAACGTTTCTAGCATGAAACTGGCACTCGGCCTGTGTGCATTTGATGTGGGTTTTCCCAGGAAAGGGAGGGGGGTACATGGACCCTCAGACAGACACACGGACGCATGGATGCACAAGCGCACTCAGTTCTGGGGGCAGGTGCCGGAATGACCCTCCCAACGAGCGTCCCCTTACCCCACAGGAAAGTGCGCACAAGACACAGTGAGTAACTCACCAGGCTTAAGAGGGCCCTTCCCATGGTAGCGATGTGTGAGTTCATTGTTTCTTTACGAAAAGAAAGCCAAGATGAGAAGTCACTGACCCAGAAACTTCCCTTGGAATTAATGAACTCAGGCTGCCAGCGAGTAAAATATGGGCATGCTTCCTCGCCTGCTGATTCCGGGGCACCTCCGTCCCACCGCCTCCACATCCTGGCTTCCCCTCCTGACCTTGACAGGTTTAAGGCTGTCAACGTGGTGACCACTCTGATTAGAAATGCTCCCCCATGTCCTAACGTGGGGTGTCCTGCCGTCCAGAGCTGGGTGCACCACGGAGGAAGCCGTCTCCCTCCCACCAACCCTGAGCTGAGATTTATGGAGAGCATTTGGCAGGACGACTCCCTGCCGGGCGAACGGTTTTATATGGTTTTATGTGTCTTCCTTTCCTTCAGCTCCTGCATTAATGGGATTGTTCCCTTTGGTAAGAATTACTGTCTTTGGCCCCAGGCCAGGCTCACTGTTGCCATAAGCCTCTAGCACCCAGCCCTCCAAAACCCCAGGAAATGTGTTGTCAAGTCCAAGTCTGTGCAGGCGAGGACTGCAAGGAGAAAGCAGCGAAGGGCCGTGGGTCTGACCCTCTCCGAGAGAATGCGGGGGCATCTGTCCACAAGGGGCTGGGTTCAGGTTGTACTAATTAACAGCGTAATGCTGCTCATTAAAAATGCCCTTGCTTAGGCGGCAAAGAAATTGGAAGGGAGTTGTTGGGAAAGCCACTGTTCATTCCGCCTTTGTTCACTCAGGGTTTGCAGTGTTTGCTCTGCCAGGCCCTTTCGGGAGGCACTGGGGCAGGGAAATCGCAGGGCTCGGGCTGTCCTCCTGGAGCCCAGAGTGGACAGGAAACAACCGCGGGCTGTGGGGACAGCCTGACTGGTGCCCGCCCCGGGGGCTGGGCGCAGGCCTGGTGCTCCGGGAAGGGAAGGGGGCAGCGGGATCAAGACCCTGCTGAGCCCAGCTTGGTGGGCTGTGCAGACACAGGCAGACACCATGGATCATCCCACTAATTGTCCAAGGAGAGACCTGCAGCCACGGTTTTGACGCCTCCACATGGGAAACACTCCTCCCAGCGTGGCTCATGGGTCTCTCTCATCCAAGCAGAGGACAATGAGGACAAGTCACATTTTTCAACATTAAGGCATCTTACTGGAACAAGCAATTGAAGCACATACATTAGGAAAAACCAAGCACTAGGTAAAATTGTTCTAGATTTTGAGCCTAACAAAAACAAACACACTTTTTTTTCAAAAAAATTATTTAGAACAACTGGTTTCTAATTGGTCAGTTACATAGGTATTGTAGGGAGGACCCGGGGGGGGGGGAAGAAACAACAAGAAGCCATAGTTCCTGCCCTTGGGGATTATAAGATCAAGGTCAGAAATGACTAACTGGTTTACGGTCCCTTGTTGGAGAGGGATCTGCTGTGTGTGACCTGTAGTGTGTCAAGAAAACACCGGAATTAGCTGCCAATATTTGAAAATGGGACGGTGCACGTTTCATTCCAGATTTCTGGTTTCTTCTGGAAAATATGAAGATCTGGCAGCACTGGGCCTACCCTCTGAGCCGCCATGAGCATGTGTTGGCCCCCACCTTGGGTCAGGAGCTGCCCGTTTGTCAGTTCCCCCCGGGGGACTGTCTGGTCCCTGCAGGAATGGGAACATGGGACCATGACGAATGGATAAGAAGAGACACAAAGAGTCCTCACCAGCAGACTGGATAACAACTCGTCACATGTGAGGCCCCGCAGAGGGGAGGGACGGCCGCGGGGATCACAGAAGCCCAGGGGTTTCCTAACAGTTCCGTGTGGTGGCAACATGCAGGGTACAGCCTTAGATCTTAGCGAGTCACGTCCCGTCTTCCTGACTTCCTCAAGCTCTCAGACAAAACCGAGAGATGCTCCAGGGACAGAAAGAGGCAGGAAGGCAGGTCACCACTCAACACGGGGAGGCTTTCTAACGGAGTGGTCCAAGATGGCGGCCTTGGCCATGCCTCCAGCCACTGGAGGTGCACGCCGCGGAGCTAGCTGTTCCGGGGATGTAAGGGTCACGTGCTGAAGAGGCGTCCCAGCATCTCACTGGGCAGGGCGCACATCACCTGCACAGCAGAGCCTAAGCTGGGACAGCTTGAGGAATGTGGACCTGCCAGCACTTTCCTTCCTTCCTTAGAAACACGTGGTCCTCATCAGAAGCATCTCTCCCTTCCACGCAGCTGCCAAGGGGAAGAGGCAAAACCACGAACAACCTTTTTGAACTAAATTTCACATTTTTCAAATGTGTACAGTTAATCCCAACCGGGATCCAATCTGCTGACTTTAAAGAAGCATCCCGAACTGGTTGATTTTCAGTTGGTTTGGCTTGTTTTCCTGTTTTTTTTTTTTTTTAAGGGATATTTTCTAATAGATGAACAAAATTTCTTTTCATGCTTCACTAATGCAAAAACAGCTGAACCAATTTAGCTCAAACTTTCTCAATAGCTTGTTACAATCCTAATTAAAATATTCACATACGGCACAAGCTTTGGGGAACATAAGATTGCACTGTCAGTCAAATTCTGGCTGAATATTTACAACCAGCTACACAGAAAAGCAACTGCATGGATTTTACTCTTTGTTACCTCTTGAAGAAAATGCAGCCAGACAATTAATGGCGAGGGGATTAAAGCAAGTAGGGGGCATGGTGTTTCTCTGCTTGGCTGAACTCATAAACAACTGGGCGTAAAGACTAGCAGAGCTCTTGGCTGAGCTGGGGTGGGGTTAACGCCAAAGACCTCATTTCCCCAGGTCTCCTGGGCAACAGTGGCTCTCAGCTCAGGGAACGCTGTGCCGGTAGGTGGGAGAGTGTAGGTGCCCTAACAAAGCAGAAGACGTGTCACCTCCCAGCTGCAGAACCCTGGGCAAAGTGCTAAACCCTCTACCTAGGTGGGTTCCCCATCAATTCAGTGGGAATAGTGATGAACCCCAGTGTGAGAATGCGTGCAAGTCTTAGCTCACCACTGGGCACACAATGGATGCCGTATAAATGCCATTGCTGCATTTCATCAATGCCCCTCAGCAGTGCGCCTAGGCAAACAAAGACAAATTCTTGAAGTACAAAATATGGAGAGAAAAAAGAGTATACTCAATTTGGAAACAAACTTTTAGCAAGTGCATGATAAGCTTCACTCCTTCCGAAACACCAGGATGCTCTCCCGACAGCCCAATCATTTCCAGAACAATCCATCAACATCTTGTTCCATGGACGCCAATGTCCTTATGTGCGGTGAAGAACATAGGGGATTTTCCAAACTTCCTGATGCTTTTCAGTTCTTATGATGCTGTGTGTATGTGTGTGTATGTGTATGTACTGACGCATACATGGATGGATGGATGGATGGATGGATGGATGCATGAATGAGTGGATAATAGATAGATGGACGGGTGGAGAGATAAGTAGACGGATGGATGGGTGGATGGTTGGATGGATAGAGGAGAAGACAGATACATACATACACATATAATGCATAGATAGAAGACACATGTGCAGACCATGAATGTGCTCACACACACATGTGCATGTCTACATGCTTTTCCCCTTAGCTATTAGCTACTATTCCTCAGTGTTCTCTGTAGGCATGTCTCGATCAGTCTCCACGATTCTTCTCTTCAACCAGGGGGCTAGAGTGTGTGCAACGGCACAGTGTTGGCAAGGCCCATGCAAGGCTCAGGATGGACTCCCTCGTCCCCATTCTGGATGCGTGTGTTCTTCCGCTCCATTTTTTGGTGTTTGTCTTCGATCCGGAAGTCCCTACAAGAGGAAGACCCACGTGCACGCCACCCCACCTTGGTCCTGCTGAGGCCCCTCCTGAGCCCCGAGGATATGGAAAGCCCCCTGGTTGGCCGACCATAGCATGTTTCCATCCAAACACACACTCCTCATGTTGGCAAAGGCAGAATCGAGTGTAGTCCTGCTCCGGCCTTTCCAAACTACTGCTTTGCTGGTGATCTCCCGACTCAGAGCTCAGTTCAGGGTCTGCAGGCCTCCGGGGAAGATGCGTTCACCGTTTATTGCCTGGACATTAAAAGATTCCAGGTTTTTTGCTCAAAGAACTAAAATGGAGCATTTTCCTTGCTCCTCGATACGGCCAATGATTGGAGGAATTTTATTCCCACAGTGGTTGCATCAGATGTGCTGAGTGCGAAGCCAAAACCCCAGAGCCAGCAAGAATTACGTCGGCTTTGCTTTTCTTTATGAGAAAATGGCCTGTAAAATGTTAATGCGTGACTCCCAGTGTGGCCAACAACGCCTAATTAACAGGGACCTCTTAGGTATGGGAGCCAGGAGTGGACGGCCAGCGAGGGGGGCCGGGGCTGTGTCATCCTCTCAAACACCTTCTTCACCTCCGTCCAGCACACCCGTGGCCGGCTTCACTGAGACCAGGAGTGTGGTGGGCAAACGGGAGACGACAGGTTGATGGAGGCCAAGAAGCCCCGGCGCTAGCGTGGAACGAGGCCGCGATGGTGAGCTGGCCCGGGTCAGCTGTGCTGGCAGCCCCCACTTGCAGCCAGGCCAGAAAGGAAGGTCTAGGCCGGGGCAGATGGGGACGAGCAGCAGCATGTGGCAGGTGACGTGTCACATCTGGGATCGGGGCCCAGGGTGGGTCAGAAAGCCTCCCCGTCTCTTCTCCGGTTCTGATCTCGGATTTAGAGCAACAGCAGCAGCAGAAACTGCCCCCTGGGCACCTGCCATCTGCAGGTATCTGCTAAACTCAACTGTGAACTGGGCGCGTGTTGGTGGGTACTTCCCTCGTTAGCACTCGAGGGAGCGGGTTGGGACAGAGGAAGGTGCTAGGAAGAGGGAAGCCTGGGAATTCAAAGGACCCAAGTCCCGGGGAGCGCCCTCCTGCAAAGCTCTGCTCTCCCGCACCCACCACAGCCTGGAGAACAGCCCAGGTCCTGCTGACGGGGGCCTCGGCTGGGGGGCTGTGCCGAGCCCTGGAAGATGGTCAGCAGCACCTGGTCTGTGCACGAGCTGCTAGCAACACCCTCTCCAGTCATGACAACCCAGAATATCCCCAGACGTTGCCAAGTGTCCCTTGAGGGCACGATCGCCCCAGGTGAAAACCAGCGCCATGCACTGTTCGCTGTTCGAGTTCCCACCATCGCTGACAATGCTCCACTCCCCACACGCGAAAGCAGGAAAACCAAGTCTTCGGAAGTGAAAATAAGCCTCTCAACACCAGGCGGGGCTGAGGGGGTGAAAAGATCACTCCTCTCTGTCGTGCGCAAAGACAAGTTTCATTAAAGCAGCCCAGCTAAAACACACTTTTCTCTCTCAGAGGTTTTTTTTTTTTTTAAGATTTTATTTATTTATTTGACAGAGATAGAGACAGCCAGTGAGAGAGGGAACACAAGCAGGGGGAGTGGGAGAGGAAGAAGCAGGCTCCCAGCAGAGGAGCGTGATGTGGGGCTCGATCCCAGAACGCCGGGATCACGCCCTGAGCCGAAGGCAGACGCTTCACGACTGAGCCACCCAGGCGCCCCGATAGACATATTTTAAAGGTGAATGAAGGGCCCCTCATTCTTCAAGCATTTTCTCATCTCCCCATCGAGATCATTGCAATGACCGAACAATTTCAGAACGCCGACTCGCGGCCGCACCAGAGGGGCTGAAGCGACAGTCACCAGCGAAGACTCCCCATTCAAAGGTCGGCAGTCAGGATGCTGGAGCCGGGCCAGCTCCCGGTGGTGAAGCCTCCCACACCCTCCACAGCTGACCCCTCAGAGCTTGACCAGGCCCCGCTGCTCCTGGCCTCTGAGGCGCATCTCTCAGAGGTGTTGAAAGTGGCCCATCCCAGGGTCTGGTGCACATGCTGCTGTCCACAGGAAGGCGACCCAGGACAGGTCGCCCCCCTTTAGAGGCAAATCAGAAAGAAAACAGTGAGAAAAGAAGAAGAGGAAAGATAAGAAGGTGCAATGAACCTGAATGACAGGCCGGCCGCAGGAGGAGTGGCCGATTGGAATGGCGTCCACGCTCTCCGCTGGGGAAGAAAATCTGGCTTCCTGCGAAGACCAGTCCGTGAGCCTTCAGTATATGAGGGCTGTTTAAAGGCGAGGAGTTAGCTCACGGTGGAGAAACAAATTTACGGGCCAGAGTCGCAGGCATTATGCAATCTGTGATGACTTGGCACGTCGCCAGAGTGGCCAGAATTAATTTTAACGGAGGAGGAAGCAATGGTAGCTTCCCAGAGACCTGGCGGCCGAGTGGTCCAGGCCTGGGTGCCTTCACACCCCAGGCGCCACAGCCACAACCGTGCGACCCCCCTGCTGACCAAGCTTTGCCTCCAGGGCTGGAAGAAGCAAGTGTGTCGTGACCTGCTGCAGAAACGCCTCAAGGATCAGAACAAAGCCCAGACGTGGAGCGCGGTGGGGCAAGAGACACTCGGGCAGGCTAAGAAGCCAGGAGCCGAGAGAGGCAGGGGTGGGTGAGGAAAGGCAGTGCTCCATCCCTGAAGTGGTGGGAAAGCAAGAAAACACAGTCGGGGACCCCGGGGGCCCGACTCCAGCCCGAGGCCCCGGCAGCCCAGCAGGAGCATGTTGTGTTTGGAAGTTTGGAGGTTTCCAGAGTCCTCTGACCTCTGTGCCTGAGGGGAAAACAGGTCCCCTTTCTTGCCCTCGGCATTTCACACATTCACAGGGTGTCAGGTTACTAGCTGAGCTGTTCTGAAGAATTCGGAAGGGCAGAAAAAAAGCCTCAGGCAACAGACTGCCAGAAAGATGAACATTGCATGTGCAACAAATAATTAATGTCCAGCATACATAAAGAGCTCCTACGAATCAATAAGAAAAAGCCAAACTACCCCAAAGAATATATTTATCTATGCAGAAATACAAATGGTCCACATAAAGCATGACGTGTTCAACCCTAGTAGGTATCAGGGAAATAAAAATTTTAAAAATATGCTCTAATTACCAGGCGGTCAGAAACTGAAAGGGCTGAAAACAGCAAGTACTGGCTGGGCTGCCCAGAATGAGCACACTCTGGGGGGCATTTAAATGAGCGAAGGCCTTTTTCAAAGGCCATTTAACAATGTCTTTCCCATTTGGGGATGAGTTCCGTACGGTGTAGAGAAACGTCGGTTGTCATGAGGGACAATAAAGGCACCAACATACGTGTCATCAACGAGTTAAATAATTAGTGGCACGCCCCATCTATGGGGTCCTCTGCGATTTTCTCCGGTGAGTAAGCCTGTGTGTTCTAATAATGCATGTACTCCAAGGCATATGAGATTTAAAAAGCAAGTTGCAAAAATATATGTATAATCAATTTCATCTGTGCTAAAATATTTACCTAAGTTCGTGTATCTATGGAAACACATAGAAAAGGTACTAGGGGCCGTCTCTGCCAGGGGGAGCAGGGGGGGGGGGTCAATGGGGACACTCAGAGTTTGCCTGACTGGATTTCTGACAGTGACAATGCATTCCCATGTGACTTACAGGGTGAGAGAGAGAGAGAACGGAATTATGAAATGTCCCGTATGTCATACTCTCGTGGGGGGTCCCGTGTTGTCATTCCAGGATGGGGGACCCCTGAAAGGACACATCCTGTGCCCTGACACCAGCCAGGGAGGTGTCACCAGACTCAAGCCACAAATGGCTGATCTACACCCTTCTCAGGTCTCATCTAAATTGTGGGTTGTTTCTTTTTAAAGAAATTTTATTCACGTGTTCGATGAAATGGGGATGTCATTTCTAAGAACGTCCAGAAGCTCCTGATGGCCCTGCTCTGCATCTGTCTGCTTCTTCTGAGTCTGAAGCAATTGTGCGTGGTCTACAGCGCGGACACACAGCCTGGCGCCCCGGAGGGTGACCAGAGGCTGAGGCCGCGCCATGTGGCTGGGCAGGGCGCGGTGACCTGGGTGGCGGGCAGACAGAATGGCCTGATCTCAGACGCCATCCTCATGTGGCCTGGCCCCTCCTTTGTCTGAAACACATGCGATTGTTGACCTCCCCCCCCCCCCC
>NW_024424675.1:45815800-45851196 GCF_017311325.1 Ursus maritimus | reverse complement strand
CCCCCCCCCCCCCGCCGCGGGGCTGCCCCGAAGATGGAGGGAGAGGACACGCTGACCTGCATTGGCCCCCGAAGCCCCTCCACCAGCAGAGCCGCCACCGTGGCTCCCATGGCAGCCACCACGGAGGACACGGCGGCCACCACGGCAGGCCCGGCCCTGTCCAAGCATGGTGTCTTCCACGGGAACACGGCCTGTGCTGGGCCCGTCTTGGCCTGGAACACGTTCTCTGTCCTCCTGACTCACTCCCCAGTCTCTACAGTACTTCCTTCCATAGTTATTTCTGGAAAATAAAGAAAGGCAATGGGCGGGTCCCCAGTTTCACATCTCTAATGAGGACCACGGGTTTCTTGGCTCAAGACAGAGCCTGTCTGGAGGCCACATGAAGGGAGCAGCTCAGCAGAGGCTGAGGGCAGTGGCCTGGGGTGGGGCTCCGCTGACCGCGAGTGGGGAGAGGATGGGGCGTGGCTGTCCCGGGTTAGAGGTCTCCTCCCAGAGGGGCTGGCTCCTTTCCTCTCTTAGGTGATGGTCCCCAAACGGGGCAGGGAGGTGGTCAGGACAGCTCCCAGCACTGGGGCTGTGCCCTGGGGCCTGGTGAGGGCCCTGCCTGCCCTGTGCATGCTGCATCCCCCGCAAGTGGCCTGATGAAGCAGTCCCCCCTTTAGCACATGCTTCATCCTGGAGGGTCCAACCGGCAAGTTTCCCCACGGAGCTGTTATGAAGGTAATTGTGTTATTCTTCAAAACAGGGCTCCCCGTTCACTGTGGGACAAGAGGCTGAATCGGAACGGAGCTCTGGAGAGCCACAGTTCTGTACCCCACGAGCCCCCAGTGGACATGTCTGCATCCCGAGTCTACACCGGCCCCCAGCCCAGCACCCAGCCAACGGCGCAGATCCTGGCACGGCCAATGGAGAGGTGGGACACCGCAGGAAATTGCTCTGCTCAACCTCCCCATGGCCTGGAGGGATTCTTCCTCACCTACTGTGTAAATTAACTGGCTCGCACCTCAAGTGGGTGTTTCTTCCCTGTGATTCAATTCACAGCAACCATTAGCCAGCGCTCAAGATGATAACTACCACGGTAGACACAGTACGTCCCAGCCACGGCGGGAACTGGCCACAGCCCTGCTCCAAGGACAGGTGGGACGGATGTGGGCTCCGTTCTTTCTCCCTAGAACCACCAACTCCGCCCCTTACCGAGCAGCCACTGGTCCGGGGGCAGGCGGGGCACTGTCAGTGGGAGCAGTGGGCTCCCCAAGACCTATTCATGATGACAACAGTTTGTCCCTCCAGACCCAGGCCGGTTCTGGAGTCTTGGTCTGTGTTCAGTGTGGAGGGGCGCTCTGTCCATGTCAGAGTATGACTTTCCGTGCACAAAATCCTGGATGCCAGGCCCACAAAGCATAAAACAAACACCTGACGGAAAGACTGGTAAGGTGTGGCCCTCCCTCCTCCCCACCTCCTCGTTCACAGAAGGCCTGGGCAGCCAGGAAAGGACCGGGGCCATGTTCTCCCAGAAAGGCGAAAGCAGGTGGGGCATCCCTGTGCCCTTTCCCCAAAAATGTGGTTTGAAAACAAACAGAAAAAGCAAAAAACAGGTTTTTAAGATCCTATTTCAATTACATTAAAAAGTCGAACTGGTTTTCTCTTCCATACCAGAGATGAGAACACTCACTGCCATCCGATCGCTTATTTCAAACCCCAAGGAGTCACCTCTGAAATGACAAGTACTTCCGTGCTTCCTGAAGTCTCTTCCCACACTCGTCTACCCCGCTCGCGGGGCCAGTCTCCAAGCCATTTGGAGAGATTTAACCAAAGGACACCATGAAGTGTAAATGGCTTCTGGATGATTTAAACACAGGAAGTAAAAGGAAGCTAAAGTGAACAAAAATGGTGTTCTCACTGGAAATTCAGTTTTAAGGTTAGAGACCGTCTGGGCAGAATTCAATCTTCCTACATTTTGCAAAGGAGAATTATTGGCAATAATTCCTTTGTGGAGAGAACAACGTGTTTTCTGCTCTCTCCTGAGTCACTCACTTCGAATGCAGACATATTTACCACGACGGCGGGAAAACGGCCCAATGGGAAGTCATCATACATCATACCACAGGATCGGTGGTACACAGTGGAGAGTTTTCCATGATAAGCACACACCTGCATTTCCAGACTTCTCTTTAATCATGTGGAGGGTTATCTCAAATTACGGGAGAGCTACAGGATAATTCGACGATCCTACAACGTGATGCCCGTGTTTGCCCACCCCTGATGTCTGGGTCCAGACTCCTGACCGGCCACATCAGCTGCAGCCCAGACCAACGGCCTGCTCCAAACCGAGGAAACACAGCCTGGGTTTGCACAACATGCACAACTGTGCTAAGACGGAGCGAGGGGAGTCACCAACACCGGAGCTGGGTGCAGTGCGCTCCGTGAGCACCTGTGATCCCCAGCGGAGCTGAGCGGTGGACCTCCAGGTATGTGACCGGTGGGAGCACCTTCCGTGTCTCTCTGAGAGCTCATGATTACAGGGAACTGGAAAGCTCTAACTCATTTTAAATAACACTGACAGCTGCCATCAAGGATCCCTTCTGCGATTTGTCATAGATATTTATACTGAGTCACCACAGGAAAAATCGTGGGAGTCGATATCCTGTTACATTTTTTTTCCTCTTTGGTAAAGTATGAAAAGGGAAAAATGTGTTGATAGTTTGGTGGTGGTTTTTTTTTTTTTTCTTTTTTTTTGCCTTGAAGCAAAATCCAAGTGAGAATATTGAGAACAATCTAAAAGAGAAGGCTGCTCACCTGGTCACGGGTATACTGCTAGAAAAGGTAAGCCATCGCCCACAAACTCCATCGGCACCCAGAAGGTGTGCTCACCGAGCGCGCTGCCAGGTCAAGAGCGGTTTGTCGGGGGAGGGTGTCGGGGCCATGCCGGGGATGAAGTTTTGGCGTTGACCCCACAAATGTCAGGTTCCAATAACCAGAGTCAGGGGTGCTGTGGGTTCCTACTGTGAGGTCAGAACCTAAACGGAGTCCTGGAGATGAAACATAAGGAAAACATGGCTCCTGACCTTGAAACAAAAGTATGAGACAATGTGATATGTGGTTTACTGGATGCACGTGCCCATCTTTGGGGAAACAAGAAAAGCTGGTGAATGACTCTATCTGGGATATGTGATGGAGATGAGGGGGACAGCCTGGCCAGCCACCCAGCTACGGAATGAATAGGACGTACGTCTTATCCTGACGCAGTTCACCATGGTCTCCCACTGGGCAAGACATGGCCGGCAAGCCTGGCTCCCTGCTCACTCCTGTTACTCCAACCCATTCTCTGTACACAGCAGACGGGTTATCATGAATCCCAATCAATGGCATGCTCCTGCTTAGGACCTTCCAAAGCCTTCCCACTAAGAATGGAACCCGAATTCCTTGCTGATCTCTCTATCCGCAAACAGCCTCCTTCCTCTGATTCACTGCACCCAGCCACCGGGACCGCCTAGTCCCTCTAGGACTTCTGGTACATCCTCATTTCAGTCCCTTCGCCTATGCTGTTCCCTCTGCCAGAAATGCTCAGCCTCAGAGTCTGACCTGGCCCCCCAAGACCTGTCGTGAGCTCAGAGTGGAAGCAGCAAGCAGTCCCCATCACGCCATCCTGCTTTAGTTCTGCACGGAGCTCCCTGCAGGAAATCATCTTGCCTATGTATTTACTTGAGGGTTTTGCCTCTCCTCCTAGAATGTGACTCCACGAGAAAAGAATATGACCAGAAATGCCTAGGGATGTACTGAGTCCAAACAGGAGCTCAGTAAACATGTGTCAGATAGAAGAGCAAAGCATGCTCAATGGTGACCCTGAAGAAACAGGTACCTGGGACAGCACCCCGTTTAGCTCCCAGGCCTTTCCGCCAGCATGGCGCCCCCCACCCCTGCACACAGAGCTAACCCCCACCTCAATGAGACACCAATGCCTGATGCTCCTGATGGCTGTCTTTCCTGCTCTCTGTCTGACAAAGTGTACGGACGACTACTCAAACTCTTCTCGTAGTTGTGGTTAGAGGTGAAGTCGATCTGGCAGAGCGGGCTCTCAGTTGAACGAGATGCGAGAATCACCTGTGGCATCCCAATGAGGACGCCTCACGCTGTGGTTAGAGACCCGACGCCCAGATCCTCCACGCAGGCCTGGCTTCCTCGTCGACAAGGCTTCTCTCAGCTCGTACTATGCTACGCTGGGTAAAAGTTAAACACTGACGGTTCAAGGAAATTACATTGCCAGTGAAACACGACTAGTTAATTACAGAGCTAACACTGCACTTAAGGACTGGAGAGTTTGGGTTTCACCAGGTAAGTGCAAGGTGGCATCAGGAGGTTTCAAAGCTACTCTGCGTAAGAAAGAAGGGAATGGCATGTCATCCGTTGTCCATTTCACTGGGGTAGAAACATCAGGTGGACAGAAGAAGGCATCCACTGATACGTCAACAATAAGGGAGACAAATTAGGACCAGAACAAAATGCACAAACAAATTTATTTACGTTTCTCATTAGGAGAATGTTAAATCTTAGGAGAATTTGATCATTCACCGAGACATAGCGGGGACTCAAAATGACAGAGAGATTTCTGCCCCGACATCACTGAACATAAGGAGTTCTACCCTAGACTCCTAGGATAGTCTTCTTGTTACCCGGCAGAACGGAGCATCAAGACTCAGGCTGGGCCCCAGTTCTACTGGTAAATTAGTTTGTTTCAATGGTGACATACCCTACATCTCGAAATCCAGTGATTACATGTTCCATAGTGCTGCTGATTTTGTCCTTGACCTCATATGACCAATTCTAAACGTAGGAAAGCCTTTCTTGGAGTGTGTCTATGAATTCGTGTTAGCATTACAGAGATCACCAAGAAATCAAAATTTCAATGTCAAATACAAGACACCAGGAAACAAGGATTCAGCCAAAAATGAAAAAATGAAAACTTAATATAAGAAATGTCAGAATGCATAGAACTTTATAGATTAACAAGCAACAGGGAAAAGCAACCACTTCCTTCTTCATGAATTGGCTGTTTGGCCCCTGGCTACCTTGTCATGTGGAAAAATGGCAAACCTAAACCCGAGAATACTGGAGGTCATTCACAAGAAAAGAACAGACATAAAATTTCACTGAGTTGCCGCTCTCTCTCTTCCCATTTTAACAACCTTAACGTACATCTGTGTTTTACTGCAAATTACCTCACACCCTTTTGGAATGTAGACAGAAGAAGAGTGACAAACAAATATGGAAAACCCAACAGACTAGCTAAGCAATTCCCAAAGCTGAAGCAATTCCAGGACAAATGTGTAAACTGAGGGCGTAATCAATGGGATTCTCCCTCACTGTGACCCTAGCGGGAGGGAAGCCTTAGAGCGGGACCTTCGAAGAGAGCATGAAAATACGCACAAAGAGCAAGGCACAGCACCTGTCCTAGCGGTGCTATGAGGCCAGCATGGCCTCCTCTCCCTCCGTCGGGCCTCCCTCTGCCTCCCACTGCCACTCTCGTAGAACTTCTGGGAAGTCCTTGGTACCCGCTAAGGTCTGTCACAGCTCCATGGCTTCATCCAGAGTTTTTCTTCCTCTGCCTGGACTATGCTCTCTTCCCCCTCACGCAGATACGATACTTTATATCAGAGTCAGGTCCGGGTTTCAGGGAGCCTCTCGTGGTTGGGGTGTTTTCATCTGCGTCCCTACAGAGTCTAGCCTCGAGGATATTTCCAACTGATGTGACTGTCTTTGCTGTGACGGGCACTCTGCCACATAAGGCACACACGATGGCCTGTGCTTTCTTGGAGCGTAGGGCCTAGGAACGTGTATCAAAAACCACTCCTTCGACAGGGCGCCTCTGTCGCTCAGTCAGCTGAGTGTCCCACTCTTGGTTTCATCTCAGGTCATGATCTCAGGGCCGTGAGATCGAGCCCCGCATCAGACTCTGCGCTGAGCAGGGAGTCCGCTAGAGATTCTCTCTCTCTGCTCCTCTCCTTCTCACACGTGTGCTAGCATGCACTCTCTCTCTCTCAAATAAATAAATAAATCTTTTAAAAAAATCAATCCTTTGAAAGGCACAGCTACCAGAAGAACTAACATGTTCAGCCAAGACACCAGAATAAAGATGACATGAAGCCAGCCCATAACATGTTTGTGAGCAAGACACCTTTTTATAAGCACTGAGAGTCTGGGGTCATTTGTTACTGCAACCGTAACTTACTGATGCTGACTGATATCAGAACGGTGGAAGGTCTTTACGCTGGAATGGGGGTGCAGGAGGCAAGGACACTGGGGAATAATTACGGAAGTTCTTGCTGTAGGATCTTACACACACACACACACACACACACACACACGCTAGTTCCTTGAACACATCCCACCTGCTGATTGAGATTGGTCTGGGTTCTCACACAGATACACGACATACACACACAGGCCTGCACACGTGTTTTCCCACACGACTGTTAAGAGTTCTAGTTAAATATTGCTCTTTTTATGTTCTTGGCTCCCAGACAATCGCTTGATATAATCTGAATGGAAATTATTTTTGGCAGGGACTACTAACCTGAAGTTTCTTTTACCTTAATTCTTAACCGTTTAGTGTCTCGTGTTCTGGCCTAGAACGGATATCATCTACTTCTCTACGTCACACATGCTGAGTGAAAACACGGTCAGGAACACGCACATTCCAAGCGAGGAATACATAAATGCTCGTGCTGCGGCCACAGCCCACGCAAGGCACCCCGCCTCTCAGGTGATACCACAGACCAGTACATTTGGGCCCCCGCAGCAAGCGGGTGGGCGACTCTTCACGTTTCATTTTCTTAGTGATTAATGTGGTCATTTGAGAGGGTCAGAGAAGACACAAATTTGACAGCACAGGACATGGCTGCATGATTTCAAATATTTAGGATTCTTCAATTCCTTAAAAAAAAAAAAAAAAGGCTAACTGTACGACGGGGTAAATTTCACTTCAGCTGCCTCCTGTGTGTCTGGCCAGGATTGCCAGGCAGAACTGTAAAACAGGGACTCTTCATTCATGAATTCATCTGCCATCCCTAATCGGGTGCCCGCAGGCCTGGTGGTTTTGAGGGAAGCACTTTCAAGTCCAGAGATGACCAGAGGGGTGGTCGTGTGGGGCCGTCCAGCTTCCCCATCTATCTTCCCACCACGGCAGAGCAAACGGTCTGAATCCTAACGCCCAATCATTACAATCTGTGCTCTCAGGAAGCTGAAGCTCACCGTCCTCAGACCCGAGTCACAGAGCTGCCAGTAATCCACAGTCCTGCCACAGTGTCATCGTGGCCAGCAGGCCTCAAGACTGCAGCCTATGCATTTTAAAAAATTTTATGAGCTCTAGACCCTTGGATTAAACAATCAGGCTTCAGTATGCACCCTGCCATCCACTAGAGCCCTGGGCAAGAGAAGGCACCACTGGTCCTTAGGAAACACTTGCCCTGGAGCCCGCTCGGGTGAGGTCGGCCTGTCCGAGGCCTGCATATTCAGTCTCCGGACCGTCACCCTGCAGGCTTCCACCTCTCGCCTTCAAGATGTTCTGCACCGAAAATGGTCATGAAAATGGAGCCAACAGCTGGGTTTACAAGACCTCTGCAAGTCCCTTCCAAATACTCAGCTTCCTATTAATAGCACACAGCAATTAACCAACAATGCTGTTTACCATCGTAGGAGAACGAGCTTCGGCTGTGGATGATATATTTGCCAATGTACTCATTTGCCAGCTTCCCAGACTGCTGAGATTCACGATCCGAGCTCCTTCCTCAACCTGAGTTTATGTTAAATAAATATGTACACACGTAAGCGCATGAAACCTCCCGGCAGCTCAGCAAACAATGGTAACACTACCTTTTGGCTATTTCCCAGCTCCCCGAGTGGGTCAATATTAAGCCATAAGATTGTTTTCTTTGTCACTGGAGTCATTTACTCCTGCTCTGAGTTTCCTCAGCAAAGTGAAAGTTCAATAAAAATAGCAACAACAACTGACATTTACGGGGGCCAAGCGATGTGCCCTGTTTGGTGCTGAACACCGTCCCCACCTCTCTGTGAATCACTGCCAAGGGCAACAGCTCCACCAGCGAGGTCTCCTCCTGGGAAACGTGGGAAGCTTCAGAGAGGTGCCCGCGACACCAGCCGCTGGATGGAGCGCACGTGCCTGGGGCCTGCCCTTCATCACCCCAAGCACGCAAGGGCACTAACTGCGCAGCGAGGGACCCTGCCTTTCGGGAGGACGGGATGGACGGACCTGGGGTTTTATGGCACACCTCGTCACGGGACCTCATCGGGCTGCTCTCACCTGCTGCTGCCGCCCAATGGGAAACCATCGTGCCATGGAAGACACAGGAAACATCTTCGAGTTCACAGTCTACACTTGATCGTGGCGCTTTGGCCAGTGTAGCCCTCACTGGACCAAACACGAGACAGGATGATTTGTACTCAGTGTGCAGGGCTTTATAAGGAAGGGGCAGCAAACATAACCAAAACGGGCAAGAAACCATGCTTTGTTTTAAGGCATACTCTAAATTCTTGGCCCTGCAATGATTTTATGATGAGTAATTTTAATACAAGTCATCACAGAATCAGATCTGGAAAATCCAACATGCCATCCCATGGACAGACCACATTGGTAATATCCCAACAGATGGCACCTCCCCTGGGTTTACTCACCCAAGATGGCGACTTCCTTAGGTGGTGAACGGGCGTTGGCTGCCGGCCCACACTGGAAGGCTCTGGTGTGAGTGATTTGTCCGTATGTTCATAGAAAACCATCTCCTGGACGTCAGATGCTGGTTTCCATGATCTCGGGGCCAGAACAAGTCTCCTCCTTTAACTACCTGCTGTTCTCCAGACGGCTGGCCTCCTGCCCTTGCTCACTCTTCCCCACCTCTGGACCCTCTTGTTGGGATTACTTATACTGTGCAGTCGCATAGTATTTTCCAGTCTCCCATTCAATTTCAGGTTTTAATGATGGGATTACACTTACCTGGGATTTTAAATTATGTCAAATAGGCTTTCTGGGAATTATGATTTCTTAATTAACTCATCTTCTTAAACTCAGTAATACTCTTTATATTCATAAAATGAACTTGGTAGCAACGAGATGGCATTTAAAATCTGCAAGCAAGTAACTCTTTAAAGGTTGTAACTAATTCCGAGGGCTTTTCCCTTCAAACATCTAAATTGGCTGCTCTATATGGGGTACTGAATTCACCGCTCTGACCCAGCGTGGGGAGGATCCCTTCTCAAATGCTCCATCAGACGATGAATCACTCTGAGCCGTATGACGCCCGGCTATGCCTCGGAGGGAGGGGGTCTGGCTTGAAGAGACACCAGGATGCCCATGTCATAGGTCTGGGGAAGAGCAAGGAGCAGGCAGAACATACGTTCTGATCTGTTCTGGAATCCTTTACGAAATCCTGCAATCTCTCTTGCAGAGTTCAACATGACCCGGTTTTCATCTAGACCCCCAAATTCCACCCCTTATGAGAGGACCCCTTGTTTAAGAATAATTATGTAAAATCTTTTCATCAAGTCCACATCATTTAACTAAGAAATACTTCAAAGCCTACAAAAAAGTGCAAGGAATAATCACACACACACACACACACACACGCGCGCGCGCCACCAACATTGCACAAAAGAGGGCGCACACTGTATCTGCTTCAGATCTTCAGGACCCATCACACATCACAGTGGAGGCTCCCTTGCTCCCCCCTCCAATCCTGGCCTCCTCCTGCACAGCAGAAACCACTTCTTGGGAATGGGCTTATGTGTCTTCTCTCTCCATTTTCCTGCTTTCATTCCACATGGACACATAAACAAAATATAGTATTTGAGAGTATTTTGAAACATCATCTAAATGGTACCATTTAGTAAATATCACTCTGCAATTTTTGTACACCATTACGTTAGACGTTTATCCACGGGGATACGGATATATGGTTTATCACAGAATCACACTGTTGGACTATACCACAATTTACATATTTATTCTCCCATCGTTGGACATTTTGGTTTTCTTTCTTTTGCTTTTAATTTGTCCCCCATTTTGGACAATACGGCAGTGAATATCCTATATGTTCTCCTTAGGGACATGTGCAAGAATGTCTCCAGGGGATACACCTAGAAACAGCAAATTCACTTTAGGACTTCCACACACATAAAATGAAGGACTTCTCTAGGATTCTCAGTCTCCCGATGATGTTATCTTGGCCCTCAGCATGGTGTAACAATGAAAAAATAAACACTTTTTAGAGAACCATTAGTGTAATTAAAAAGTCTCCCTTCAATTCCTGCATTGAACAAGTCTTGAAATTATTATTAAAAATTAACAGCAATAGTCAGTGAGGGAGCAGCTGAGTGTCGGGGGTCATGGATGACTCCTGAGAAGAGAGCAGATAAACCAGGTCCAAGGGGAAGGGGCAAACGAAACAGCAAGAGCCCAGCCCTGGAGCCTGTGGGGGCCTGGCCGAGCCTCTGGTTCCCATTCTTCTGGAGAACACGTCTTCACAGGGTGAAAACACACCTTCCTCATCCTCCCACTTCCTTTCTTGCCTAAGTCTTATTGACAACCACTCAATCTTCCAAGACAGAACGTTCTCCTTTGAGGTCCTAGGTGCAGGAAAAGGCTTTTTTTCTGGTTCTAAACCTCTGATTTTCTTCTCCTCAACCATGTCCCAATGTCCCTCCTTAAAGTATCTTTTTAAAGAGTTTTGAAGCAAAGTGTGTAGAAAAGCAAGGGTTGAACAACTGCTCTACAAAATGACTGGTGTTTCTCTCCTTGGTCAAACCAAAAAGGCAAACCTAGCCCTGTGGCTTTCTTGGGGACAGCTAGAGGTGATTCCAACGATCAAATCTCTCCTTGTCCCTCGCTTCTCTGCAAACTCCGTCACTCTGCTGCCCAGCCTGTGACTGAAACCTTGCGAAAGACCCCAGTGAGGAGTAGGAGTCCTTGGCTATCTGCCCAGTTAATAAGAAAACAGTAAAGGCCATTGTGAAATAACCAAACTAATTAGCCCCCTGCAGCTTGAGAAAACTAAAAACTCCGGGGCAGAAACTCACACATTTCAAAATTACCAGAGGAAGGAAGGAAGGAAGCGCCATTTCTATCTTCACAGCAGTGCAAATCATCGGTACAGCATGGGTTTAGAGAGCAGGAAAAAGCACACATGGTAAGGGAAAAATCACAGCTTAAAGAAATAAAAATATCAAAGATGACAGAGGTCGCAGAATGGGATGTCAAACCTCCCAAACAGAGAGCACAGGGCAACATGGTGTCAAAGAGTGGCGGGGGGGGGCTTAGAGGACAGACAGATGTTCGACTCTTGAAACATGGGAGGAAATTCAGGACTAGACCCAGGGGGTATCACCATCATTATCACCATCAGCATCACCATCAGCATCATCACCATCATCATCAATATCACCATCATCATCACCATAATCATCACCATCACCACCATCATCACTGTCATCATCATCACCATCATCACCGTCATCACCATCATCACCACCATCATCACTATCATCATCATCATCACCATCTTCATCATCACCATCATCACCATCATCATCATCATCACCATAATCATCACCATCATCTTCATCACCACCACCACCACTACCATCATCATCACCATCATCACCATCATCACTATCATCATCATCACCACCATCATCACTATCATCATCATCATCATCATCATCACCATCTTCATCATCACCATCATTATCACTATCATCACTGTCATCATCACCATCATCACCATCATCATCATCACCATCTTCATCACCATCATCACCATCTTCATCACCATCACCACCATCATCACCACCACCGCCACTACCATCATTATCATCATCACCCCATCATCATTATCATCACCACCACCATCACCATCATCAACATCACCATCACCATCACCATCATACCATCGCCATCATCACCATCACCTGACAAAGCCCTCCGCCAGCCATACTCGAGAAGACAACTCATCAGGCTCTCAGGCATTCCTGGAAGGTATTTGCCTGGACTACCCCATTCACCGTGAAGCCCCAGCCGCTCAGAGAGCAACAGTGGCTCACCCAGGGCAAGCAGAGCCGAGCCAGGATTCCGCCTCTCACCCATTTTCTCAAGCCTCACAGAGAGAAGGAGCACAGCTATTTCCTATCAGCCTGACTGAGGCTAAAATCTCAGCACCGCCCAGACTGTCCTCACCGCTCCACATGTGAGTGGCTTCACCTCTAAGGGGTTTTGCTGCCATGGAAGAGAGACAGGAAGGCAAGAGAGACCCTTACCTATAAGGTCCCACAGCGAACACAGGGCAAACAGGTCCCGGGACCTCAGAGTCAGCTGCGTGCCGATGCCCTGGGCCCACCTGCCGTCTGCAGGAAGGACTGGAGGTTCTACAACAACAACCTCCCCTGGTTTGGGTGAAAAAGAAGCTGGTCTCTGCATGTTCAGAATCCCTGGAGGCACTGGCCTCCTCCCCTCCAATACTAGTGAGGACCTACTGTGCACACGGGATTGGCACTGACCACGGGAGACTGGGAAAGGCCCATGAAAAGGCCTTCCTGGAAGGGGACAAAGGGACTAAAGTGTGCTGGGGAACAGGTGCCAGCGGATAAGAGGCCCCTGAGGAGAACCACTGAAACACCTGGATTCAAGAGCGTCACCGCTGATGGTGGAGGAGGAAGCGCACCTACTATGTGCTGGGCACGGTGCCATGCTTTACACACATCATCACACTGTATCCTCGAGCTAAGCCGTGAGGGAGGGGGATGCTGCTAGTGACCCCCACTGGATAGATAAGAAAGACGAGGCTCAGTGAGCTGACTGGTCCTCTGGACCTCAGCCAGGAGGGGGGGGTCAGTTTGGGTCTCATGGGATTTAGACAAGCATGGATGAGGAAGGCACCCCAAAAAGGAGACATCCCAGCAGGGGACATCAACAGAGCTGCTCCTTCCAGGATGACATAAGAACTGGGCCAGATAAGGAGGAAAAGGCTGAGACCATCCCAGGCAGGGAAGTTGCTAAGAGGCAACCGTGGCGGGGGAGCGATTTCTGGTTTCGTCAGAAGACAGACAAAGTCAGGGCCATTTGTCAACAAACTCGTGCATGTAGCTGAAGGACTCTAATCGGATTAGAGGAGAGATGGAGGGCCCAGCAGGTAGAGACAGCAGCGGGCGACCAGCTCCTATCAAAGTGGCCCTGTACGTGCCCACACCGGCCGAGACCGGAGGCAAGACCCCTTTACACCTTGCTCCCAAATACTGCCAGGAATACACTGTGAACCTCTGGTGCCCGGGCCAGGACGAGGCTCAGGTGAGACCTCCTGTGTGCTCCAGAAATCACACCTTGTGAAGCACAGAAAAGGGCCAATTAAAATTTCTTAAATATCAAATCGATCTGTCTGGAATCTTAAAGAGCTCTGTATGCGGCTTACTCCTAAGTTTTTGAACAAAGTGAATATAATTACCTTCGATCTCCCTTGGACCAGATAACAGCAACTCTATCTAGTTACGTGGACCACTGACAAAATTGCTGACTCCGCTCTGCCCGTTTTCCCAAACTGGTTGGGCCGCTAGGGAGAGAATCGATATAAATACATTGACATTTGTCCAAAGCCATGCAGCCTCTGCTCTCGGTCTTCGAGAAGGTGCTTGTGCTAAACCACAGACTCCCAACATGAGAGGGAATTGTCGGATACGCTTTATCTCATTAGCTTCCCGTAGCGGCATTATCGCCGCTTCCATGCTTATTAATAAGACGCGGAACGTCTCTTGCATCTACTGAGAGGTCTTTGAGACTTAATGGTGATGGAAGGCTCAGCCGGCTTGTGCACCTGCTTCAAGCAGGCAGGGCAGTCTGGGGGTCCCTCCTCGTTGTCCTCCGGGGAGGGTCTCCTGGACAGGGTGTAGTCTTTTGCCTTGCACCTGGAAGGCCTGTCTCCTTCCCACACCCCAAGGTAAGTGTCCTGTGGGTGGCACCCCCCTCACAATCATTTCGAGCTCCAGAGTCCCCAGACAACACAAGATGGGGCGAGCCCGGGGAATCATGCTGTCACTCAAGGCCTATGCATCCAGCAAGGCCTCGGTGCCTGCTCTGTGCCAGGCACGGAGCAGAGAGCGGCACGCAGGCAGGTGCCTCTCTGCTACAGAGCGTCCCTCTCAGGGAGGCAAACAGACGACAAGCAAACCTAGCAACAGGAGTGTGGTTCCAGAGGCTGGTGAGCACCCTGCAGCCTCAGGAGGAACATCCGTGCAGGGAGCAGAGCAGGTGGCAGGCCCAGGGTGACCACTTCAGACAACTGATACCCGGAGAGGTGGCTTCTGAGCTGAGAGCTGAGAGGACATCAGCTCGGGGAGGTCAGGGAAGAGCATGCAGGGTCCATACAGTCACTGGGCATGGCAACTCACTGCAGGCACAAGGGGAGGGGAGCAGAAGTGAGACGGACAGGGCTGTGCACTTGAAGGGGCATGCAGGTCCCATTCCCACGCAGGGGGAGCTGGGGACCTGGACACCAGGCGTTCTTCCCGACAGCTTAGTTGAAATATAACTTATGTACCATAAAGTTCACCCTCTGAAAGCATACATGACAGGGGCGCCTGGGTGCTACAGGTGGTAAGGGTCTGACCCTTGATTTCAGCCCAGGTCCTGTTCTCAGGGTCATGAGTTCAAGCCCTGTGTCAGGGTCTGTGCTTAGGGCAGAGTCTGCTTAAGACTCTCTCTCCCTCTCCCTCTGCCCTTCCCGGCCGTGTTCTCTCTCTCTAAAATAAGTAAATAAATCTTTAAAAAAAGAAAAAAGCACATGCTACAGTGGTTTTTTTGTTCATTTAAAGAGTTGTGCCACCATCACCACTACTTAATTCCAGAACATTCCCCCATCTCCCCACACCCCAGTGCTGGCAAGCACTGATCTTCCTTCTGTCTCGTCTGCTCCGGACCTTTGATAGGAGTGGGAGCCCACACTGCGGGGTCTGCTCCGATGGCCTGACTCCACTGAGCGTAACGTTTCCATGCGTCCCCCGTGCTGCAGTGCGGGTCAGGATTCACTCCTTTTTATGACCAAGTGACGCTCCCTTGTGTGGATTTACCACATTCACCCGCTGACAGCGTTTGGGTGGTCTCCTCTTGTGCTGTTAGGAGCACCGCGTCCGAGTCTGTGTGGATGCGGGCTTCCTACTCTTGGGTACACACGGGGTCTCGGGTGCCTCTGATTTACCCTTAGGGAGCCTTAGGAGCTCTGGCTGCTGGTGGAGACCAGCTCCGCATCATGCACGGGGGGCAAACCCCCGCTCAGAGGCCTACCTCTCAGTCTGGAATGACAAGGGGCCAAGGGTGTGGCTCTCAAACACATTCCGGAAGTGATGCAGTCTGCCGTGAGGTGAGGGAAAGTGAGGGCAATGCGACAGCTACGTTCTTACGTGTGAGCCGGTGGGACCTGGAGGCTGTGTTGCCCACGGGCTCTCTAGCCCAGATCGGCAATTCCAGGGGGAGATTCAGGGTGTGTGTGTGTGTGTACATATGTACACAATTCATGCATGTACACACATACACACACACACACTCCTCTGCATGTGCATATAATACACACAGACACACGTACACACACAGGTGCATACAACACACACACACACGTACACACAGGTGCGCACCCAGATCCCTCCCTGATGAGTTCTGACCCAGAAGGTCTACGAGGGTCCTGGAGTCTGTGTCGTTGGCTGGTCAAGCATAGCCCGGCATGGGAGCCACAAGCCATCTTGTAGGTGAGGAAACTGATGGTCTGGGACCAGGGCATGCCCCCAGACCGCCGTCTGTCTCTGCGACGGGCCAGGTGAACGAGCTGTCTGGTCAGCCCAGCCTTTCCCTAAATAGCCCAGGACATTTAGGACATGACGGCTGAACCTCGGCTTGCAGAATCAGGCTCGGGGAGCACAGGGGTACCGTCAGGCGGGGAGGTGTAAAGGCACGGGGGGGGGGCACCCAAAGACAGAAGGGGGAAACTGAGGGAGACAGAAGTAAAAGGGAGCTCCCACCGGACTCATCTGTCCCGAGGCCCTGGGAGAGAGGATCACATCTGCAATCACCTGAGCTAGGCCTTCCAGCCACGGGACCCATGGTCCTACCCGTGAACGGAGCCGCCGGGGGCCCCAGACCTGGCCCATCAGGTGCAAACAGCAAAGACAGCACCAGCCTTGTGTGCAATCTTAAACGCTTTAGCGCCAAGTTAAAAAACTGTAAAACTAAAGAGGGGGGATGTATTTTACTCGTATGTTTTGTTTAGCCCAATGCAGCCAACATAGCATTGCTGACATGTGCACTCTATACAAACGCGGTTAGCGGATGCTGTTCCCTCTCTCCTCATGCTGAGCCCTGAAAGCCAGAGTGCCTCCTCCACCCACCACACAGTGCACCCTGTGCTGGACAGTGCTGAGCTGGCACTCCGGGAGCGTCCCTGGAGGCTGGGTGCCCTGCTTTTAGGCAGAAAACTCAACCCCTAAAGGGAATGAGGGCGGGGAGTGGCGCCTCTCAGCAAATCCAAGCATGTTGGTCCCGGGGCCTCCCTGGAGCTGGAGGGAGGAAGGGGGGTGACGAGGAGCGAACGTCCATGCCAGTTAAGGCTGTGCCGTGCTTCACCTAAGTAAGGGGAGGAGCACAGGCTCAGGCCCACGCGCGCCTCCACCGCCTGCCACTGTGAGACCCCGGCTGGGATCTGACCTCCCTGAGCCTGAACGTCTCCTGCGGAGTAAGGGTGACAGCTGTGCCCATCGCTCAGGTTGGCAAGACTTACCTAAGATTACACGTGACAGATAGGGCTCATCGGGTCAGACGAGCTTTTATAACGAACAGGACGTGGTTTCAGGAAGTGGCAGCAGCAGGAGGGAGCCTGGGCTGGGCTGGCTGGAGAAAGGATCAGACGGGCCCCTGGACGCTCAGCCTGGAGCACGTCCTAGGGTCAGGGCCGCTTGGGGGTGGGGGGCCCCGGGACTCGTCTGCTTCCCCTGCCTCTACCCTCCCTCTGGAGCCCGCCTGTGCCCTGAGCTGTGGCCACAGCCCACCCTCCAGCCGGGCTGCTCCTACCCTTGGCCAAGCCGGGCAGGCTGTGTCCTCCAGAGGGGGAAGGTCTGTCCATCCTCAGCCTGGGGGAGTGAGGAGCACTGCCATCCACCCACTCACTACTGAACAGCAGCCCCACGGCCTCGAGGCTCTGGGACCACCCGCAGAACACAGCAGGTAAGGTGCCTATCCCTGGCACTGACCATCTAGGGGAAGAGGGCCCCGGAGAGGAAGTGGTAACCGTAGCGACTGCTCTAGGGCCCAGGACCGGTGCCCTGCCTGCAGGTGCAAGGGTCCAGGGATGAGGAGGGGCCAGCGGGAGGGCAGATGGTTGTGGGTGGCCTTCCAGAAGGAGGAAGTACAGGAACAGTGCAGGTTTGACGAGAGCAAAGGCAAGAACGTTCTACCTGTGAGGGACAGGTGGGAGGCCTGCCCCCTTGTAATCCCCAAAACTCAAACACTGGACCAAGCCACCCAAGCACCTAGCAGGGCACCCCCCTCCACCCCCCAAGCTGGGCCAAGTGAACCGAAGCCCCATTCTGTTGGGCAGAAGGACGGCTGGGTCAGGACAGACTGGGCCGCCTTCCTGGTCTGAAAAGGTCAGGCTCTCACATCATCCCCGCTGTCCTCACCGAGCTGGACGTCCCCTGCCATCCAGCCACCTCGCGCTGCCCCCTGGCCCCTGTCGCCAAGTGTCCCCAGGCCTTGGGGGCAGCAGGAGCTCCGTGGTAGGGCCGCACGGAGTCTGTTTTCACAGCGGGCCGTGCACAAGGCACAGACTTTAATTCTGAGCCGCTCTGATACAGGGGCAATAAACTCGACATTATTACACACTTCGCGTGAAGTGTCGGCCTGGGGCTTTGGCAGACGTGCAGGGCGTTTGCAATCACGGAAGGCAGCCCTGCTCACGGCGCCCCGAGCAGCGGCTCCGCGCTCCTCTCCCACCATGGCCCCGGGGCCGCAGGCCTCCACCCACACGCGGGCCACATACATGGGTCGGGGGCGGCCCCTGCACAGAGCCGCTTCCCAGGCTGTGCCGCACCGCATTTACCCCCTTCCTTAACCAGCCTTCTGCCCCTTGTGTAGTAAATAAGCCACTGCGGGGGCTGCTTACGCGAGCCCCGTGAGCACTCCGTACAGCCACACCCCTGCAACGTCCCCCCAGAGGGACGACAGCTTAGACTTGGCCGAACGTTCCGTGTGCAAACACGTGTGTGTGCGTGTGTGTGTGTGTGTGTGTGTGTGTGAGACTGTGTGTGTGGTCACACCTGCTCTTGTTTCTTCAACTCTTTATCAGAGTTGCTGAAATGCCCCGAAAAATGATGCCTGCTCTCGAAATCCCTGCCAGCAGTCTCCCCCAGGCAGGCTTCCTAGGACGGCACTGCCCTTTCCAAATACAAGTCTGGCCTGGTCCAAAAATAAAGACTCCGTGGTGTGCGGAGGGAGAGGCAGAGGCTTTGTTTCAGGATAACGCTGGGCAGGATCACGGCCGGGGAGGGGAAGGAGCTTCAGATCTGTGTGGCGAATAGCACTGAGATCACAGGCTTGTCCCAAAATAGCCGGGTGTCTGAGACCACAGGGTGGTGCCCAGGAGGGCTGGGGCCACCCGCAGGGTGGGGGAGCAACACCCCCAAGACAGCAAATCTCTTACCACAAGACGCACGAGTGGAGAGCCAAGAGCATCAACCAGGCTGTTCCCACCCCGGGGAGGGGCGGCAGGTCAGAGTGCCTAAGTTAGCCACGCATGGAGCCTGGGCTGAGCAGAGCCCTGGGCCGTCCCCAGTGCAGAGGGAAGCCAGTCTGGGGGTACGCGGCCTCAGCAGCTGACGCTGAGGCGCACAGACGACTGTTGGCCCCAGGGACACATCAGGAACCCTGCCATTGGCAGTCAGAGACAGGAAAGAGACCCCAGGGGTGGTACGCACCTCGTGGCTCAGGGGGGACCCGTGGTATGGGTGCGATGGGGATGTCTGACCCCACGCATGTGGTCTGGGGGCTCTGCACTCATCCCCTACATCAGGAACCCTTCCTGGTAGGCCGGCATCATGGGAGCGTTTGGGATCTTTACACACACAGCTGGACCTAGCAGCTCTGAACCCACAACCACGATGGAAACTTACCGCCGCCCTGGGAATGTGGGGTCTCCCTCCACCACCACGCTGACCTTGGATCGCATGCCCCAGGCTTCTCTCCAGGGAAGCCTTAATATAAGCCTACGTTCCAATAGGCTCTGCTGCGATCAGAACAATTATGGAAACAGGGCTGGTGGAAAGGTGTTGTCCCTGTTTAGCGCGGATGGCATAACTTCTATATGTGTCTGTTGTTACCATCGAGGACTGGTCTCTGCCCATCCGTAAAGAGCTTCTCGGGGCCAACCTGTGCCTGGCCCCAGTATTGGTGCTGCAGATACACAGCAGGAAAGCAGACAGAGAACATCACCGTCCCACGTGGGGCTTACAATCTCTGCTGTCTTGGAAGAGTTCATTCCTGCCCTCAACAAACGCTTATCAAGGGCTCCTAGAGCCAGGCACTGCTCAGTGCCAAGGACGACAGCCAGGGCTTGCGGTCCAGGGGGAAGAGAGAAATAATGAAGCCAGGCAGTTTCAGGCAGAGATTAGTACCAAAAAAAATGAAAGTAGGTGAAAAGAGGGCCAACACCTGGTCTCACCTGGGGGTGGGGCGTGGGCTGAGATATAAACGACAAGAGCCAGCTACTGCCGGAGTCAGGGAGAACGTTCCAGTTCTGGGGGACGAGCTGAACAAGTGTGAGGAATAGACGGGACCAGGTGGCTGGCACACGGAGACGGTGGGGAAGCCTGCAGGCCAGATGGTGAAAGTGCACCTGTGTTTGCCGAGCGCAGTGGGGCTGGGCCGAGCCGTAACAGCAGGTGATCCATGCTCTTTTTTTTTTTTTTTTTAAATGATTTTTTATTATATTATGTTAGTCACCATACAGTACATCCCCGGTTTCCGATGTAAGGCTCGATGATTCATTAGTTGCGTATAACACCCAGTGCACCATGCAATACGTGCCCTCCTTACTGCCCATCACCAGTCTATCCCATTCCCGAGGCCCTCAGTTTGTTTCTCACAGATCCATGCTCTTTCAATGAGCCCTTGGACCACTGTGGGCAATGGGCTGGGGGGCGGGGTGCAGAAGGGATGTGCTGAGGGGTGTGTGATGGTCCCAGGGGAGCAGAAGCTGAAGAGAAGGATGGCTCTGGTGGTGGTTACAAGCATCCAAAGCAGGACGCAGCCCAGACTGAGCACGGAGGGATGGGGGCACGGAGCTCTCCCCATGGCCCCCCGGCAGAGATCTCTCCCGCAGCAAGGGCTGCAAGTGGAAACCATGCAATGCTTTCAATGGCCACTGACGACATCCACCAAGATGGAAAACACACACATCCTTGGACCCAGCCATTCCGATTCTGGGAACTGATTCTGCGGTTATGCTCCTCGCTGCACAGGACTGTTTCCACTAGGAAACTCAGACTAACAAGCCCCTGTCCACGGCGAGCTGCTGGGGCCAAGTACAGAGCACCCACAGAGCAGGACTCCCGGACGCCACCAGAGAGAACAAGGCAGTCTTCTACGAACGGCCGTGAACTTTGATCAATAACTCAACTTAAGTGAAAAAAGCAAACTCACAAGGCGTTGCACGTGTGACCCCGATCGTGGGGACGGGGCATCCTTCTGGGGCAAGTTTGTGCCATATACACACGGGTTTGTCCAGCAGCACCGTGGGGCCACCACACAGCCACGGACCCCAGCCCCGGAGGCAGGTGGTGCTGCCCAGGGGCACGGAGGTGGGGCTGAGTGATGGGATGCTCTTCCTGAAGGGTCCTACCTCTGCAGCACGGGGCTCGTTCAGCCAAAGCTCGGGCTGCTCTGGCGACAATCAGTCAGAAGTGACAGTCCAGGGTGCGTGGATGTGAGTGGATGGTCTCCGGGAGGAGGAGCCCCCACTGAGAGAGAGACAGAGGACGTGGGAGAGGAGAGGGTCCTCCCGTCTCATCACTGCACCCAAGAGCAAGGGGAGGACGCCCTCACGGCCACCTCCACGCAGTCCCAGGGCCACAGCAGCTGCGTGTGCACGGGGGGCCAGGACGCACGGCGCCCGCTCACCCCCCAAGCTCGAGGCCACCAAGCACGTCGTGACCCCCATGGACACGGTGTGAATTAGAACGCGTGAGGCGCGCAGCGATTCCTATTACCTACGGAGTATAACGGGTCTGACCATTGTTGGCACCTAATGGAAAAGGCTAACTCCCTCCTTCAGCTAACTGTTGTTTAAATTAGCAATTTTATTAAAAAGCAATTCGGGGCCACCATAACTATTCCACAGTAAGAAGTAAAAACCCCCTTCTCACCCTGCTCCCCACCCCCACTCCACAGGGATGTGCCAGCTTCTCTTTCTACCTTTCTAAAAACAATCTATAAATATATATAAACACAAATATCATCAACCATAGAGTCCCCAACAAATACATTATCTTGCGAATTTGCTTTTCCATGTAAGATTAACAATTAGTCGAAATTCCATGGCCGCTCATAGAATTCTACCCACCCCTTTCCGAAGGCTGCCTGGTTTCCTGCTCCGCATTGGCTGAGACCATTCCCGGCTGACAAAGAGTGGTCTTGTTTCCAGTTCCCGTTATCAACAACCCTTCGGTGAAGACACCTGCCTGGGAGCACGCTGCAGAGTAAGTATCTGGAGGGGGGACTGCTGGATCAAGGGGTGTGTCCACTACACGTAGTGGGTGCTGTCAAATAACCCTCCAAAACATTGACGATAAATCCCCCACCAGCCCCCTGCGCGAGGGCTGCCCCCCCCCACCTCCAGACCCCAGCACCACTTTTCGTCCCCGCTAACCTAATAATTAGTGAAATGGGGAGTCAGTGTTCTTCTGCGTCGTGGTGAATGTGAGCACCTTTTGAAATGTGGCTCAAGCATCTACAATCCTTTCCCATTAACTGGGGTTCACATAACCTAGCCACGGCTTCTCCAACCCCCCGCCCTCCATCTGCGCCAATGGGAGCCCCTGGTCTCCTCTCATTGACTTCAAAAAGCTCTTTACTTATTAAAAGAACTGTCAAATATAGTAAAGATGTTTTCCCCAGGTGTCTATTTTTTCTGTAAAATTTAAACGGGATGCTTTCCACAGTCGGAAACTTCAACTGTTACACAAACATAACTGTCTTTCCTCACATGGCTTCTGGGCACATGAATTTTTCAGATGAAATATGAGACTTCCAGTGGACCACGCCAGGCGGTGCCCACAGGGCCCCAGGGCCACCCCTTCCCTCCCCTCTGCCGCGGGACCTCTCGGGGAAGAGAAGGAGCAGGACGTCCCAACCCCAACGGTCGCCTGCTGGAGGTAAATCCTAAGCCTTCCAGCAGATAAAACCGTAGCCGACAGAGCGGTTGTCTGGAAATGAGCAGGAAGGCGACGGCAGGAACGGTTATGTCGTGTTTCTCGAGGCCCATCACCACCAGCCATATCTCGGTCCTTCAGATGCTCTCGGATTACCGAGACGAAAAGTCGTAAGAAGCAACATGTCTTGCGTGTAGCGGTGCCTTCTCGCCACTGAACACCAAATAAATTTTTCTCCCAGGGAAATGAAAAGCCACTCGTTTTTGCTACCGATTCATGTGACTTAATACAGAAAAGGCTCTGTCCTGTGGAATCTCACCCCGAAACGCTCCGGGACGCACATCTGCTCACCCCATACGCGGCCACACCGAGCCTGCAGCCTACCCCTCCGGGCGGCCCCAGCACCTTCTAGAATTCCCAGAAGCCTTCTGGACCAAGGAGACATGTTTCATATACAGTGTGTTTTAATACTAATTATATTGCCTTTTAAGGAATTGTAGGAAGACGGTCATTTATTCTATATATTGTGACATGCTCGACCCCCACCCACCCCCTCCAACCGGCCCAGACAACAAATAGGCTTGCATTTCCACAGGGCTCGGAAACCACATAGCACGTTGGAGAGATAATTGTGTATTTTATAAGAATAATCTTTTTTTTTCAGCTAGCTTCCTGTTATGCATGCAATTTTATACAAGTGAGCCAATATAGTTCAAAACATGTCACTCATTCATTTATTCTTTCGATATATATTCATGGAAACCTTCCACAAGCTCAACTTTGGGCGAAGCCCTTCCTAAAACAAGTCACTTAAGTGAGGCGTCTGGAAGGGACTACTAATTACCTGCCTAAATAAAGAGTCTAAGAGAGGAACGCAAAGGGGTGACCTCATCCCTTCACTATATCTGTCCCCTCAGGTTAGTGTCTGGGGGATAGTGTCGTTACACCAAGTCCCCCTGCACTTGGCGTCTCTCCAGGGTCTGTCTGGATATTCAGAATGGCAACCTCTCGACGAGCTGGCAACCATGCCACCAGCATAGGGGCAGTGGGGCGTGTGGGGACGGGGCGCTGTGTTGACCAGGACACTCGGTGGAAGAGAAGGCTGAACCCGTTCGATGAAGCAGCTGTGACAGCAGCAAAGATCTTGTCCAGGTTTGTCGGTAATTTCCTGACCAAGACGGCGGACACTCCTGGAGGCGGCCCTACAGAGCTCACGGCCATGGAACGCTTTACAGAAAGAACGCAGGGAGAAGAGGGGACGACCACCTGTGTTTCTGCATGCACCTGTGGCCCGCCTGCGGACAGAGCACGTTACCCGCCTGCCTGTGCACGCGCCCCTCACCCCACCCTGAGCCGGCGCTCCCGGGCCTCTGCAGATACTCCAAGCACACGAGCTACCCCTCCACACCTGCTCCTTCTGTCCCAACCCGACCGAAGCCACAGGACGCTCCCTGCCCGGAACTTCCTCTCCCTCCCGAAACGCACGCCCCCCATTCTGACACTGCTCGGGAAAGATACCACTCTTACTCCTCTTTCACCTTTTGTCAGAAAAGGGAAATTTCGAGGCCCTGCTATGTACAGGTAAGGGAACGTTAACGGAATTTAAAATAGCAACGTCACGCTTGACGGGAAGGGTACGTTTGGATTTTCCTCATGAGGACGGGAGGCAAAATCTGGGAAAGTGGGGATCCCCTGATCGTCTTCAAGGGACTTTCTACGTGAAGGAGCATGAAAGCCGAGGCTTCTGTTTTCAGCGACCGCTTATTTATGACCCACACAGGACAGTGAGGGGTGATGTTACAGAAGCCAAAAAGCCCCCCAAACCCACAGTCCTCTTTCCTAACAGCTGACTCTCTGCCAGGCACTGGGTGAAGCACCTGCCACGCCTGGCTCCTTTAACTTGCACAGAAGCCCGGGGTGGGGGGACACGGTGCTCCCGCGGCTGAGCCGAGGCCCTGGCGGGCTCCAGCCCGGCCCCACCACAGTGCTTCCTCCAAGTTGAAGAGAAAAGCTCAGTGGTGGTCCTGCATCTCCCTGTTTGATGGCCTTCCAGAGAGTTCCACGTCCCAGAGCTCCTCCCGCAGGCGTTAAGGCCACTGTGTTGTCCTGGTTCTTTGTGGCTGCTGGGCTTGAGAACGAACGGGTGCACCCTCTCTGGGTGCCAGCCACTCTCCCTCTCCCATTCACACGCACGGAGGGAGGGTCAGGCACTGGGTTAACAACGTCCCCCCAAATTCACGTCTGCCTGGAAACTCAGGACGTCCCTCCTCTGCAAATACAGTCCTTGAAGATGTAGCTGCATGAAGACGAGGCCGCAGCAGGTTAGGGTGGGCCCTAATCCAGTGACCTCTGTCCCCGTGAGAAGAGGGAAATCTGGACACAGCGTCCTCTCAGACCTGGGAAGAAGTCATGTGCTGAGGGAGGCAGGGACCGGAGTGATAGTCAGCGGGCCGAGGAGTGCCAGGGCCTCCGGCAGCACCCGAAGCTGGGAGGGGCAGGAAGTATCCTCCCCCCAGGTTCCAGAGGCACACGGCCCTGCCCACACCTGGGTTTCTGACGTCTGGCCTGCGGAGCTGTGAGACAGAACACGTCTGTCATCGAAGCCCCCAGTTCATGGTAATTTGTTATGGCAGCCCGAGGATACTCATGCAGTCAGTCCCAACTTAGCATCCCAACTCCTCCAGGAAGGCCTCGGGCTTACGGCACAGACAGAGCCCCCATCCCATCCCCCACAAGCCTCAGGGCACAATGGCCCCTCCAAATCCATCCCCAGGGACTGGCACCTGCAGGCCTGGGGAACATCTGGATATCCTGAACCCTATCTGGAGCCTTGCACGTTCTCATAGGCACCTGGCAGCTGGTGAGGACAGACAGACGGATTTTCCTGCAAAGGTTAGTGAACAGATGCTAGGTCAAGCCCCAGCTTCAGGAAACGCTTCTGTGATTTCCCCTCCATGAGCTGACAGCAGAGCGAATATCATCCCATAATCTCAGGAACGAAGGCCTCGTCTGGGGGCAGGTCACACTATAAACTCCTCTCTCTGCCTCAACACCTTGAGTTCATTATTTCCCCAACAGGGAGGAATTAATTGCAATAAGCCTCTTTGAAACGCTCCAAAGATCTACGACAAACTCGGTCTGCATGTACCAAAGTCACGATGTTCTGCTACTTATGTGATGGACAGGCCACTCCTCTCCCCCAGAGCCTCCTTTGGGGACCAGGACCCAATGCAGCCACCGTCCACGTGATCCACGGTATCAGCTCAGGAATCCAGAATGAGCTCAGATTGCTTGATGGAGTTGGCGGCTCAACCCACGTGCACACTGGTTGGTTCAGGAAATTACCACCACTGGGCACAGGGGATGTCAGGCCCCGGGAGACGCGACGATGTCAACAGGAGCCAAGCATCACTGGCTCAGACCCAGGCATGTTGCAGTATTCTGTGTTCTATGTGTCATTGCTCCTGGTGCTTGGACTCAGGTCTCTGGACAGGTCTTCCACCCCAGTCCGCAAGAGCACTCGAGGCACGGGCACTCGAGGCTGTCACTCCACGAGGAGCCTCCAAACCTCCACTGTGTCAGACTAACTCACGAGAATGCTGATGAATTCAAGTGGAGGCCAAGCCGAGGAGGGGGACTGACCCCACTATCTACCCAGGGCCCCAGACCCATGCCAGGGATCAGTCCCAAGGAAGACCCGCAGGAGACCTGGGGAATTCCAGTCCATTCTCACACGGCCCAACATAGCAGAGAACCTTTGCCCACTCCTGGCACCCACTTGCCTCTATCAATCATTATTAACATTCGAATTCGGGGAGGCGATGGGCATGCTGGGCAGTGGGTGTGGCAGATAAGCGGGGCTCCCCAGGCGGGCTCTAACCCACACGCTGCCCTCACAGGATGGCCACAAGGGCCCCAAACGCTCTGGAGCTCAGTCTCCCCAAGGGCCACAGCTCGATGATCAGACCTCCTGACAGCCTCGCTGGGCCTCGCCCTCTTGCCTGCCTACAGCCTCCCCAGCCTCCTCTCCCCACTGGAAACACCCCTGGGGGGACCCCTCCTCGTGCTGTCCCGTCTTGCTCTGCAGGTGAGTGCTCTGTTCTGGAACCCTACCCTGGGTAGCTGCAGGGGGAAGGCAGCACACTGTGTGGCTGGCCCACCGTCCTGTCTGGAAGGGGTGTGGGACTCTGGGGACCAGAGCTATTCTGTGCACAGCTGTGTCCTGCCTCAGCACACATCAGGATCTTACCTACTTGCAGGGATCCACAGGAGGGGGCCCAAGTATGGAGGAGGGGCCCAGCATGCACCCCAGAACTCATCCTGAGCCTGTGAAGGAGCAGAGGGATCCTCCCTCTTTCCATCCAGGCAAAGGAGGGGGAATGGAGAGAAGGGAAGGGAAAGGAGAAGAGAGGAAGGGGAGAAGAGAAGGGGAGGAGAAAAAAGGGGGGTAGGAAAGGGTGGGAGAAGGAAGATGGAAAAGGGGGAGGGGCAGGAGGGGGACAGAAGGAGGGGGGAAGGGAGAGGGAAGAGGAGGAGGGGGAACACAGTGGGGAGCCAGGTGTCTGCTCCCTCAGCCTCAGCTCTGGGCTGCGGGTGCAGACGCCCCCAGCCTCCCAGGGTTGCTGTAAAGCGGGGTGAGCGCCACACCGCGCACGCACGGAGCTGGAGGAGACCTCCCACGGGTAGTAGACATCCCAGCCCTTCTCTCTCCTGTGTGTTTTCTTTATCAGTGCAATGGGAAAGCTAAGGCCCCAGGCCTGGGAGCGGAAGGACTGAAGGTGCTACCTCCGTGTGCCTGGGATGAACAAATAACCACCCCACAGAGGGAGGAGCGTCAAGGACCCAGAACCTCTGACTGGCCATGGAACCTTAAGCCAGTGACGTGACTGCTCCGTGCCTCAGTTTCCCCATCTGTCAAACGGGGAACGTACTGCTGCTGCTGCTCACACACCCCCACCAGGACACCAGGAGGACTGCGCGAGTAACACACGGGAGCGTCTGTGCCGCCACGGAGCGAGCCCTCCGTGGCTGTTACGTGTTAGCACCATTATCACGTCACTGGCACACCCAGTCACCACGTGATGTTACCGTGGACCAGCACCTGCCAAGGGACACCAGTGTGGGGCTCTGCCCTCCAATAATGGCAATGGTCGGATGCAACAAAGCCAAGGGTCCTTTGCTCACTGCACAGCCTTCTTGGGTGCGGCTGGTCCGCAGCACGGTAAGTGCCCAGGAGAGAGATGAAGTCACACAGCGTCTCCCAAATCTACTCGCCTTTGGGTAAAAACCCCCGCATTCACACACACACATGCACATACATGCACATGTACACATTCACACGCATGCACGCACACACCTACACGCCTGCACACACATACAGGTACGTATGCGAACACACATGTGCACACACATGCACAGTCACACATGCACACACTCACACATATGCGCACGCACGTACCTACACGCCTGCACACACATGTATGTCTTAAATCTGCTAAGAGAATCTCAGCAGCATTAGCATTTCAAAGCCCACATTTTAGAAGACACAGGAAAAAGAAAACAAAAAGGCAATGATGATCGTGTGTTTTGGCCAACAGGCGACCACCATCAGAACTCTCAGTATCAGCTTTTCTCCCTCTCCGTGCTCTTCGGGGAAGCTGCAGTTCCCTAGATCAACGAGAGACTATATTCATTTCCCAGGAAACTAACAGGTCTAATTTGCAAAGCTAAATAAATGTCCGAGCTCCCTGACCTCAATCAACCACTACTGAGACCATGGAGCCCCCCACCCCCACCCCTCTCTCTGGAAATATGCAGTGGGGCTGTTTTAGTTTTTGACCACTTGCCAGAGGTAACCAGTCGGGTCACACTGCCCCATGGAGGATGCTGGTGTCAGGGACCTTGGAGGAATTGGTGGCTAAGAAGCAGGGGGCAGACAAAGCAAGCACGCTGGCCAGACCAGAGGCCACTTCCCCAAAGCCAGGCAGGAACACAAGTCCCCCCACCGCTATGCGCCTTTCTCAAACCACAGTGCTGCCCCTTCCTCCAGCCACCTGGCCGTTTTTCCAGTTCCTGTTCTGCTATGCCCCCCCCCCCACCACAGGACCTTTGCACAGGATACTTGCTTGCCTCTTCACTTGGTTGTCTCCTATTTGTCTTTTGGATCTCAGCGAAAGCCAGGCTTTCTGAACCTCAGCACTATGAACATATTGAGCTGTAAAATTCTGTGTTGAGGGGCATCCTGGTGCTGCAAGATGTTTCCCAGCATCCCTGGCCTCCACCCACAAGAGGCTCACAGCACCCTCTCCCAGTCTGACTCCAGGTGTTGCCAAGTGTCCCCCCAGGCCCTTGGAAGAGGCTACAGCCTCCAAGTTGACTCCTTCTCCCATCTGTCCCAGCCCTGAGGTCTCCGTGGTCCACTCGCCAAGCTCAAGCTCTCCCTTCACTGGTGGTGGGTGATCAGTGCTCATCCAGCCCCTGGGCTGTGAGCTCCCCGGACAAGAACTACCACGTGAGTCCCTGTGACGAGCACAGCCTGACTCGTAGAAGCTCAAAATTCTGGCTGAATGAATATATGAATGACCATAAAACCAAACAACAACAGCAAACAAGGAATCAGAAGGACACACACGCCCAGCCCCCGAGAGGCTCAGGAGCTCACTCAAGGCCCTTCTGCAAACCTCAGGTGCTGCCGCATCAGCTACCCAGGGGTCCCGCATCAATCCAGGCATCCACCTCGCCCCACCCCGAGGCACTGCAAAAATAGCATTTTTTAATTGCAGTAAGAATATTTAGCACGAGATCTACTCTGCCACCAAGTTCCAAGTGCACAGCAGTGCTGACAACAGGCACAAGGCTGTGTGGCAGAGCGCTGGAACACAGTCGTCCTGCACAACAGTACCTCCGCTCCCGTGGACAGCACCTCCACACTCCCCCTGCCCCCAGCCCCCTGCAACCACCGACCATAGGATCCAGCCATCCCACTTCTGGGTATTTATCCAAAAGAACTGAAATCAGGATCTCAAAAGACATCTGCACTCCCACGCCCACTGCAGCATTATTCACAACAGCCAAGACCCGAAAACAACCCCAGTGTCTGTTGATGGGTGAATGGCAAGTGTGATTTTAAGTCAGCCGCAGTGACACAATATTGAAAATGCGATCTAGCCCTACCTCCTGGCTGGGAGAGGGAAGAAACCTCTAAGAGCCGAACTGTCCAACTTGGGAAGCGTGAGAAATGTCCATGCGTCTTGTTGCCCCTAACATGTGTCCACACCCATAGGCAGGGCCAGCAGAGGCTAAGGCCAATGACAGCAGCCAAGAAGGGGGCTTTTGCTCAGCCCCTCACCCCCACCACCCACTTCCAGGAGCGAGCACAGAACAAGCAGACGTTTGCTGAGTGAATACATGAATGACAGGAAACATTGCATGCGGTAAATTCGATTCGATTCAGTGACCATCCAGTGCTTCCTTATCCCAAATGCACACTAGTAATTGATGCTCTAAAGGAACCCAGGTTGGACCCATTTCTGGACCTTACGGAGCTCACGGTTTCCTAGGCAGCTGCTACGCCCCGAGTGGGTACCCTAACTTCATCATCACGGATGCCCATCCTCCTGGGCTGGAGGCCCCTCTCCCGTCCTATTGGACCCTGAACACAGTGCCTCCCATCGTGCCCATCCACACCCACCGACCGATTCGCCGCCCAGCAGTAATACTGGCTGTACAGGCTTCCTCAGGGCAGAGTCAACATCAATCCCAAGAGATAAGCAAGTGGGCGAAGGGGAAGGGGAATTCGAGTAATTTTCACACGCTTAGGTTTTTATCGTTCACAGCAGTAAATCTGGGCAGAACCAAGCACGGGGCAAGGCTGCTTCCGCCGCGGGGACCGCTGGTCATCCCAGAGCTGGTCCTGGAGCTTCACCCGATGGCGAGGGACGCACGTGAAGGCGGACATCGAACGAAGGAGAACCACCGTCTGGACAGGAGCTGGTATTTTAACTGTCATTAGGGCAGCCAGGCCGGTTTTCTGAAGACATTGTGCAGACACAGAGTGAAGGATGGAGAAGCCCTCACCTCGCATGCGAAGTCTAGACAAACCATCTACCGCTCAGAGGGCGGGACTCCCTCGGGGCAGCCCCAGTCCTTTCAGACTTGCTGGGAACCAACCAACCAGCAAAGCGCTCACAACGCCACCCCTTGCGAGAACGGCTGGAACATTCTATCTTGTTCCCCCAAATGCCATGGGGCATTCCACTTATATGCCACTTTCAGACCGATCCCCTCACAGAAAGCAAGCAAACTCACCCTTGCCTGGCTGGAGGACACCCACCAGTGGACACGGAACATGCTCCTCCCTGGACAGCTGCTACGAGGGGGTCACAGAGGCGTTGCCGCCGTCTGACGCCCGCACCCAGGGAATCCTCACCCCACCCCTGTCTTGGGAGGGGCTCTGCCCACCCTTCCCCTCCAGGGGCCTTTCCCAGGACTCGGCCTTGACAGGGCGTGTGGACTTGAGACGATGAGGGCCCAGTAGTGACCGAGCCCTGTTGAGGCCTCTCTGTAAACTCGAGGTTCCACAGGCAGGGTCAGTACTTCCTCGTCTTCCGGCCGCCCAGGCCGGGCCTCACAAGGAAGTCCCCTTGCTTATTTACCCTGCCACCTACCCATGCTTTCCTTGCTTTCCGTGGATGGGGCCGGTTTCCGAACCAACAAAGGCCCTATGTAGAGCCGTGGTTCTCAGCCAGGGGAATTCCTACCCCCAGGGGACCCTGGGCGATGTCTGGAGTCATGTTTGGTTGTGACCATTAGGGAAGGGGCTGCCACCAGCATGGAGGGAGCAGAGGCCAGGGATGCTGCGGGGTATCCTATCGGGACACACCCCGAAGCCAGAATCCTCCAGTTCCCGCAGGTTGAGAAACCCGGTCTGTAGCAAAGACAGAGGGGGCTTTGGCTGGGCGGGTGGGCTAGCAGAAGGCACTGTGGCTGCAGCCCCCTTCCCATCAGGCATTGGGGTCCGGCCTTGCTAATAAACACGCAGTTGAAGCACGATTTGACAGAACTCACAGCACAGGTGCCTGGAGACTTGGCTGGGTGGGCACCCAGTTCTAGAAATAACGGGGTCCACAAAAGACCTCCAGCTGTTCTTTAAAGGCACTGTGAACGTGCCAGTGAGGCGCCGTGCCCACTGAGGGGGCCCCGAGGACCCACGTCCAGGCCTGGGGCGGCCGCTGTGACCACCACCCTGAACAGTGGCTGTGAGAGAGCCAGGCAACCCGTGTCCAGCAGAGCTTGCAGAGCCCCGCCCACACCGAGCCGAGCAAGGGCGCTCGGTGACAGCTTCTCTTTCATCCCGTGGCTCGCGGTCAACGTGCGCTCGGCACCAATTAACCAATCTGTTTGATCAAACCCCACTCCCAGCAGTCAGCAACATTTGTGGCCTACTAAATTAATTGCGCTGAAAAGCATCCACTTTTCCTTTAACAGACAACACGATCCCTGCTCAGAAGACGTGGCATATGGTGGATGGGCGCGGGTGAGCCGCGGAAACCTGATAAGGCCGAGCTGATGGCTTTATTCCCCCCTCCAGCCAAAGGTTTATTCCATGCCCGCTGGAACAACACATTTGTTTTGCTGCCTGAACCTGATTTAGGGGGACAAGTGGATTTTTTCAAACTCCGTAGAGCCTTCAGATTATAAACTTAGTGAAGCACGGTCTCCATCTGCGAGGAGCAGGGTCTTTTCCATCTCCGATGTTCCAGAAAATTAGATTTTCCTTTTCTTAACCTCTCCTGATGGAATGGATTTTGAAAAAATGCAGATGCATCAAAAAGCCTATCTGCAAACACCCCTCCTTTTGGAAGCTGGGCTTCCGTTTCTTGTCTCATGGCTTCCCTGCCACGTGCCCGTCCCCACCTGCAGAAGACGGCCGGCACCCGGGAAGGAGAGAAGCAGTGTGCCCCCCTCCACCTGCGAGAACCCCTCGCTGTCCGAGGCCGCTGGAAGAGCACCCTTCTGCAGAAGCTCTCAGCCTTCACCAAGGACTGACCACGGCATCCTCGATAACAGGCCCAGGACAGGGCTCCTTCGGGCGTCTCCCACTGCCTGGCCCTGGATGTTGTTGGTATCCTCAACTGCTCACCCCCTTGCATCTGTTTCTGCAGCACAAGATGGAAAACCAGACTCTGGCTAGCTTCAGCCAACATGGTGTGCTTCTGGGAACTGAAGTCAGGCTGGCTTCTGACTGCGGTGACCACCTGTCTCCAGGACCAGCTTTCTCTCTCAGCTCTGAGCTCTGTGCTCCCTGAATACACCACTTCTGGGGCCAAACTCTGGCTGGTACCTAGGAAGAGCTTCTGCCCAGGCATCTGGAAGCTGGAGCTCCTCACAGCCCTGTCTGATCACAGGCCTGCCCCCATGCAATCCCTGTAGCCCCAGAAAGACAGGCGCTGCTAGACCAGACGGCACCCCATAGGCCCCATGAGCACCTGAGCTAAGGGGACCCCCCACGGAGCACACGGGCTGTGAGTGGGGGCTTTCCTCAGACACAAGTCGAGGCTCTGGGACCAAAGATTGGCAAATGGGCGAGGAATGAATGAACTCCTGGTTCCCAAGTAGGGGCTCAAATTCCTTGGGGCCCAAGAGGTACATTCATTGCTCTCCCAGGGGCATGGCCACTATATCCCCGGCATTGATACTTCTTGGTTCCCTCTCTCTGTGGTCTTTCTAGTCGGCAGAGAAAACCAGAGACTATTATGTTTGCAAGAGAGTCTTCTCGGGCTCCTGGCACAAAGGCCCTCCTCCCACACACAGGTGGCCAGCTGCCACTCATCACTTCTTATGTCAGGAAGAAAAAGACTCATCTATTTAAAAAAGAAAATAGACAAAACCACCTCCCGGATATCCCGCAGCCCTGGCGGGTGGACAGTCCTGGCTCATCTCACGTGGCTGCAACCAGCACTCCCTTAATTTGCACATGAAATTAACAGCTCCCTCCGTCTGGTTCTAAAAGCATAATCACATAGAGGTTTATGCACTGTGAGAAGTGACTGGGAGCTTCCCAGCAGGGTCTGTCTACACTGAAAATACCGTGCCGAGGGCACTCCAGGGGCAAGCTAACACATCAGAGGGAAGGATGCCCCTCGATGAAGGTGACCACGCAGCGGCCTGGGCAGCGCTCCTGCCGGCCACCTGGGGCTCTCCCTTACGCCCACTCCCCAGCCCGGCCCCAGGCTCCCGGCCCTGGGCCCCTGCCGCTCCGGGTGGCGGGAGAGTCACCGCTAAGCACCAGGCACGATGATGCCTTAGCAGGTCCCTTATCTGACACTCGGGCTGAGCCAGGCCCCGTGCAGTACATGGGATTAAGAAGGATGAAATAAACAGACTTTAAACACGTCTGGGCCTCGATAAGCCAGAACACGAAAGTCATCCTGAGTAGGGCCACACTGTAAGATGGCTTTCCTCCTCACTTGGTTAGAGTCGTGTCCGTCCTGCACGGGCCCTGCTTCAGTCCTGCGCTCAGTGTGGTTGGAGGGGGGATGGGAGCACAGAGGGGCAGGCAAGCTGGCGGGAGAGACCACCAGGTATCGGCCTGGCCCGGCTGGGGTGCAGGGGAGGTTGCAGGCGGGCGCAGAGGCCACTGCCCTGCCCTCTGTGCAACCCGCACAATCCCACCCACACTCCCCATTTCTCTGTTTGGGATGGGCTGGATCTGGAATCCCTGAGAGAAAGCGCAGAACCCTTTCTGGCGCTTGACGTACTTTGTCAGTTTCCGTCATATGTCAACCTGACATTGTCTCCAGACCAACTCAGCAAAAATGCCAACTCAGCAGGTGCTGGGCCAGGGGTAGGTCAGGTCACTTACAAGGGGAAGAAGTTTGTTTCACTGGCAGGACAAAAGTGGAAAATTACCATTTTCAGGTCATTCCCTTGGTCACGGTAAAACTGCACATTCCCCCTTTCAGTCAATATGTGCTGTTCTGTAAGTTTCCTTTCCTGTTCTGGACCCTCTTCTCACTAACCGACATCACCTTGTGCTTAAAGGTGAGAAATTCTCTGTCATATTTACACAATTCCTTTTCCCAATCTGTTTCCCTATCAATGTGAAAACATTTCTTTAATCAAAAGGTTTTTTTTAATCTTTATTTTTTTTTTCTTTCAGATCCAACCATCTTTTCCTTTCTGATTTCACCCAGGCTTTTCTATTCAGCAAGCTCTTCCCCTCCCTATTCAGGATCCAGACAAACACGCACCCCTCCTATTTTCTGGGGTTTGTTTTTTTAATGGGCTACCTCTAAGTGTCTGATGACCCATTTACAATTCAACTAAATATTCACCCGACCCCGACCATTCAGCCCTGAGCCACCACAGGGTCGCTTAGCTGGGAGTCTGAGGGACACCGGCCCAGCCCCCAGCTGTGAAGTGGGGAGGCTCTTTCTCATCCCCTGGTGGGTGTCAGGAGAGCCATTATGAGCTGAATTGTCCCTCCCCCGAAAAAAATCATTGAAGTCTTAACCCTCAGCACCTGTGACTATATTTAGAAATAGACCTTTAAAAAAGTAATTTAGATCAAATGAGGTCACAGAAATGGGCCTTAATCCAATATGACAGGTGTCCTTGTAAGAAGAGATCAGGACATAGACACACAGAGAGGGACGACCACATGAAGACATAAGGAGAAGACAGCCGTCTACACACCAGGGAGAGAGGCCTCAGGAGAAACCAGCCCTGCCCTCTCTTTGGTTGTAGACTTCTAGCCTCCAGACTGAGAAAGAAAAAATGTGTGTTGTGTAAGCCCCTGGTCTGTGGTCCTTGTTCCGGCAGCCCGCGCAGACGCCCACCTGGCTTGTAGGAGGTGAACCTGTGTCCCTAGCAAAGAGCTCCAGCTCCGACTGGCTGCAGGCTCGGGACTGCCCCCCCCCCCCCCCCCCCCCCCCCCCCCC
>NW_024424675.1:45728634-45815790 GCF_017311325.1 Ursus maritimus | reverse complement strand
CCCCCCCCCCCCCCCCCCCCCCGCTCGGGGCCCTGCTGGTTCGAGGCCGGAATGGTCCTGCAGGCTGTACTCCACGCACACAGGGAGATGGCCTGTGACCTGCGCCACCCTACTGGCATGAGCCTCGGGACCTTTGCAGGGCTGGCCCTGGACCGTGACGCCGGCCATCTCTGTGACCAAGAGGCCTTGGAGACAAAGTCTCCTGGAAGGGGCCGGTGCAGCCAGGGCGGCTGGGAGGCCGAGAGGCGGAGCTGGCTGCAGCCACACGGAGCCAGCCGCTCTCGGGATGTCCCTTCCACGAATTAGTCCTGCTCTCTTCTTCCTGAGGGACTCTGAAAAGCCGGTCTGCAGTGAGCCACATTCAACCCTGAGATTCCCACATAATGCACGCATCCTGACTAAAGATCTTTCTCAGGCTTTGCTTTGTTCACCGCCATACTCAGGCCTGGCTCTCAGCACGTGCTGGGGGAATATCTGTGGAATGAATGAACGAGGCAATCTACAAATAATCCTTCTACTATCTGCATCTTCCAAATAGCATCATTAAGGTCACGTGTTCCCTTCCAACTAGTAGCATGAAAGGTGTGACCCTTTGGGGAAATGGTTCTGAATGTTCTGTGGTGTCTACGAACCGTTCCCCTTCCTTTCCTCTCTGTTACATTTGTCTGTTTGCTTTATGTGGCCTCCAAAGTGCTGTCTTGTTCATGACAGCCCTCCCACCCCTCCCCAAAGCCCCTCAAACAAAGGTCCAGAGGAGAGTGAGGTGGTACCCACCCCCAGCGCAGCTGGAGAGGAGAGAGGATGGCCCTGCCCCGTGTGGCCAGTGCTGGGAGCCCCACACCCATTTCTCGGGGTTCAGGTGAAGTGCTGGCGGATGCCTGCCCCTGAGCTCCCCTGCACCCCAGCACCCAGCCAGAAGATCCAAGGAGAGCACAGGGTCTCCTGGGCCCCTGCCGGCCTGCACACGGCCAGGCTCAGGGTGTGCGGCCCTCTGCACTGTGCTTGGCTCAAGGCTCTGCCATCTTAAAACTCCCCATCATTCCATAACTAGGGACCGCAAATTTATCACCAGGCCCACTAGTTTGCCACCGATCCTGCCCCAGCCACGGGCTGTCCGATGGGAGCCATCTGGGCACCTGCTCGCTGCTGGAATCCAGATCCAGCAGGGATCAAGTCTCCTGCCAACCGCAGGCTACGGGCCTGCTCCCATGGCCCAGCCTCTGATCAGGTTCTGAGAAGCTTCAGATGTGCAGAGGGGCTATTTTGGGCACAGGGACGGGTTTCTGGCAGCAAAGTCTAACCTCCAGAAGTCAGAGCGCCAGCCCCTCCTCCACTGGCAATCATCAAATGCACTTTTAAGGCAAGACCTTGGGGAGCTGCCCAAACGGGTTCCCGTTAGGCAATGCGAGCCAGGCACCGGGTAACTGGACGCGCTGCACAGTTTGTCTGGCTTGTGCCAAATGGTGAGCCCTGGCTCTCCCCACCGCCGCCCAGCCCCCGGCTCAGGCAATTATTCCAATGAACAAAAGCAGCAGTGAAATCTCAGACGCTGCTGGCGTGTCTGACTTTTGCCAGGATTTGCAGGTGGACAAAGATTAATTGCGCAGCTTTCTGGCATAATGGGGCAGGAAGGAGGGTGTCAGAGAGGCCACCACTCCCCTTCAGCCTCCCCACAAAGGACACTGGATCCCACTAATTCAGTCTCCACAAAACCAGTCCCACCCTCCCAATCTTGCGGCTCAGGGCAGTTTTGTGACAGGTTTGGTTAAGTGTGTGTATGCGTATAGTGTTTAATATTAAAGAACGCACCTGCAGAACCCTTGGAAACCACACGCCCCCAGCGTGGTCCAAACCTGGGGAAAAATACACTGCATACACTTGAAACCAAGAGGCTCACGTGGCCCCAACTAATAGACGCAGAATGTGTGTGTGTCTTCCCCGGACACCGAGGCTCAGCCCTGACACACCCCACGGTTATGGTTTCAACTTGCGCTCTGCTCCCAAAACTCTGGCCATTCCATTAACACAGGGAATGGGTTCCCAAAGGCCATGGCCGAGGCGTGGCACGAGGCTGTGCAGTGGGCCCCACGTGCTGTCACCTGCCATGGCACCGTCCGTGTAGACGGGGCAGACCGATGAGCGTGGTGTCTCTGCAGGAAGGCAGGCTCCACAAGACGGGAGGGAATCCGGAGCACGCAGAAGCCACCGTCTCAAGGACCCGGAGCGAGACCGGATGCAGGACAGTAGAGGCCACAGGGCTCCAGTGACCTGAAGTCCAAAATCGGGCAACAGGCAGGTGGAGCAGACCCTCTAGGAGGGGACACTCCTGAGAAGGGCGGGTCCCACTCTGCTCCTTGATACGTCCGTACTGGTTGCCCGGCGTGCTCGGCTGGAGAGATCTTGTCACCTGGACACTCAAGACTCATGCCCCCCCCCCCCGTTTGTTGCAGATTACATCAATCAAAAGTTTTCAAAACTTCATGAAATCACGGCCACAGAGCTGATCACCCACGTCCTGTAAATGGACGTTTCAAAAGAACCTGGGGTGTTTTTCCGACGATGTTCTAAGGCAACTTGTTGAGGCCAGAGTCACAATCACCCTTCCCAACAAACTGAAAGACTCGTAGGATCAACGGGTGAAATGAAACCTACGCAATGAACCAAAGGCCAGAAGCTCTCAAACTTTGAAGGGTGACAGCGAGGGACGAAGCAGACGCACGCTTCCCCCCACCCTGGACTTGGAGTGCTATCAGAGTGGCCGGCCGCGCCCTTACACCATGCACTGGCTGGAGAAGAGCAGAAGGGGTGCCGTTAGAGGCCTGACGGGCTCAGGAGTGACTGCAGGCCTGTCTATTTATCGCCCTGTGGGATCAGTCTGGGGCCTGTTTCCACACTTGAAGCCGGATGCAGATACACACCTTCAGCTCTGAGCTCCCAGAGGCCTCCCTACTGAGATGGGCCCCAAGCCCGCTTGGGACGTGGACACATCCTTCACTGATTCCTGTCTTCTTTTTTTTTTTTTTTATAATAATATTTTTTTATTATACTATGTTAGTCACCATACAGTACATCCCTAGTTTTTGATGTAAAGTTCCATGATTCATTACTTGCGTATAACACCCAGTGCTCCATGCAATACATGCCCTCCTTACTACCCATCACCAGTCTTCTTGACAAGTGGACATGACAATACCAAATCATGGTGGCCTGCTCTAATTCTTTTTTAAAAAGATTTTATTTATTTGACACAGAGAGAGAGAGAGAGCGAGAGCATGATTGGGGTGAGGGGAGGAGCAGAGGGAGAGGGAGAAGCAGGCTCCCCGCTGAGCAGGGACCTGGATGTGGGGCTTGACCCCGGGACCCTGGGATCATGACCTGAGCCGAAGACACTGAGCCACCGAGGCGTCCCTCATTCTAATCCCGATGTAACACCAGCCACATCGTTGGTTGTGAGCAAGCAGACGGCCATCTGAAGAACAGGTAAATTTCCTCACACTGAGGGGAAGAGAAAAGCTTATCAACAGAAAGCAGGAGAACAGAAGGAGTCAGGGGTGTATCTGCAGTCTCACAGGAATTGGCGCAGGGGCTTGGAACGATGCCAGGAGGTTCACACGTGGGGGTGGCACCTTCAAGACCCCTGGGCCCTATGGTGTGGTCCCCAGTCCAGCAGCAGCGGGTGGTGCAGACCCCAGACCCTCTGAGTCAGAGTCAGCATTTTAACTGGATTCTAAGGGGATTTGTGGACACGACAGAAATTAAGATGTGGCAACAGACGTCCAAGCTACACCCAGCACTGTGACACCTGCTAGAGATACAGAGCTTCTCTCTCCCCTGAGAGGAAGGGAAACATCACAAATGAAAAGACAAGTTTACATGTAAAACATGCAACACGTACTCAGAGATTGTCAGGCTCCACACCAGAGGTTGCTGGGAAACACGCACATACAAACACACCCGTATCACACGCACACCCCTGCACGTGCAACGCACACGCACGTCTCCGGCCCTCCGGGAACTCCGGGTTTCAAGAGAACACAGGGAAGCAGCAAGATGTAAATCCAAAATAATAAAATGTCACGGAAAACCAGTTTCAGAATGATTTAAAGTGACGAACACTGAACAGTTCGATTAGGACCTAGGGAAGTTAGCCCGCGCGCACCCTCACTGAAGAGACGGAGCTGTTTCCTCTGTTCCATCCAAAATACCTGCTTCTAAGAGATGGGGCCAGAGGGTTACTGGGGGACGAAGTAAAACACAACACGAGTCTTAAATGAAGTGCAGGGGAGGGGGGCTGGTCAGAGAGTTTCTGCACCTGCTGCTGAGAAAGCGAGCACCTTGGTTTCTATTTCCTGCAGGACAGGAGCTCCCCGAGCGGCCCCTACGATGATGGGCCGCCCCCAGGCTCAAACACACAGAGCAGAGGGCGAGGCCGCTCCAGGGTGCTGCCACCGTATCCGTGCGGAGCCGGCGTTCTCTCAGAATCCGGAAAGCGCACCGAGTCGGCTCAGTTCCTCAGTGACCTCTTTGTTCCCGAAGGGCAGGGTAATCCGCTGCCCACGTTAACAAAACAGAGTCCATCTGGACTCCCTCTGAAGTCCTCCTCCGGGTGGCCCCCCGAACACCCGTCACTTCCCTCCTGGGGCCTCCGTGTCCTGGGAGCACAGTGCTGTTCCCCTGAGAACCTCGGCCCCCCCTAGGGAGCGGCACCGAAGCGAGGAGGGCAGGGGCAGCGGGGGTAGAGGGGACACTGACGAGGAAATGTGAAGGACATCAGGTAGCCACCGCCTTGCTGCGTGGGCTCGGCCATCCCCACAGCTACCCAGAGTGCCAGGAAAGAGAGGACTGACCCCAATTACAGGACGACTGGCTGGGGTTCTTTCCTGCCCCCGACTCCAGGCGTCTCCCGGGGACACAGGGAGAAGCTGCAGGGTGAGGTGACAGGCAGAGAAGGGAGGAAAAGGGGCAGCCAGACATGCTGATGTGAGCCTGTGTGGGAGACGCCTCCTGGCTCCTGGGAAACACTCCCTCCTCGTCTGCCCCTGCTTCCCCAACCCAGCTCATGGGCGAGGACCAGGGTCTCAGAGAGGCACAGCGGCTTGCTCAAGGCCACGCAGCTCATCGGGCCCCCGTGACTGCTGTCACTCACGCACTGGCCTGTCCATCTGGGCGCTCCTGGGGAGAAGCTGCTCCTCGCCCCTTCCAGCTTGCAGAGGTGTGCGCACCCCCCGGCCTGTGGCCCCGCCTCCATAATCCAGCCTCTGCTGCTGCTGGACCCTCCTCCCTCAGTGTCCCACCTGTGTGTCCATGACCGAGCCCCGTCCGCCCAGTGTGAGCTGACCTCATCCCAGGCTCTGGGGATCAGGACGTGCACGCCCTTGGGCCCATCGTTCAGCCTCCCGTACACAGGTACCCAGGTTGAGCGCAGACGCAGGCGTGTCCCCCTCAGGGTGCAAGAGGCCTGACGTGGGAGCCCACGTACCGCAGATCCCCGCCCGCCCCACGCTCAGTCACAGCTCCCAAGGACCCTCCCACTCTGGGGAGAACACAGTGGGTGCCAGCGACCTGGACGCCCAGGTCAGGGGAAGACACGCCCACAAAGCCTCCTTCCCTTGTAGTTTGAATCTGAAGTCACACATAAAGCTGGTCCATTACTCCGGCTGGGTAATTTTAGAAAGACCTGCTTGCAGAATCGGGACGACGCATCGAGAACTGACAGCAAACATCTGCACTCCAGCGAGACCGGCGTGACCCGCGTGAGCGCTCAGAAGCCGCCCGGGCGAGTCCCTGTTCCTCGCACCCAAGCCCGTCCTGTGGCCGGGGCTCTCGGGGGTGGGCAGCCCCGCCAGCGGCCGCCCTGCGCTGACTTGGGTGGGGTTCTGCTTGTGTCGACTGGATCTGACTGAAAAGCTAAACTTATCTTCTCTCACCTCCGCATTATCCTTTAAGTAGGTAAGTTTTAATTATACCTGAATCTACCTGAAGACGTTTTGGGAGACTTCCAACACTGGGCATCGGCAACGGAATCCGGCGTAAAAGCACATGTAATTTCCAAACCCCTGGTTGTTAATGAAATCCCAAACATTCAGATTTTAATTGAACCAGATAAAGATTAAGCAGCTTAGCAACAGCTGGCATTAGGCGCGAGTTCTCAGCAGAGTTTTACGTTGTACGCTAAATCATTGCTTTTGTAATCGTCCTAAATTGTCCTTTATCTTGCTAATGCAGATATGATTCTCAGGGAGCATCAGGCTTTCAGTGTCCCCGCCGCCTGAAATATTTTGATGTGTAAAGTCTTAATAGTAATTTTAATAATATTGTGATCTATACGTGTGATGTATATTCAATAAATTCTCACACTAATTAGAAAAATACTCAAGCCTTTTATGTGACCTATTTTTAGAGATGAGGTTTATTGTCTGAGAATAATCCCGGAGAGAAGTAAAGAGGCAGCAGCACTCTCTGGGGGTCGGCTGCCCGAGGTGAGGGGCGTCCGGAGCCACACGGATCCGGCAGCACACACGGGCAGAGAGCCCCAGCAGCCCCACTTGAATTAAACCGACATGTGTTTCCAGACTGCGCCACTGTTCTCCCAAGTGGGGGGGTCATTGTGTTCCAAGTGCGTTGACACCGGTGACCTTGAACATCTGCAAAGGCACCGCTTTCTCTTCAATTCCTGTAGGACAGACAGTGACCCAAAAGCATCTATGGGCTCACCAGCAGAGACAGGCAGGCTCTGTCTTGTGCCTTCCCATTCTAGTCTGGGCTCCCCCGTCTGTGCGGTGGGCTGGCAGTGGTGGGCTTGGGACCCTTCAGTGAAACACTACAAACACAGCCCTTGGCACAAACCATGGCCACGACAAGGCCACGGTGGTGGTCTTCCTCCTCACTGTGGAGACCTTCCAGGAAGGCTAACGGTTAAGAGCTGGAGGAAGTCTGTGGCTTCTAAGAGGTTTATGAGCGCAGGTGGGAGGGCCCTGCCATCCGTCAGCCAGAAAACGTTCTAGAATAAGGACGCGAAGGGGAGGTTTGTTTCCCTGGGTACCTGTCCTCCTGGAGGTCCTGCCAGGAAACCAGGGCTTTTCCACCTAAAGGAAATGGTGTCTGGGCACTGGAAGAAAGCCTGCCTCGCCCCCTGCAGGGGATCCGTGGTTGTGGGGGAGGGCAGGAGCCCCAGACCAGGCTGAGAACTGGGCATTCTCCCCACCCAGGTAGGCATTGCTGCAAAGAGAACCAGCGGGGGCCGGAACCCAGCTGCAACCCATTCAGCCCCCAGACCCACCTACTCTCAGGAATACACTAAGGGCTCCCAACTACGGACTAGAGGAGAGCTGGGTCTGGGCAGAGGAAGCCCTGGTTTCAGCCATTCCCATTCCGCAGTAAGAGGCTCTGCCTGTCCCCACCCCTCAGGGCTTCCTTCTGTTCCTGGAACATGCCCATCTCAGGCCTGCCTCAGGACCCTTGCACGTGCTATTCTTTCTGCCCAGGACACTCTCCACTTAGATGCTCACATGGTTGGCTCCTCTCCTCCTCATCACTCAGGTGTCCCCCTAATGTCGCTTTACCTGACAGGTGCCCCCAACCTCCAGCTTCACCCATTGTCTGGCTTTGGAGCACCAGACCCTCTCCCTGGAGTTTGTTTTCTTTCTTTTTTCCACATTGAGATATTATTATTATTAGGGCAAGTGTGTGTATGTTCTGTAACTCATTTCACTTGCAAGGATGGTATGGATCTCACTGATTCGTGAGACAGTCGGCCCTCCCTTCCCCACCCGACATAAGCTCCAGGCAGGCAGGAACAGGCATCCCTGTCTGGGCACCGGCTGCCAGTACCTACAACAGGCCACGCTGGGTCGGCGAACGAACACACACGTGCTTCCCTAAACAAAATCACTCTTAATACTGTCGCTTTCAAAGAACCAATCCCAAACCTGGTCCTCCTTCTAAAACTTCCTGTCAAATATCCACATGGGCCAAACACCCAGGTCCGGATGTTTGCTACAAGTCAAGCCCCAACGGGACGATGCTGGCTGGTTTTACGGCGGATTTCAAAGGGCCGCTGACACTTTTCATAGGGTGCTGTTTGGGGCTTCAGTCCTCGCTCACAGAACACGGTTTTATGAATGTCCTGCCAGACAGGGCAAGAAGGAACAAAAGCAAGGAGATGAGGATGGGGTGCTGTGAGTGGCCAGGGGCTTTCGGGAATCGTGTGCCTCTCATGGAGCCGCCAGGAAACCCACAAGCAGACGTGCACACTAAGCCTGCACCCTGGCCTGGGCAGCCACTCCATCTCAGAGCCAACGGGCAACAGGACACGCCCCAGAGCACACGGTCTGCTTCAAAAAGCCCCTGCCGGCACTTACTGAGATGGCAAGTCAGAAGCACACATTAGGACCAACCTTCGTTCCCATTCTCAGCTTTCCAGCACCGCCCCATCCCTCAGTGTGTCCGTGACCGAAGCACCACCACAGACACAGCGGCTTAAAGCAGCAGAAACGTGTCCTCTCCCAGCTCCGGAGGCCGCAAGTCATACCAGGCCACGTTCCCTCCGACGCCTGCAGCAGGGGTCCCACCCACCCCTTCGAGGGCACCTGCTGCTCCCCGGTTTGCAGACGGTCACTCCGATCTCGGCATCCACTGTGACCGCCATGCCCCTGTGGGTCTACGTCCAGCCAGATCACGTGTCACCGTCCTCTCTCATGGGAACGCCACTCATGGGTGCAGGGCCCATCCTAATCCAGCAGGACCTCATCTTACCTTAAATAACTTTGCAAAGGCCCTTCCCCCCCCCCCAAATAAAGGGACACTCGCAGGCGGTGAAGACGGTAACACATCTTTGTGGGAGACTCTGTTCACCCCATTACACGCAGTGATGTGCTCGTTCCAGTTTTCGCCGCCAGGGCTGCAAGTCCGCCGTTGTCAGAACCAACTCAGCTCTTTCTGAGCACTTGTCAGTTCCAGGATTTAGGCAGGCTGTTCTGTTTAGCGCACACACAGCCACGCAACCGCACTTCCTGTCGTTACCATGAACACAGGAGAGTCACCAGCTCTGCATTTCTGACTCCTCCGAGCTTCACTTGTTAACGATTTCCTTTAGTACACGTACTTTTAAATGTATTTTTAATTAATTGGGATTTTTTTTTTTTTTTTTTTTTGGCAAGGGAAAGGGGTGATGATTACTGCAGGATTCGAGGGCAATGTGGTTGCCAGAGGCTCACGGTATCTGCCATAAATAAAAGTTATTTTTCCACAGAGAAGCAGCAAGCAGCAGGACCGGGATCCTCAGACGGTCTCCGGTAACTGCGGACGGGGCGCGTCATCGTGCGAGATTCGTGAGGGCTGCAGAGGGCCGGGTGGATGAGAATGTTCTGGAAAGAAGTGCAGGGGTGAGGGGAGGGGGAAGTCTGCGGGGAAGGGGCGAGGGAGAGAGGTGAGCCGGCCTCGGGCTGGACTGTGGTTCCGTGGTTCTCCCGGGGGAGTGCTGACTGTCTAGGGCGACTGATCGATGACGCCGTGGGCTTCAATCTAATCCTTGTAACTCACACACAGTCCGCTCCATCGATTTCCCTGCCCATTCCGATCCGGCAGCGGGGAGGCCTGCACCGGTCCAGGGCTGCGACACTGCTGCACCGGGCACCCAACAGGGGCCGGGAGCAGGATTCTCAGACAGACCACCCTGCTGCCACGCCACCTTCTTCCACCTCTCCGGGCACCAGCGGAGGGTGCTCCAGGGAGGACCAGAGTGACCGGAATCTCTGCACAGGAGCCACCTTGGGAGAGCCAGAGCCTTGCTGGGACTCCTGCACAGGCGTCTCTGAGGCGGGATAATGTGCCCCTACAGCTGGCCCGACACCCCAAAACCCAGCAGGATGCGGAGCACTCTACCACGGCCAAGAGCCTGCGCAGCCACGAGAAGCACCTCCCGATTGTCATTCAAACCACAGCACGGCAACACATTCTCCAGTCTCCCCACAGACTCCGGAAAGTTCAGCCCAGGGCGCGTACCTACTAGATTAAAGGAACATGCGGAAACAATGGGGAAGCCCCGGTAAAGGGTCTGTCGCGCACTCATGTCTCTACCACTCGCAAGAAAGAATAAACGGAAAACGTGCCGAAGGGCTTCCGGAATCTGGCCTCCACGGGGAGTGAAGAGGCTCGGGTGTCTGCCCTGCACCAGGCACTGACCTTGGCACTGGGAACGCCAGTGACCCAAGCCAGACCAACCCCTGCCCTCAGGGGGCTGGCCTGTCGGTGGGATGACGTGCACCTGCTCAATGCCCCGACCTGACCACCGAAAATCACCCTGTGAGTGATGCTTCACGGTGAGCAAGACCTCCATCCACGGAGTTATTCTGTACACAACACAGGACATTCTTTACGATACGAGGCCAGTGCTTTTCCATGAGTTTTGAAAGAGAAAGACCCTCACGAGAAACCCCATCGTATACGCTGTGTGAAAAGACAGAAAGATGCCCCAACTGAAACTCCAGTGGGCTTTCTAGTCCTGCTCACGTAATTCGGTGCCCCAGCCTGTCACTCCCAGCAGCTCCAGAAAAATCTGCTGAGTACTAACCATTATGAAGAAACTCAAATTCATCCATTCTGCCCTCCTTCCCTCTAACCATCCCCCCACCTCCTCACCCATCCTTTCTCCATCTATCCATCCCCCCACCTCCCCATCCATCATCCACCCATCCCCCTACCTCCATCCATCCATCTATCCCCCATCTACCCATCCATCTATCCATCCGTTCATCTGTCTACCCATCTATGTCCCTATCTATCCACCCATCCATCTACCCATCTAGCCATGCATCATCCACCCATCCCCCTACCCCATCTATCCATCCATCCCCCCATCCCTCCACCTCCCCACCCTTCTCTCCTCAATCTATCTATCTACCATACATTTCATATACCCATCCATCCACCCACCCACCTACCATCCATTCATTTCATCCACTCATCCTTCCACCTGACTTAACCTGAAACGTCCTTCCATGTGCAGTGGTCCAGGGAGTAGAGAGCATCTAGGGTGTGTACATGTGGTCCACCCCCAAAGTAGGGTTTTTCCCTCCCTGGGCTGGGGGACTTTGGGAAAGTTCTGCAGCCTCTCCAAACCACCTCACCCACTCACAAAAGGGGTGCAGCAGACAGCTAATGGGAATAAGGGCAGTGATGCCCCAAGGAGCACATAGAAAGATGGGCCAAGCAGGCTGTGGAAAGAACAGGGCCATGTAGGGCCCTGCTGGCTACAGGGACATTCTAGCGTCACTTCCTATTTCATGGGACATCACCAAGCAGGCCTCAGCTGTCTGTTGAAGGCAAAGGCAGGGAACACACTGGTTCCTCTCCAGGCCCCCCCGGCCCCCCCCCAGCACCCCAAAGCGCTGTTAGCTGGTGAGACTCCTGTGCCCTGTACTGTGGGAGTGCATGGGCAGAAAAGTAGGCAAAGAGGCTCAGAACCAGCCTGTCCTGCAGGGGATGGAGCGCACAGCCAGAGTCACCCCCTGGAGTGGAGTCCCCAGCCGCAGCGCCCTGAGCTGTGCAGGGGCAAGGAGAAGGCGGCCCTTGGCATGCTCACTGCTCAGTACGCTCAGGCCACCACTAGGACCAGCCACTGCCAGGACTGGACTGGGTGGCCAAGCAGGGCAGGACACAGGGAGCCACCCCTCCTTCTCCCTCCCCCCAATCACCCCAACACTGCACGCTAGAGCATCTGTGAATTCTCCATTTGGCCCAGGAGCAAACACAACCCCCACCCTCTCCAAGGGAGCGTGTTCCATAAACCACTTTTCCGTTACAACCGCTGGAGAGAAAGAATGAGTTCCTGGCTTTTTAAATGTTTTTGTCCTCTCTTAATATGATCTGGATAAGCCATTTTCCTTTTAAGCCCCAGTTTACTTGCAAGAAGCCCGAGTCTATGACCCTCGCCTCAGAACACTGGCGATTTTATTACCGCCTGAAGACAATGAATACCCTTGAACCTCCGACACAGATAACAGCCAAAGCTGCTTATACTGGTGTTGCTGGGCCCCCGAGCCTCCCATGCCGGGCGGCCCCCGGACGGTCAGCGCCGGGCGGGCGTGCTCCAGGCTCTGGCGCCTTCATCTGCAGCTCGGTCTGCCGCGGCCACCGCCGCCTCCGAGCCGTGCTTCCTACAACAGTGTCACCTCTCCCTGCCGCCCGGGCCCATGGCAACCATAGCTCCGCCCGCCGGCCCTGCCGCGGGCAGCAGGGGCCTGCTGGACAAGCCGGATCATTAATTAGCAGCCGCTCAGCGTCCGCCCCCTTGGCAGGGGCTCACTGCCGCCGCACTGGGCCCAGGATGTGATCAGCGAGCCAGCCCCCGCTGGCCCGCCTCCCCCAGCCCTGGCCCCGTGAGCCCTGCCTAACTGCCTGCAGGTCAGCCTGGTGACCCCACAGTGCACGGCTGCAACCTCAGACGCTCGTGGGCAAGAGAACGAGGCTGTCAGTCAAGACGGACAAATGCGCTATTTTCCACTAAAACACGTTACACAGTTCAACTTTGGGGGCTTGAACCAAAGATCGGAAAATCCCATTTTCATGCATCAGCCAGGTACTCTGGCCATTCCATGTGAGGGGATTGTTCTGGGAACGTGTAACACAGAACTCCACTGAGGAATGCATTCTATTTGGGAAAAACAAAATCATGAGAATGAAAATATGCCCGAGGCTTTTTTCAACAAATGGATTTGGATAAATAGATTTTTTTTAAAGGCTGATCACTGCCCTCCCAAATCCTATTGGCTGCGATTTTCTCTCATCCCGTGAAACTCAATGTCACTGAAAACCTGTGGCTCCGGAACAGAGTTCCACCATAGCCGAGGAGCAAACATGTATGCGTTTCCCGACAGACGTGGCTCGGCGCCAGGTCACCTGTCTACCTGGGCACCTGGGCCTCGGCATCTCTGCTTCTGGACCATCCTTGTGAGCAGCCCCGGAAACCAGAGCCCGCATGGCGGTCACGCTTCCCTTGTGGGCTGCTACGACGGGGGTTTACCCAACAAGCCTCACCCGCCGGGGATCCAGCCCCGGGCCACAAGGACACGGACCTGCAGGCGCAGAGGCAGGCCAGGTCCCCGACGCACGGTTCCAGCAGCTGCTGGGGAGGACGTGCAGGCAGGGCAGCTTCTCCAGCAGCCTGGGAATCAAGCCCGCGATGTCCACCAGACTCCCAGCTCTGACACTCGCTGGATGCCCCAAAAGGGGGCAGGAGTGTCCTGGGCATCCCTGTGACGTCACGCCGTGGTGGAAAAGGAACAGGGCTCAGGGCTCACCGTGCCATCAGTGCCCGTCATTGTCTTCATTTTCAAGAAGAGCTCCCGTGGGCTGAGTGATGACCACCTGCCACCAGGTGCACGGCAAGGTCATGGGCATGGGCACATGAGCACACATGCCTCTCACTTCTGGACACTGAGGCCGCTGTGACTCTGAGAAAGCAGACTTGCGGAGGGAATTCAGCATCAGGGCCACGGAGTGGGGAGCGGGGCCCCACGTCCACGGCCCAGGTGGGGGTTCGGCACCCCATCTGGAATGACCGTTTTACCACAAACCCGATGCTTCAAGCAGCACTGGGAAGAAGTGTGACGTCAGACGTGTTTAAAACCAGGCGGGGTGGCTATTCAGGCGCTAACGCTTCCATCCCCCGAACCTGGCCACCTGACCATGACTCTGGGGCATATGTCAGTCCCAGAGCGTCCCAGGAAGCAAGGCCAGAGGACGTCTGAGAGTTCCCGCAGAAGTAACAGATGCAGCTCTGAGATCTGCCCATAAACCAGCGGAAACGAACCCGTCAGCTATTCGGGGATCCTTCCCTGCAAGCTGGCACACACATCCTTTCTCATTGTTTTATTTTCAGTTTTCAGTGTCTTGTGAACCAGACCAATATGCAGGGCTGTTAAGAAGCGTTTATGCTGTCATATGTTTGTTTTCACAAAGTTGCCGAGCAGAAGTGTTTGCTCATAATTTCTCTCCTTGAGTAAAAGCATTAGCTACCAAACACTCTTGGCTTCTGAACTGTAACCAGCAGCCCCCCGCCCGCCATCTCAAGTCATGTGAAAAGAACACGCCGGCCTCAGCCACTTGATCTGGAACGTTCTAACAAGTCCTGTGCAGAATGGCTGAAAAAGCTGGCTTCATAAAGTCCTGCCGTGGGCAGAGCATGTGGCACTAGGGTGTGGGTGCAGTGTCCCCAGCCCCCACCCCTGCAGCACAGGGAGGCCTCGTTTTGGAGGAGGGCACCCGCCCTGAGCTGCCTGGTGGAACTGAGCCCAGGCGGCTTCCCCCCCTCCGCTCTCCGTGCAAACCCTTCCATGAAGGAGACAACCAAGCCGCACGCAATTTGGTCAACTTGAACCCCCGTCTCCTCATCTCAGCACCTGCCAGGAGGGCGGGAATGAGCGGCGCCAACACCCGCCGCGAGAAACGGCCTCCACGGGCTCTAGACGGCCGCCCCCACCCCGCTGCTGGGCCCACGCGACCCTGCTGGCCGGGATGGACATGATGCACGGCCTTGGGAAGGCGGAGCGGAGAGAAGCGGCGAGGACACTGGAGAGGAAACGGCTTCCAGAGCCGGGGGACAACCTCCCCGTGAAGACGCACGCGCCCCAAGAGCGCCCCCCCGCCAGCAGGTGAGCTGTGCGACATCACCCCCACGGTGCGGGCTTTCAGGGGGAGTCACACCCGTTTCTCTAATGAGGCAGAACACTGACATTTGGATTGCACATCTGTAGAGTAATCCTTTCATTTCCTTATCTGGGATGAACAGAGCAAAAAGGAAGTGAGAAATTGGTTCATTCTTAACCCTAGATTTGCAGTTGCAGATCATTAAATTGAAAACTGAATACACTGTCCATCAGCGGTTAATAATGTTCCACTTCCTCTCCCTCTCACTGTTACGGCCGCCGTTATGGGTGTCATTATCATCTGCCCGGCACAAAGCGCTCGTGGCGGGGCTGGCGGGGCTGGAGGGGCCAGGCTGGGCTCACGGAGGCTCCGTGTCCTCGTGTCCTCGGCTGCCCCTCCAGCCCGCTCGGGCCTCGGGGGCACAGGCCATGTCCTCTGGCCCCAACGCCAGACCCCGCTCTGAGCTGCACTTTCCATGGGCTGCTATGGGTTCCTCATGACCTTGGCTGCGTCCTCCCAGTTTGGTCTCCGCTTCCTCATCTGTGAAATGGGACTAAGAACACCAAGCTCCAGATGTTTGTTACGAAGACCACAGAATGATGCATTCAGGGCATGAGTTCCCTACCAGGGGCCGTTCTCCTCCTCACCCAGAAAAAAGGGAAAGCGAAAACAGGAGGACCTGGCAGAGAAGTAGGAAGGGGGGACTCTGTGTGGCATCCAACCCGGCCCCCGCCTGGAGCAGTGGATGAAGCCTTCCTGGCAGAGCCGCCCCTTCCTTACCACCTGTCCATGGCTTACTTCGTGCTACGAGAGCCGTCGAGTGGGTCCCGCCAACATCTGGACTACAGAGCCTGAAATAATGATTGTCAGGCCCCCTACAGAACACTCGGGCCACCCTGGTCCCGTGGCTGTTCAAACCCTCAGCTCCGGGCCGTAGAGAGCTCCACCGCCTTTCAGAACCCCTGTTAGGGCGTCAGCCAATTTGGATGGTTTTGCTTGCTTATTAATATAAACAAATGGTCCCTGGATAACATAGATTCCATCAATCACCTCTCCGGCACCTCCGTGCTGGGTACATATTACGCACACATTGGCACATGCTAAGCGCTTAGGCACAGACTCTTAAGAATGCACCAAAACTACCCAAGGAAGAGATCACGAAACCTCCCTGAGGGATTTCAGTGGCAACTGGGCTCACAGAAACACAAGCGGCTTTCCCCAAATGACACACAAGCGCCAGCTTTCCCCAAATGAATCTCTAAGTTTGTGTCGGCCACGCCCTTCACCCCCAGGAGAAACACAAACTCGGACACACCATTTTGCAAAAGAAAAAACGAGGAGGGAAAAACAGCCTTTTTAAATGCCCAGCCTCTCCACTGATTGAATAAATGCAGTCCGATGACGCCATCTCCCCGCTGTCACACCAGAACAGTTTTAAAAGAATGGCCACGTCAGGGCCTGCGGGCCACGAGGTGGAGGGCCACGTGACGGAGGGCCACGCGCATCCCCAGCGGCCTCCCCAGGACGTAAATCAGCAACACGTCTCTGAAACATCCTTTAGACAAGTGGGTCCAGGACTGTGTAACAAACACAACCTATGAACCAGAAATTCTAACTTCTGCCCCTAATGGTCCATCATGAAGAAATACTGAGAGCGGTACCGTAAGAGGGGCTGGCAAAGATTTTCGACACGGCATCGTTTCCAGCAGCAGAGCCCTGGGAATACCCTGTCCCACCACATGCATGCCTCACGTGCGTGTGGCGATCCATGTGTGCACACACTCAACCACACCACACGTCCACGTGCTCGTGCACACAGTGCCCACACCCTCACACACACACGAACACGACCAAACCCACGTCCACACCACACACGCACACCCATGCACAAAACACCTGTGTGCGTGTCTGTGCTCACACATGTAGACACATGGACACACACATCACATGCATACAGCACACACGTGCAGCTATAACACATCCCCCCTCTGCAAGCCTGTGTACACGCACAAACGCACACGTGCACCCAGACAACACACCAAATGAGTAAAGGTGGTTTCTTCACGGGAGGGAGATAAAATTACACTGAATTTTCTCTGTATTTTTGGCATTTTAAAAATACAAACTGTTCCATTAATACAAGGGGGACAGATGAAAGCTACACTTTTTGAAGAAAGCATCTTCTCCAAAGTGTGTTAGGTTAATTCTCGCTTTCTTCCCTCATTCATCCTGCTCCTGACTGGCCTCTCCACCAAGTGCCCCTCCTGCTGCAGTGCCTCTCTCCAGAGCAGCCGGGTTTTCAAAGAGATGTTCAAATAGATCGGAAGTGCGGACAGAACCTGCGCGATCTGCTGATGCCGTGTGTTCTCCCATGTTTATCGCGTGGGCGGTCAGGCTGGCAGAGTCAACTGGGGCCCCCGTGATGAACGCACAGGTTTGGGGTCTGTCCCCTGACGTGGGTTACAAGCACGTGTCCCCTTCGGCTGTGGTGGTGGCTGCATGGAAATTCTGCCATGATTCATGGTGCCGTCCTGGAGGGGGTGACAGGTGCACACAAGTCTGCATGCCGCTGCCTGGAACCTGGGATGCAAAGGGGAGCCTGCCCACCACAGACTCTGGGTCAGGGCATATGGACAGCTCTGAGCCACGTGTCTGAGGGGAGAGGACAGCATGCGTCTTGGATCCCAGCCGAGGCTCTGCCCCGTCTGCAGACCCTCGGTACCATTATCCCTCCTATTTTCTTTAAAACTTGTGACTTGCATGGGAAACACTTCATCACCACGGAAAATCAGCCAGTGGTGCTTACCATCAAGAGCACGGAGACAGGACCGCGCTAGGAGACCCCAGCCTGCTCACCCCTCGCTTCGGGGAAGAGGGAGAGAAGCAAGGTCAGATCCCTGGGAAGGTCATTCGGGCTCCAAACCCCAGGCAGGGCGGCAAGCACACACTTCACATACAGACCCACGCCCTGTGGTCTCCCCACGTCCCCCTCCCAAGTCAGTCCTCTTTCTGTTTTAACGGACTCCATCTTAGGGAAGTACATGCATTTAACAGAGAAACGCATATCAATGCCTAACCCTCTGCTTATAAATAAGTACAGCAAAAGAAAAATGATGTCACTATATTTTTGCTTCACACCTAGAGCTTGCTTTCTCTGTGAAAAATCAAGATTTGCAAGAATCAGGACATCCTGGTGCCGTCCTGAGGCCTTGATGCCGGGAGAGAAGACAGGGGTCTCTGTCACTGTAGGACCCCCGTCCCCAGCACTCTGTGTGCCATGGGCACCCCGACAGTCCTCCAGATGTGCCGCAGGCCCCACAGGTCAGGAAGCAGCGCACAGCCTGATGCTCTGGGGGTCTTTAGGTGCTGACAGCCTGGGGTTGAGCAAAGTGCATTTAGAACCTACTTTCCCGCCTTCCTGGCAATTCCACACCAAAATAAGATTCCTTCTCGCACTGCTCACCTGCACCCTGGCCCTGCTCTTCCTGCACCAGGCTTCTCCCCTCACCCCCTTCTCAGGCCCAGCCCCAGGCAACAGCCACCCAGCCCACCCAGCCCCAGCGGTCAAGGCTCACGGCTGGTGGGAGGGTGGGGACAGCCCCAGAAGGCCTCACAGGCCCAGGGCATGGCTGGTGGCTACTGATCAGCATGGAGGTCTATTCTATGACCCAGGCCTGGCCTTTACCCCTGTAGGACGGTTTCTTCCTTGCAACCATGGGCCCTAAGATGTCCCCTTCTTTCCAATTACCCGTCTTCAAGACCAGTGTCAGAGCCTCCCTTGGGCACTGGCCTCCACACAGCCGCCCTGTTATTTGAAACAGAGTTGAACCCACAATCATGCACAGAGGCCTGGAAATTGGTCCAGCGACCTGCTGTGTGCGACTCACAGAACGTCATAAGATTAGAGATTTTCACATCAGGGTTCGCACTGTCCATGTTTCTTGGGCGCTAGGCATGCAGGCCACTCTGCGTTCCCAGGGGGCTTGGGTGAGGGCACCCTCAGTTCTCAGACCACTCCCGCTGTCTCCCTCCATCTGTGGGTGACTGGCCCCTGCAGGTGCTCAGGTGGGGGGGGAGTAGGAGGAGCCGGCCACTGACCAGCCCAGGCTGAGTCCCATGGCAGCCCCACCACAGCAGAGACGCCCTCTCCCCGGGCGTGGGGAAGGGGTCCTAGCTGCGGGTGGGGCCAGGGCTCTGGAGAAGACTTGCCACCCGAGCTGAGAGGTGGGAACTACCCGGCGAGGAGCAGAGAAAAGGGATGAAGGGCCGAGCAGCCGAGAGGGCGTGAGGGCGTCCAGGAACCTGCGACAGTCACACAGATCCGGCTGCGGAGCATACGCCCCATCACCTGCTCGGCGGTCAGCCCTGATGGGGCGTCCCTGTGGGCCCAGCCTGCTCCACACCGGGGGCAGCAAGAAGCAGGTGTGTGTGCTCTGGGAGCCCACGTCGCAGTGAAGGGAGTGGCCCACGGCCGGCCGCTCTGAACAGCAGGCCTGCAGCACAGGCAAGGGGAGCAGAGGGGCAGACGGCAGCCCAGCTCTGAGCAGAGGCAGGGGGAGCAGAGGGAGGGCAGCCCAGCTCTGGGCAGAGCCAGAGGGTACCTGGCTGAGGAAGAGGCCCCAGCAGAGGCCACAGCACTGGATGAAGCAGGAAACAGGAGAGCACTGGGTGCTCGGTTTGCAGAGGGTCTGGTGAGCAGGGTGAGGAGCGCGTGGGGCCCTGTGGTGGCTGCAAGGCACTGGGACCCCCTCCAGCTCTGCCTCCGAAGCTCATTCTGGCATTTCAGCAAAGGTTGCATTGGAGAGCAAGAGCCGACAGGCAGCAAGATGCTGTGAGGAGCCCGCCATCAGCCAGGAGGACGTGTCCTCCTGTGCCAGCCCCGGTCCACCTTCTAGAATGTTCCTGGATGTGTTCCTGGCTGCTGTCTCCACTTTAGAGGGACAGCTCTTGGGAAGGGCAGTCACGGCCACGTGGCTTCTCACCCTAGAGGTAAAGGAATGTGGGGCGGCCCTCGGAGGGAGGCAGGGGGCCAGCACAGAGATCCCTGCCCTGGCCTCTGCCCTCGGCTCTCGTACGTCACTCCGTTTCTGCTGCGGCAGAGGCCGTGACCGTCCATCTCGAACCTCCACCAGTAAGGAACGGTCCCTGCCGCTGGGATCTGAAGCCAACCCCCACCTGGGAAGTGAAGTTCATCAAATCAGCATCGATCACTGACTGTGAGAGCCCAGGGCAACGTCCCTCCTCGCAGGCCTCTGGGACCCCACAGGCCCATCATCAGAGACCCAGCAAAGCCTGGACTCCGTCTTCTGCAGGAGACAGAACATGCTTCGTGGCGCTCCCACTCCCCTCCACGTCGCCTGTCTCTCGTGCATGCTGAGCTTGTCCTCTGGGAGCCATGAGGAAGCTCCGGGTGTCTCCCTGAGGGCTGAGCACCGGGCGGGAAGCCGCCCCAGCCCAGCAGCCACCGCCCGGAGTAACTGCAGACGGTGACAGCAAACACATCCTTGGTGCACGAGGAACATGGTCAACATCTAGAATGAGAACACCCACAGCACCAAAACATCGCCCACCTCATCCGGGGAGGCCTCCGGCTCGGCGAGGCTGGGAGAGGAGATCAATCAATAAAACATGATCAGCCGAGCGGCTTGACTCCTGCACATTCAGACACACAGGCGTCTCCAGAGCTCCATTCTCTGACATCAACATAACTCTGCAGAACTACCGAATCCTCGGCAGAGAAGTGATACCCGCAGACAGGGCACGCGGTGGTGGCAGGCAGCACGAAAAGTCAGATAACTACAAAAATAAAGCAGAGATCAATGGGTGGGCCTCCTTGGCACCCTGACCCCTGGATGAGGAACTGCCTGCCTTGCCGATGCCCAAACCAGCCAAATAACCCGGCAGGTGGAGTTTACCAAACGGCAGCCCACGTGCTTTTCAGCAGGGTTGTAACCCAGGCCCCCAGTCGGAGAAAGGCACCAGGGGCTGAAATGCGAAGACTCTATCAGGCTTGGCCGGCACCTACCCTGCGGTTCCCCGTCGGAACCGGAGCTGGGGAAGTCAGCCCTGCCCCTCCCCCACCAGGAGCCTCCTGAGCTGTGCTGTGCGGACAAAGGGAGGGGCTGTCCAGCCCAAAGACTCCTGCAATAATCACCACTGTTATCCAATTACGCTCTGGACACCTGAAGCTAACACAGCCCACAGAGGGGCAATTTCATTAGACGAAGACCCACTTGTCTTGCTTTGCTTTGATAATGGCTTAATAAATACGCTGAGCAAGCCCTAACGCAGAGGTGCAGAATGAGAGATGCTTGGGCTTTCCCACTTTATGCCCACCCTTCTCTAATTATCACGCTTTCACATTTTCTTGCTTATCAGTTCCAGCCTCCACCCCTCCAAGAGGTGGGAGAAAGCTCATCTCCTTTTCCTGCAAAGATTCCTCCCTGCGAGGGAGGCTCCGTAGGTGACCTGGGGAATTGGCCTTGCTCTCCAGCTCCCCAGCACACGTCCTCCTGCACCTCTCTAGCTCTAACGCCTCTTGCGTGCGCACACGCACACACACACACACACTCACGGCATGACCACAGTTTGGACAGACGTGGAGGAGAACACAATAAACACCACATCATCACGTACTTTAATAAAGCTATGAGACAATGGAAGTGGAAGTAATTAATCTCACTTAGCTCAGGCAGAGGGACGGGAGAAGGCAGTAGAAGGGGGCTCCATGGAGAAATGGAAGAGACAGGAGGCTCTGGAAGGTTCCCACGGACCAAAGGGCATCTGGGGGGGGGGGGCAGCCAAAACAAAGAAGCAGAGCAGAGAAGGAAGGGCTGGCAAGTTCCAGCTGCTTCAGCAGGTGGCTCGATGCTGGCCCCCAGAGGGGGTGGGCGTGGTGTGAGGAAGAAGGGAAAAGGGCCTTGGGACCGTGGCCTGGGGGGCCTCAGACCCTCTGGGACCGTGGCTAATGGGCCAAAGAGTGATGCGGCTGCGCTGGTATCTGGGGATCCAAAGATCCACACGCATTTCTGAAGCAAGGCCTCACCGCCAGCGGCAAAATACACAACGCGGTGTATTAATGAAGTGCGGCATCTAGGGACCCCATGCCTTTCTCTGTCCAACAGCCTTTGAACCTGTGGCCTTCTCAGAGCCACCGTGAGAATAACAGGCCCCGTCTCCATTATCCAGCATCCCTTAACCACCATCCTGGGCCTCCATGGACGTCCATCCCATCCAAACACCAGGCATGGCCACAACGGAAACAGTAGTGTGAGCGAGCGGCTGTGAACGCCAGCCCCGCCACTGTCCTGCCGGGGAGACGGGGCAGCAGGAATATGGGACCACACTGACGCACGGCGCAAACGCGGCCTCTAATCCTCTCTCCTCCAATCCCAGGTAAGTCACCCGATCAGCACCTGGATCAGGAACATCCCCACTGATCAAGCTACTTAGGCCGAGTTTAACCAAGTACATCTAATCTCAGCACCGGAGATCATTTAAAGGTAAAGACATAAGCTCATCATTGGTGTTGAGTCCTGGAAATCCGTTTATTTCGACGCTGCAGACACGTACTTCTGGCCCCACGTTCTAGCTTAAGAGTTCAAGTAGAAATGAGGCTTTAATTTATGCTCAGGAAAATAAAAATAGATTAATAGGATCCAAATCAAGCCACTAGAAGAGGTTTTTCTGTGCCAAAAGACAGGCACCGAGAGTTTCCCTAAACAGGTTATCATTTTAACATGGTAAAGCACTAGACTTATTTTTTAAATAGCAAAACTACAATTATCTCTGCACGCCCCGTATCGCCGCTCTGCAGTGCTCCCGCGTAACGAACCAACCGTCAGCGATACTGGCAGGATGAGCGTGTCTGTGCCACACTAGACGGCCAGCCTTATCAAAATCCAAAGGCATTAATCCTTTCCCTACATCAAAAATCAAATACCTTTCTGGAGAGAGGCTACAGTCTCAGGAAGAGCAGTTGCACTGGGAGACGGAGAGTGCAGATTAACGGCACAATATGTTCAGAAATAAAGAGATAAGCATTTGCCTGCACAGCTCCTGCTTGACACTCGGAACTCGGGACTCTCGCAGCAAGACACAGACAAGCGTCCGGAGTGGCGCGCGGCCTTCCCGTCATATCTGGCCTCTTCGAGAGTGACCGGGAACTCCGGCAATGAACAAGGCCATCCTCCGTGGTCCCATTTCCAACAAGAAGAAGTTTGAAACCGCATGGCATTTAAGCAAGAAGGAAATAATATTATTTCAAAACCGGTAACGGAGAAATGCAATAAGGCAATTGCTAGATAACCGCGGGGAGGGGTGGCTTCCTGATGGAATAACCACCTTTCAAAGCGAGGAAACAAGGTGATTTTCTGCCCGCTCGGAGGAGCAGACAGAGGGCGGACTGCAGCCTCCTGGTCTCCGGAGCGGCCCCTCCTCCCCTGCGGTTGCAGGAAGTGATTAATTAGTGCCTCCTTGAAGCGGCAACCTAGGGAAGCCCCTGGGAGACTTTGATGGGCACGTCACAGAATGATATCCTTCCAGAATCCTCCTTTTAGAGCCCAACAATGGGGCATGTCTCCAGCAGTCCGAGCACCGCGCCAGGGCTCCCGCGAGGACGGAGGCCTGGCTTAGAAAGAACTCTCTTCTCGCTGCCTCTTTTGTAAAGGGAGGAAACACCACTCATGACCGAATTCCAAGAGAAAGGAGACAACCGTGTATGAGCTGGCGCCCTGCTCCCAAGTTCCTGTGCTCTTGGGCTGCTGCCCCTCGGCCCCCAGTCAGCCCACGTGAACCCAACTGGGTGGGTCCCAAGAGTCCCAACCTGTCCGTGTTGGTGTGAGACCCCAGCTACTCTCTATTTTCATGTTTCCACTAGGAAAAGGCAAAAGATTCTCTTACGTTGGGACAGACCCATCCCGTGAGTGGCACCTTCTCTAACGTCCCTGGGGGTAGGTACGACCTCTCTGGGCTCACCCTGCTGGAAAACCGAATTCCTATTTTAGGTTCCTCTGGCCTCACGCACCGTGAGAGGCCTCCAGGTGAGGGGCACCCGTGCAGCATCAAGTGAGCACGGGAGACTTCCAGAATCCCAACCGCAGACACGGGAGCCTCTTGGCTGCAGCTTCAGGAGATGCTGGAGCCGAGCCCGCGGACCCGCGCCAGCCCGAAAGGGAAAGTAATCCTGTTCACAAAGAAATCAGGAAGGCAGCCTGCAGGCCCCTCCATCATGCTGATTCGGCCAGGCTGGACATGAGGGCTGCCTTCCTCGCTTAGGAAGAAGGGGCCCCCTTGTCGAGGGGCTCGATTTAATCCAGCAGAAGATACGGGACCCGAAGGACCCCGGGACAGTCACACACCACGAGCACTTCCTTTCCAGGCTGCACCGCTGGTTTTCTCTAGGTGCTCAGGCATCTGGTCTGCACACCCCAACTCGCATCCAAGGAAAGCAAGCAAGATGGGGGAGGTGGAGAGGCTAAGACGAGGAGGCCCTTATTTTCCAGCCCCCAGGTGATCCCCAGGAGACTAGAAAGTTCCAGAATCTCTGTGCCCTGGAATTCCTACCCAAAGAGCAGAGACAAGCCCATTCTAATTTTAGGGGCTGCCACGAAAGGCTGTCGCTGTCATCATGTTTAAAAAAAAACAGAGGTTTTTAGGGAATACCGTGCTTACAGTGTTTTGAATGCAAATCCCTGGAGCAGGGCCACCTCAATGACCCACACGCACCGGGCAGGTGTATTGGGGTGGACAGAGCTACTGAGGCCAAGAGCCACCTGCAGTGTCTAGGCCTAGGAATCAGGGCACTTCTTCAGTGTTTCACCCAAAAATCCCCGGGAGGAAGACTCCGCCTCTTTGGAGATGTTCAAGCCTTCCTGCAAAGGCACCATCACTCAACCACGAAGGAAAAGACTCGAAGCTCACACTGCACCCCCCACCCCCCGTCATTTTCAAAGAATCCGAGACTTCAAATGGATTTCAAAGGCCCCTGTAATTTTGGCAGCATGACATTTTATGTCTTATAAGGTATTTTTATTAGCCAGGATTGTAGAAAATTGACGTTTACCAGCCATTAACCTTTCAAGCATGTATTTTTTTCCCCACACGGAACTATATCTTACAGTTCTCTGCAGATCAATCCTTAAGCTGTCCAGCTCCTTTAAGGGGGAAAAAAAAAAGCAACGCAGAGCCTCCCTGTTCTCAAGAAGACACAGATTCTATAATTTTACAGACTTTTGATCACAATCTCATCACCTTCAGCCCTTCCTGGTAATCTGTTTTTATCTTTAAAATATTAAGGACTAGAGGAGACAAGCGGAATGATCCCTTCTTTGTACTGCGGAAAGGTGGGGAAGAGTGAGGTAGTTTAAGAAACAATCGCCCAGCTTTACAGAGGGGAGGCCCTGCAGCACGGACACCTTGCTTGGCCAGCTTCCGACCCCCCTGGTGTTTCCCCGCCCCAGCATTAAATATACCACGACATAATCCAGGCATACCAGAGCCCTATTAATAAATACCCCTAGCGAATAACTTAGGTTCATCTGTGCCCTCCACGAGCCTATGGAGCTTTAAAGCCATTCCATAATTTATTTATTCAATTTTAAAAACACGCCTTTTGCCAAAATGTCTCTGGTCACACAAAAGAAAGGAAAGGCCAAGAAGGGGAAAGTTCCCAAACACAACCATAAAACCTATCGAATGGACTGCCATCTAACAGAAAAGTGACTGCATCCAGGGCCGGCTCCCGCATCTCGGGAACAGACTCTCAAGAGCGGCTGAGCTCAGCCACCAACAACTGGGGCCGCGTGGAAAAGAGAGGTGCCCGCGGCCACGGGTGTCCCGGTCATACATCAGGGATGCAGCGTTTTCCCTGAGAGTCTGCTCCCAGCTGGGGCCTGGATGTGGGCCTCCCTTCCCCAAAGCCTCCGGAAAGCAGAGATGCTGCAGCCCCGGGCTCCACTTAGCTGAGCAGCAGCGGCCACGGACCCGGCATTCATCGTTCAACAGGCCGGGTACTACCTCATGTGCATCGTCTGCTGGCCCTCCAGACCCACCCCTGCAATCAGAGCCCTCACCTCCTCCTACCAGGCTGCCACAGAAGGTCACGCAGGACATGCACCAGCTGTCGCACAGCTTTATGACTGTGCCCTGGGTCTGGACCCCTGGAGTCTGCTCGGGCCTGGACCTCAGGGTGCCCCGTGTCCACCGGGAACATCCGAGGCTGTGGTGCACAGGGCAGGGGCATGGCCTCAGGCGACAGGCCGCCGTGTAAACCCAGGCTCCTCCAGCACCATGCAGGAGCGTGAACAAGGGGCCGCAACGCGTCACGCATCAGCACCCCTGCCGGGTAAAGGGGGTGAGCAACGCGCCTACCTCACAGGGTGGTTGGACAGGTCCGTCCGGGCGGCACCGGTGAGGCACGCAGCGCAGTGGCCAGCACAGAAGAGCCTCAATCAACAGACGGCAGCGAGGGTCCTACCGACTCCTGGATTAGGGCCGGCCGCCGGGACCAGCACGGGGCTTCCCGTGGGCTCCCCGTGGGCTTCCCGTGCTCGCCAAAGGTGGCTGCACGTGCGGCTCATCCTAATTCCCGGCGTTCATTAACCAAACGCCCACAGGTGTGCCCTCCGACGAGCCAGCCAAGGCTCCCCTCTGTCAGTATCACATTGAAGAAAAAAAAGAAACAAAGGAAAAAGGTGTCTTTCTCCTTGAAATCCCCACGGGGTGCAAACAAGCCTGAGCCTCAGGACCGAGCAAAGAAACAGCTTACCTGGCAGTTCCAACGACGGCCCTTTCCGCTCGGCCCCTGCTGCCAGAGGCACTCGTGGGGAACGGAAAACGCAGCCCGAGGGTCCAGCTGGAGCAGTGCTTGGGGACCCGAGACATCCCGAGTCCTACTGCAACAGTCCTTCTCTGGCAGGGACGGGGTTGCCCATCCAGACGCCAGAAGAGTGAGGACGGCAGGGCTGTGGGACGCAGCAGCAGCTGACTCCCCACGGGGTACCCGGGGCTCCCCGCAACTGCACATCCACAGGGTAGCGCCGGTCCCCAGGGATACGTGAGGCGGCCCCCAACACAGCGGTAAAGGAGTGACGGCCACAGGGATGGGCCCTGGGAACAGTGGAGCAGCTGCTAACCTCTGCTTTCGGAGGAGCTGAGCAGCCAGGCAGCAAAAACGCAGCCGCTCAAAACACAAGAAACTTGACACGCGGAGCCAGAAATAATGCCTTTTTGCATTTGCACGGCAAAGCAGTTTTGGGGAGAGAAGAGGCACGTTCTATAAATGCTTCCGTACCGGAGCGCCCCGCGCCTTCCCGCCCCGCGCCTTCCCGCGCCTCCACGTCTGGGCAGCAGGGGGAGCGAGCCTGTCCTCCTCTAGGGGCAGCGGTTCTGTGAGCCAAGCCCAAACGCAGACCTTTAGATTCACCAAATATTTACAGTGTAGCCACGCGATATGAGCTGAGCTATAATGCTTGTGAAGAAAGCATTGACAAGGGAAGATAATGGGAGGAGAGCAAACGTTCCACGTACGCTTTAGTGCCGATGGCACTGTTCCGTGTCACGCTTTCGAAGATAGAAGACTGGATTTCTGCCGTGAGGGGCCTCGTGGACACTCAGAGCATCGTGCCAGCCGCCCACCCGAGCTGCGTGCTCAGATGCCGGCTACCACCCGGCACACACCCTCAGGAATAACGCGGTTTCTCACGAGGGACGCTGACCCTGCGATTCTGAGGCTAAAATCCCGCTGGACCTGAGGTCCTCAGGCTTGAAGGAGCACCAGCCCCGGGGAGGCCGATCAATCAGGCAGCATCCCAGGGCACAGCCCCAGGATTTCTGATGCACTGGGTGTCTGGGTGTCCCGGGGCACCTGCCACAACGACTGCAAACTCGGTGGCTGAAAATAACAAGAACTTATTCTCTTGATGCTCTAGAAGCCGGAGCCTCAAGTCAAGCTGGGGGCAGGGCTGTGCTGCCCCCGGGAGGCTCCAGGCAGGGTCCTTCCTGCCTCCTCCAGCTTCTGGTGTCTCCAGCCGCCCTGAGGTAGTGGCTGCCTCCCTCCCTCTGCCTCCCTTCCCGTGGCTTCTCCCCTGTGTCTGTGTCTCTTCTGTCCCTTCTCAGGACACCTGTCCTTGGATTTAAGGTCCACCTGGATCATCCAGGATAATCTCATCTCAATAGCCTTACTTAGTTATGCCTGCAAGACCCCTTCTCCCAACAAAGCTCCGGTCACAGGCTCCAGGTAGGTGGATCTTTTGAGGCCCACCATTCGACCCCTACGGTAGGTCTGGGGAGGGACCCAGGGGCCTGCCCGGTCTCACAAGTGTCCCGCAGGCAGGCAGCTCCCCACCCCCACTTGGACGTGCTATGCCTCTGCTCTCCCGATAAGGACACTGACGCCCGCAGAAAGGAGGGCCGCCCAGCCGGGACCTCGTCCCAAGAACGCCGGTGACGCCGCACTTCTCCCTCAGCCTTGCAGGCAGCAGGTGCCTGGGACCGCGGGCTAAGCAAACACGTCCCCTGAGGGCTCTCCCTCAGGTTTCGAGGCAGATCAATGTCAACAGTGCTCACACTTAGATTTGGCAGCAAAACCAACACAAGACAAAAATCCAACATTTTCCAAGTCGGGTGGACAAACGTGGGCACACACTCCAAAGGGAAGACCCAGAGGTGAGTCGCCCTCCTCCCTCCTGTTCAAAGACAGCGAAAGGGATCCTTCCCAGACAGACATGGGTCTGCACCCCCCCCCGGGGGGCCTGGAACTTAATGAAACCGGATGCCAAACGGAAAATGCACCCGTTCCAGGCCAAGAAGGACTCCCTCCGCACCTGTGGCTTCTCCCGGTGCCACAGCCCTGGGCAGGGATGCTCCCATCCTCCCCGAGGACCATCCTCCCGTAAACGAGGCAGGGGGAGGCACTCTTGTGCCCACGGATATTTATCTGCCTCTGAAGGCTTACCTTAATCCTTCCTAAATCCCCGCACACTGTCAGCAAGAAAACAGTGAAGCCAAACAAGGCAGCGTTCGAAGCCGCCAGATGGCGAGCTGCTGTGGGCTCTACAGCCTTCGTTCACCCTGCAGGCTCTCAAGGGGCAAATCGCATCTCAGGAGTCACAGAGAAGCTGCCGGCCAGAGTCCCCACTGCAGACTCAGGACATGGGGGGGCGGGACTGGATGAGTGGCACGGGGCATCTGAGCACTGGCATTTCCTGACCCCGAATCGCGCCCGGTTCCTCAATCACTCTGAGCCTGTTTCCCCCACAGTGAAGGGGGGTGTCCATGTGAACTGCTGAGGACCCCCAGGAACTGAATGAAGAACACAGCAAGGTGCACGAGCCACAGCACGACCTCAGGGCATGGGGGCCGGAAACACAGGCTTGAGGGAGGTCCCAGGATGCCTGCGAGTGGCCCCTACCATGCACACAGGCCTCTGCGCAAGTGACCAAGGCAAGGACCCGGAGATTAAGGACGGCCGGGTCATCGCAGTGAGCCCCGTGCCATCACGAGGGTCCTCGTAAGTGGAAGGGGGAGGCAGCAGGGTCAGAGGTGGCGATGCGAGCACGAGGTAGGGGGCACAGGCGGAAGCACTGGTGTGGCCGTGGGAATGGAGCGCTGGCCGAGAGCCAAGGAAAGCATGGTGCCCTGTGAAGCAGAGCAGGCAAGGACACGGACTCTGCCCTGGGGCCCCCAGGAGGAATCAGCCCTGCCCACGGCTTGACGGCAGCCTGGAGGACCCGCCCATGCTGGATTTCTGGTGTCCAGATCAGCAAGAAGATACTTTTGTGTCTTTCAAGCCACTAACTACATGGGCCGCTGGACTAGCCTAGGAAACTAACATGACCCCTGACCCAAGTCAACAACTCCCTGGAAAGGCGGGCAGGGGATGTGCAGTCACGGAGAGCTCCGCCCAGAACTCACGGGGCTGGGGTATGACCTGCAAATGCCCCGAGCCCGCAGGCATCTTGAAGGCGTCCAGGGGGCAGGTGTATTAGTGCCTGGGAGTCCTTGACACACACCAGCTTGCTGTGATGGAGGTCGAGAGGGAAATGGGCTTTGGAAGAAAGAACACACTGGCCAAAGATAATAAAGTAGGTTTGCTTTGTTGTGTTCTCTTTTGTTGAAGCAGGAGAGTCAGGGAGCCAGCCTGAAACACCAGGAGAGGGCAGCCGAGAGCCAGGGCAAAAAGTCACCCAAATTCTGAGCCTTCTGACCAAAGCAAAGGATTTTACCAGACCAGCCTGCAACATGCCACAGCCCCCTCCGAGGACTGAAAGCAAGGAGCACGTGCCAGGAGGGGGTTCGCAAGAACACACGGGGGGTGGGGGGCAGGGAGCTTCACCACCTTCGATGCACAGGAACTCACAGTACAGTATTTTTTCGTGGCGAAATTCACTCAAAGCCACACTTGCTCTTCATAAAGTCAGAATAATCAGCACATTCTTTGGAAAGACGAATGCCTGCTCATTCCCGTGTTCGCGATTAGTTCTGGCATCTACTTCAGTATGCTTCAAAGATGCAGAGAGGGAGGGAGTGGGGCAGGGAGCGAGGGGGCAGGCCTGGAAACCTACCACAGGAGGCTCCCAGACCCGGGGCAGATGGAGGGCACACACATGGCTCACGCATGTCCCACTGTGAGAGGGCTCCAGGAGCGTCCTCCAGGCAGTCGCTGGCTCCTCTTGTGGTCCATGACTGGAGGCCTCCTTTCTGTCCCCGGTGCTCGTATCATCCATGTCCCAGCTTCCAGACCACAGGCGTCCTCACCAGGGACACTCTCGGCTTCCCCCAGCACTGGCAGATCCTGAGAGCCGAGAGAGCACCCACTCTGGGCTGTGTGCTTCATGCCCAGAATTGAAAACTCCTGTTGGCATTACAGAATCCCGGCTCTTGTGATCTCAGGGCCAGTTCCGCAAACCCAAGGTGTCCACGGAGTTTGGACCCACTTCAGACGAGCCCTCACGCATCACTGATGGCCATCGAGCACCTCTTGACCCACTGGGCCTCTGTGTGTTGCAAATGTCCAAGACGAGAAACAATTAGCACATCCGAATGCTTGATAACTGCTAATTTTATGATGGTGCCCTGAACATCTGGGGCAGTGTGTACATGTGATCTCAGCGCTCGGAAACCATCTCTGCTCACGGTACGCGGGAGATATAAATGAGCTCCGAGCACGGGGCTGGACACACAGGGAGAGCAGAGCAAATCCACGCACTCTGACCACTCTCTCAACTTCCCTCACCGATCAATCGGCCTCTGACCCCTAAACCAGGACCAGTTTTACCCTGGCAAAGCTTTCGAGAGGATCCCACGGGGGGTGTCTGCGGAGGGCTGGCGTGCCGTGTGGCCAGAACCCAGGGCTCCTAAAGGACAATCACAAGGCCTCGCATTCCCGCATCTTGAGATGCCATGAAAACGTGTGGTTCTGAAATGCAGACGTCTTCATCTTCCAGCCGGGGCAGGGAGGAGTCTGTCGTCCTCATGTCTAACTGCGGCGTGAGCTTTCTCCAGCGAGGGTTTTTAGCTGGAGACAGTGATTATGCACACACAGGCCAGAAGCTGGAAGATACGGGGCTGGGGGGCTCCTGAGGCATGCCTTAGGGACCTAGTGTGCAGCTGCCACCAGCACCCCTCGGGCCACACGGGCCACGCGGCTGCAGAGTGCAAGGCCATGGCGGTTTGCCTCCTGGCCGCCGGGACCCTCCGGGCCTGAGCTCTGGCTCGGGGACGACACTGGCAGCTGTGCCTTCCCAGGCTGACCCTGCCTCTGACTGAAGCCACTGTCTGTGGATGTAAACTTCCCTCTCTCATCCTCCTACCTCTGCCACCAGGCAAAGTTAGCGGGGGAAAGGCTGCTGAGAACTCAAAGTGACACTGAAAAGGCAAGGCTGGCCCCAAAGACAGCCAGTGGGGCATCACCGTCTCCAGCGAGGTCTACGTGGTGGGTTCTGGATGCTCCTTCTCGGGGACCCCTGAGGCAGCTGCCAAAAGAGGCCGTGGAGGTCTCGGTGCTCCAAGAGGAGCATTCCTCCAGCTTTCAGAGCAAGGAACGTGCTGGTGTGAGGCTAGTGGAGCCCACAGGTCAGGACGCAGTCCTGCGCAGCCGCCCCTCACCTCCACCTCTCGTGCAGACTGAGGTTCCCCGGAGCTAGTCAACACTGCGCACAAAGTCCCAACACCTGTTTTCCTGGCTTCCCGGAGGACGACAGCTACGAGATCCAGCGGAGACTGCACATTCCCTGATGGGTGGCACAGACAGGCAGCCTGGCTTCATACGTTTAATGATTCATCCACATCCTGGCCCAGACGCTAATGTCGTTGACTGTTCAATTCATCTGCTCGGCAAATACTTACTGAGTGCCCACTGTGTGCTCTCTGCAATCCAGGGTGCTGGATGTGGATTCTAGTCCACAAGGAGCAGAGGCCAATAAAGCAAGAATAAGGCCAAGGCCCAAGGAACAAAGGATGGGTAGAAGGGCCTCCCCACCCCCCAAACCTGGGCTCAAGTCAGAGGATGAAATGTGTTCCAAACGTCCAGAGGGAAGGACAGGTACTTGCTGCTGTGCTGTTCCCTAATCCGGGACTGCCTGGGCTACAAAGGACAAAAAACTCAACTATGGTATTTTAGCTTTGTTTTTCTCACCTCTTAGGGGGACAGTGAGCCCAGAGGTTATCTGGATGTGGTTCAAGCATGCCACCTAGGATCCAGTTCCTGCTCCACCATCCTCACAGTCACAAGATGGCTGCTCTGCCTCAGACATCATGTCTGTCTTCCAGGCAGGAAGAGGTAAGGGCAAAAGGCAGAAGGCATGGCCAGCTGAAGAGGTTCCTCTCTACCAGGAGGAAAGAAAGGAAGAAAAGACACCTTTCCTGGAAGCCTCGTCTAACAGAATAACCTAATTAGGTCCTACTAACCAGAATGGGGCCATATTGCCACCTTGGCATAAGAGTCTACCTGACGTGTGAGCATCTTCAACAGCACCCATGTATGCCAAACGGGTCTGTACAGAAGAGGCGTCAGTGAGGAAGAGGGTGAGAAGGGACACGGGACAGGCAGCCTGCAGTGTCTACTACTTCGAAGCACGAGGTTGGTTTCTCACCAGCACCACCATCTGAGCATCCCCAGCAGCTCCCACTCCCCAGTGAGGGAACCGAGGAGGCCCAGGCGCGTCCCAGGGTCAGCGTTCTCGGGCTCGTTCATGACTTTATTTGAGACTGTCGCTGCACGGCCACCACACCACGAATTAGGCACGATGTGGGGTGTGGGTCGGCAGCAGGACTGGCCCAGCCTCTTGCCCCACATCTGGTGACGCCTTCTGCCCTGGCAAGAGTGACCTGTCTGCACAGGGGTGGGTCAAGCCAAACCGCATGGGCAAAGAGGCTATGTTCAGTATACCTGTCAAGATAAGATAACAGTGCTTCTGGCCCTGCCGATTACGTGTGCCCAATTCTCATACGCGGACTCTGGACACCTGCACATGGACTCTCTTCCACCATCCCTCCCTCTCTGGGCCTCGGTACGCAAATGAGTCATTCATTCCACAATGCATTCAGGGAGGGCGCTGGAAGCGGAAGCCTTAAAGGGCAGACACCCATGCTTGTCTCCTCGGTATCCATTCCTCCCTCCTTCCTTCCTAAAACAGAATCTTACTTGCTCCAAGGAGATGGATCTACCAGGTGGTGGATCATAATAGCTCTAACCCAAATACGACAACGCAATTCTCTGCTTCCCAGCCTCCCCGCCCCTTTCTGCTGGGAGCGGCATGTGACCTAGTTCTAGCCAAGGAGAACTGTAAGCATCTTGAGAAAGTGCTTGCTTTCCTGATACAGGGAAGGGATGCAAATGGTGCCACTACTCCCTCCTTTATCCTGCTCCAAACTCAAATGCAATGGCCAGAGCCACAGCAGCTAGTTTACAATGATGAGGCAACAAACTGAGCTGACAATCTAAAGATGGTAGAATAAAGATCAGGCAAGTGACAATGGTGCTCGCAAGCTGTCCCAGCCCCCGACCGTCTCTCTCTTCATTGTCATGTGAGAAAAATGAACCCCCCTTCATTTAAGATTCTGGTAATGGGGTTTATCCTGTTAGCTGAAACACATTCTGCCACGATCTAAAATAGTCCAGCAGAGTGACAGAGCTGCTGCCCTCGTGAACCTTATTGTTTTAATAAAAGAGATGCCCACCCAGAGAACAGAAGTTCTCCGAGGAGGAAGCTGAGTGTGTTTGGGGGAGCAAACAACGGCCCTAAGGTGACCCACAAAGGCTTTTCTGAGGAAGTCCTCAGAAACAGCGCTCCTCTCTTCTCTGTATTATTTGAGTCACCTCCTCAGGTTAACGTCCAGACCCCACTCCCTCCCGCCCCCAGCAGACATTTCTACTCACATGCCGCCTCCTGTCCAGGACCCAGGGGAGCTAGGACCCATGCGTCCAGGGTGCCTGCCATACAGCCTATCACCCTCTCATCCTTGGGGGGTTTTGCCGCGAAGCAGGTCTGGGTTTTCCAGAACTCTGCCCACCACAAGAGAGCAATGCAGGTCACTGCATCAGCTGCTGGGCTGACCGTTAATTACTAACAAAGCCGAGAAAAAGACAGCAGCTCAGCAACTGCCCCACACGAAACTATGGCTCACAGAACGTTCCATTTCGGCCTAAGGAAAACGGCTTCACCACCCTACTTTAGATATTACCACGCACCAGTGATCGTGGCCGTAGTGAATGAGCCTGACAACAACACTAGAGCTAACAGTGTGTGGCTACGTTCACAAGCTGGCCAGAAAAAGCACGCACAGAAACACAACTCGTAGGGGATCTGGGAACGCTACGAATCAGCCCCACAGACGCCCTGCCTGGCTGTACACAGAGGCTCCGCGCTCACAAGGTTCACAATACCATAGTATTTGCTACCCTATTGGGGAAAACTATTTTAAGCCTAATTAGCATGAAATTTTTAGAATGCAAATGCTTTTCATTTAGACATAAAACAAAATGCCACGACATTTCTTCCATCCATTTATCATAAATAAGTTAATTACTGTGTAACAAATCGCTCCTTCTGGAATCTGGGTGTTTGGGGCTGCTGGTAAGCTGACGCAGGCAAAGGGAAGGGGCCACCAAGCAGCCGTTAACGGCTTTCGGGGTACTTACAATAAAACGGTGACTCTGTGAGGCTTCAATTGTCAAATTAAGGTTAAGCTCTCTCTGTTGGAATAACTCAATTATAAGTAGTCATTATCTATTTAACGGGATTCCTACCAGAATAACAGAAATAGCGTGGTTTTGTTTTATTTTGGATGCACACGTCTTCACTGTGGTCTTGTGGTTTGCAGAGTGCATACACAAAAAGAGAAATTTTTATCTGCCCTGATTTGAGTGTGTGTCTGCGTCAGCTTTTGCCTCCATATGTGTAAAATTACTTCTAAGATATGAAAAATCTTTGTCCCTGAGAACAGCGGGGGGAAGGGGGAGCACACAGGTGCAGGAGAAGCAATAGGGCTCTAGCCTGCCCCACGGACGGGAAGTGTCCCAACGCCCATGAGACACCTGCAATTCTCCCCTCAACCTGGGTGGGGCTGGGCCTCATCTCTGGGAGACGTAAGTGCCCTGAAAATAGGTCATGCATCCCCAAAGCCTGTAGGCTGGTCCAAGTTCACCTTCTCCATCCCACGCTGGGTGAAAACCGTCTGGGCTCAGGGGGCAGGCCAACGTTCAGCCAGCAATCAAGACTTCCCCACAACACTGAGCCGAGTGGCCAGTTCAGCCTGGACCCACAAAGCAGCCAGGAAGGAGACCAGATATCTGTTAGAAACCCCATATTTCAACATAAAAGGTATGAGAATCTGCCATTCTCTTCCACAGTAGGTGGCACGTGGCCTTACCAAAAGAGAGGCACTTTTTCTTATATTCCGGAGTAAAAGTGATAGTCTAAGATCTCATCAAGTGTAGCTTCATACCCAGAGAGGCCCAGGATGCCAGCTTCCAGACAAGCAAACAGGGGTACTGCAGCGTGTCCCCTGCCTGAGCCACAGTACAGCACACTGAGTGTGGAAGAATCTTCTGGGCCTTCCCTGAGCGCACACAGGGAAGCTCAGTAGGCTAATACATCCTGAAAGATGGCCCACCCTCTGTAACTCTAAAATGACATGCACCGTGCAATTCACAGAGCGTCACCTAAAAACTCTTCCCAATACACGCCTCCTCGTGCAACACACCCATTCTGCTTCTGCTCAGTTGCTGGCAATTTCTTTCTTTTTTTTTTTTTTTTTTTTTGGTAATCAATGAAAGATTCAATAGTATCATACCCTTAGCAGTCAATGCAGTTGACAACAAATAAGAAAAGTTGGACTTGGTAGCAAGTAAAAATCCCGATTCATACAACCAAGCACAAACAAGGAAAGTCAACCAGCTCCGTCTCCAAGGAAGAAGATCTGAAATATCACCTCCCGATATGTGTGTGTTCCCACCCCCTCCCCACCCAAAGAAGCTGCTGTCAGCTCTTAAGGGAAAATCCTAGATTCCCTAAAACACAAAACCGGAGAGAAAGTCAGCAGTATGAGGATTCTTTGGTCATGAGCACCGAAATTTAGCTCTGAGGCTTTATCCAAAGTCTGCTCCCTCCATCCCTCTGAAATCAGCTAAAAGCTGCTACTTCTGGGAAGGCGCACAGCCACGGTGTTCGTGGTAGGATTTGGAATCCTCAGAAGGAAGAACTGATTTATTTCCCCTCCCATGCAAATGGAAAGTTTAATTAGTTTGTCTCGAAAGGGAAACAGATCAACACGCAGAATGATCCACTGTCACTTGACTTCTGAAGCTGCCTCTGACGTTCCCATCACAAGTGTGGATATAATCCTACAATTACGATAAAGCTAATTGGTAGTTCCCTCCTGCATGTGTGTTTTCGTGTTGTCAGTGGGGCAGTAATGAAAATGAATGCCACATTTGTGAACAGAACGTCTGTGGGCTTATTTACCGCATCTCCAACAACATCGTCTGCTTTATCATGCATTTCAAAGCAGGGATAATTTAAGAATCCAGAATTTCATACATAAAAATACTTAGCAAGAAAGTCTCTCCCTGCACATTATTTGGGTGACGTTACATCCGAATTCCAATTTGTTGCCCAGGAAATGATTCACCTCACTCAAAAATGACAGGCATTCTGAATCATTCACCTGTGATGCAAAATGCCTTCGAGGTCCCCAGAATCCCCCTCTCACTGACCTCACGGACAACATTTTGCAAAGAGCCTGCCTCAAAGACAGCCTGGCCTTGCCTGTTCCTGGAAATGTCTCCCCCGTCCAGAGCACGACGTGCAAGTTCTTCCCACCCCCATGCCCCCTACCTTTGAGTAGCCTCTCTCCTTCCAGAATATTTTCCGAGATTAATGCCGTGTAGTCTTCTTCAGAGAATCCAGCCTTGCAGGTCTCCCTGGCTGTAAGAGCTCCATTGTGGGCCTGAGCACAGAAAAAAGAAGAGGTTGGAACAAATGTGAAGTTGACAGAAATTTAATGCAAAGCCCATGTTTACGAGGGGCTGCTGCTGGCTGGGTCTCGCCTCCGGCTATGACAGAAACGAAGAAGCCACAGCCTCCACCCTGACCCAACGCTCTTCTGCTTCTGTTTTCTCAGGGACTCACCTGGTTCAGCAGCCCCCCAGACCCTGTGGCCGCCCGCAGCCGGGGCAGAGCCACAGTCTGCACGCACCGCATGCTCCCCTCCACACGCCGCACCCGCGGTCAGGTGTCAGTGATGAACCGGGCACAGCGAGGGAGTGTCCGTAACCACCGATGACACGAGACAGCTGTCCCGATGTGAGGCGATCAGAGTGGTGTGAATGTGGCCTCTGGCTCTGAAAACACCTTCTCCTCCTGTGTCCTGTGCTCACTCTCCTGTGATGGTGGGATGAAGTGCCATGAAGCGGGCGGAGACGCAGCAGGAGGGTGCACCTGACCTTCTGACCCCGGGCCTCAGGGGAAGGCTCCTCTGCTTCCCACACGGCGCAGGCGGAAGTCCAGCACCGATGAGGGGGCCCTGCTGGATTGGCCTGGGGTCAGGGGTGCTGGGTGGGGAGGTGGGCCGGCTGCAGTCTCTCTGGCCCCACAGAGGGCAACATCAGAGAGGCATCTGAAGGCAGCCCAGGAAGCCACAGAGAGGAAGGTGCCGCCAACGGCAGCCCTGATGGCCAGGGCACCCTCGTGGCCCTGGAGCTGAGCTCTGGGTGCAGAGGGCCTGCAGGCTTATGTCTTCTCCCCGGGTCACCAGGGGGGGACGAGGGGGCAGAGCAAAAAAGGAGGTCCTCCTAGAGGCGGCTCAGCGCCCGTCAGGGAGGAGGCTTCCCAAAGACCGGGCTCCACCCTCCACCTCCAGTGGGCTGAACACCGGTCCGCCCTTGGAGCCCCCATCTCTAGCCCAACCAGGCGAGACAGCTCCTCTAACTGAATGAAAGGGTGGGTGTCCGCCTGTGCTGGGAGCGCCCGGGACCCTGCCCAACAGAAGGGGCTGGGGGCTGGCAAGGGGTCCCGGGCTGGCAAGGGGCCCCAGCCCGGCTGAGGGGAGTGGCAGCTCCAGGTCATCCTCGAGGGGTGGGGAACCGTCGAAGAGATTGCGCGCGCAGCAGGGACGCGGGGGCTGAGACGACGGAGCTCAGCGGCCGGTTCCCCGGGCAGCGCACACCAGCAGCAGGGGCGCAGCCCGCGGTCGTGCCTTCGCGGGGCCGCCGCCCGCCCGGCCTCGGCTCCCACACTCTGACGCCCGCCCGGGCGCGGGCGCCCTCCCCCAACAGCGCCATGGGGAGGGCGAGGGGCGCGAGTTCATTCCTTGGGAAAGCTCCAAACCGCGACTCCACTTCTCGGGAACGGAGCTCCACAGAGGACCGGAGCCCCGGAGGCGAACTCGCCCAGGAAAGTTTCGCCCCGCCCGGGCGAGTGGCGAGCGCAGCCGGAGCGCCCCGCAGCCTCGGAGCGGCCTGGGGGCGCCGCACTTGTTTATCTCGGAGGTTACAACTGCGCTGCCCGGAGGAGCAGCGAGGCCGATCGGCCACGAGAGGGGGTTCCTGCAACTCCCGCGGCCCCGCCGCCTCCCCAGGGGCGCCACCCGCGCAGCCCCGCATGCCGCCCCCGGGGCCTGCACCCGCCGAGCACAGCCGGTCTGGGGGCCGGGCTCCCGGGCTCCGCGGAAAGGAGGCGGGCGCCCGGACCGCGCTCCCGGGCTCCCTCACCCTGCGCCCGCCTGGCGCCTGGCTCCCCGGCTTCGCTCCCAGCGGCGAGAGCCCCGCCGGACACGGGCTCCAGCCGCGCCTCGGGGGCTCGGCGGCGAGGGTGCCCCGCGGTCCACATCCGCTGCCCACCCTCAGCCAAGGTCCCTGTCAGCACCCGGAAGACGAGCGCGGAGGCGGCGCCGCGCCACGAGACCCGGGCCCCGGGCAGGGCGGCCAGAGAGGTTGTCCCCAGCACCCCTGGTTCCCTGCCTGCTGTCGCCAGCTCTCCCGCCCGCAGTCCCGGCCCGGGCTGGGCTCGCCAACTCCGGAGGCTCGCGGCTCCCGGGCGATGGAGGGCGCGCCGGCTCCGCCAGCGGGCAGCCTGCCCAGGCGCGGGAGAGCCGAGCTCCGAGCAGCGGCCGCGGACCTGGGGCGGCCGAGGTATGCTTGGCGGGTCCCGCTTCAGGCAGAGCTCTCTGGGCCCTCCACCCACCCACATCCCACCCCGCTTCGCACCACGGCTCGCCGCTGCCCCGGCGGCTCCCCGTTCCTGCCGACCGCGGGCGGCTTCGCGGAGCGCGGGAGCCTCTGGATGCAGCGGTGCTCGCGGCGGAGGCGCCCGGGAGAGCCCCTCCGGGCGAGTGCGCGCCATGGCAGGCTACGGGGGCGGCCCCGCGGTGCCCGCGGCTTCCGAACGGCCGGGACGCCAGGCGGCAACTTACCCGGAGCGCGCCGGAGAGCGAGAGCAGCACGAGGAGCACGCCGGAGCCCGCGGTCATCTTCCCGCCGCGCCGCGCCCCGGCGCCCGCCCGGAGCCCGGCGCCCGGAGCCCGCTCCCGGCCGCCGCCCGGATCGCGCAGCTCCGATGGCCGCCGCCGCCGCTGCCGCCGCTCGATCCGGCCCCGCGCCTCCAGCCCGGCCGCGCCGCCGCTGTAGCTGCCCGGCTCCGGGAGCCAGGCCAAGTCGGCCGGCGGCGCGCTCCCTCGGGCCGGTGCGTCCGCCGGCCTCGCAGCCGCCCGCGCCTCTGTTCCGCGCGCTCCGAACTGCAGGTGAAGCCGCGCGGCCGCCCCACCGAGGCCCCGCCCCGAGCCCGGCCCCTGCGCTCGCTCGGCCTGACGCGGGCCTTAAAGGCGCCGCGCCCCCCGCGCCGCGCCCGCGCCCCGCGCGCTGCGCCTGGCGCCTCCTCCTTGCGCCCCCGCCCAGCGCGGCCGGGCGCCGGAGGCCGGGTGGGCCAAGGGGCCCCGACCCTCTCTTCGTACTGTTGGGAAAGGGCGGGGACCTGAAGACTGATGAAGGCTCTTGGGAGCCCCGCCACATACCCTGGGCGCCCCCTCTGGATGGGGAGCCCCTGCTGCTTAGGCCAACTTCCTGCCCGGCCCACGGTGGGAGGGCGCTCCCCTTGTGTTCTCTACGTTTAGGGGGTCTTCACACTGACTTCCCCAGCCCAGGCCCACCTCGCCAGAGGCCTTGCGCCCACGTTGGGCGGTCGGGAGTCAGCCCTGAGAGACCAGCCCATCCGAAAAGCTCAGAGCGGAGAGAGGCGGTAGACCGGCTGCAGGCTGAGACCCTCCAGCGCAGTGCAGAGCTCAAAGTCGGAGCCCCTGCTGCGGTGTGTCCCTAAGGACTGGGGACGGGACTAATTCCTGTTTGTGCGTCAAAACGCACTGTTAGGCCTGAGAAGCCAAGAAAGAAATTGGAGGCCCCGGGAAAGAAAAGGAAGAAATTTTCCGACAGAAGAGCTGTCAGGAGTGTCAGCGCTGGCTGGCCAGGCCGACTCCATTGGCTCTGCTTGGGTGATTTCTGAACTGGGGGCACACTTCTTTAAGGGATCATCAATTGAAAGATATGTACAGCTTGGAAAGTGAGTAGATGTTTTTTGCACGTTTCCTTTCAGCTTGGAGATTTAGGAAAAGTGATTCTGTGTGCTCAGATATTTGAAATGTCTTTGTCTTGGTTTGGAGGAGTTCTGCGTCCAGAATAGTTAGCTCTGGTTTAAGAAATGCACTACCAAGGAGGGGGGAGAGGATTGAGGGCAAGTGTTGAGCTCCAAGGTCAGAATCAACTTGGGCAGGAGAGCAGAGGAGCTGCAAAGGGGCCTTTCCCTCTCCCCCAGGACCCTCCCACCTGGGCAGTGTGGGCTGCTGGTTAGCTCCCCCGCTGCTTTAGACTTCAGGTTATCGATTAAGCCAGGAGGAGTGGGGCGAGACCTACGTGCAAACCCCTGAGCTTTCATGCAGTATCTGGTCCCCTAAGCAAGCGTGTGGGACTAATAAACAGAACAGCACATCTGTCCCAGCCTGCCACACCCTGCCCTGCATCTCAGAACATTCCTGACCTGGTAGGGGAGTAACAGGGTGACAGCTTTACATGGCCCAATGCGCCGGCCTCATCATGTTCACACGTGCAGAGGCTCTGCGCTGCCAGTGAGGTTCCGTGGACAAGTCCACCCGAAATCCACACTGGGGGAAATTGCATTCCTCAGCCATGAGCTCACATCTCTGAAAGACCCCCGCTGCTTCCCCCCGACTCAGTGTACTTCATCACTGCCTGCAGAGCTCACACAGGCGGTCCTGAAATGTCCATTGCAGGGACCCGCCTCTGTCTTCAGAAGGCCAGAGCATAATGCAAACTGTTCCTGGGGCATGTGCTCCAGAAGTTAGCAGGTGCTCTACCGCGCTCTGTCACCCACTGGAGTGCAAACAGGCACGGCAACTTGAGCAGCAGAAATGGTGACGTTGGGAGGGGGTCCTGGGGCCCAAACCCTGGATGACACATCTCCCTGTCTCGGTCTGCGGAGTGCCTCAGAGTCTTGATGCTATGGAAGGGCACCGTGCCTTCCAAGCAGGGTATGTGCATTCCGAGAACATCTAGACTTGAGTTAGGCAGAGATGCGGGAGCTTTGGGTAAATTAACTTGCAGAGTTGTCCTCACTCCATAAGTGGGCTCAGTTAGCATCCCCATCGCACAGCGGGGCGAGGGGAGGTATGGAGACGGTAGCCCCGGGCTCGGCCTGCAGAGCCCACCTCTCACCCAGGCCCTGCAACCCCGGTGGGTAGCACTTCCCAAACTCATTTGCTGGAGGAAGCCCTTTACACAGTGTCTGATGTCTTATGGGAACCCACATTTTCAGGAATATGGTTTCAAAGCACTGCAGTAACTGAGGCAAGTCCAGTAGAGAGCATTGGTTTATCACGCTTGCTGTGAACGAAGCAGGGAGGACGCAGTTAGAAAGGAAGCAAAAATATGGTCTAGAAGACATGGCTGTGGAGTGCAAAAGATGGTCTGTGGCTAGGCCCCTTGACGTGGGACCCCCAGACCAGCAGCATCCACACTCCTTGGGAGTGTGTTTAAAATGCAGAACCTTGGGCCACACCCCAGACGTACAGTGCGGGAATCTGCGTGTGAATGCACTCTACCTGTCCTCAGATCATCTGCTTCAGCTTCCTAGAGAGGCTCCCAGGAAATTCGGAGTCCGGGGCTCCACCTGAGACCTGCTGACGTGGGGCCTCGGGGCATGGGCCCCAGGACCTGGCCCCTTAACAACCTCTTGGGTAGATGCCAGCCTTGGAGAACGATTGGCTTATCCCACAGGTCATAAACAGCTCCTGGGAGCCCCCCAGAATGCTACTTCCTGGGCCCTGCTTCAGACCTACTGAATCTGGACCTCTGGGGGCAGAGCCTGGGAATCAGCATGACGAAGCTGGACAAACTCCGACAGTTTGTCTGAGGGGCCCTGAGGGAGGACCCCAGCCAGCCCTGCTCTGGCCAGCCTCCGGGGGCTCCAGCCTGCCTGGAGAAGGAGCTGTGATCTCCACCTGCTGGCTAAAGAGCCCTAGAGAGGGCGCCTGGGTAGCGCAGTCGTTAAAAGCGTCTGCCTTCGGCTCAGGGCGTGATCCCGGCGTTCCGGGATCGAGTCCCACATCAGGCTCCTCCGCTGGGAGCCTGCTTCTTCCTCTCCCACTCCCCCTGCTGTGTTCCCTCTCTCGCTGGCTGTCTCTCTGTCACATAAATAAATAAAATCTTTAAAAAAATAAAAAAATAAAAAAATAAAGAGCCCTAGAGAAAAGTGTGCTTTTGTTTCTAAGAGAGATTAAGACAACTCTTTTGGGAGGGTAGCATGTGAGTGAAGGTTCCCTCTCGCCACCTGTAAACTGTTGACTGTAATTGGTCCACAGATGCTCGCTAAGCGCGGTAGACTTTTTCCTTCTCCCACTTGTGGAGCTGAGCCTGGGAAGGGGCTCGTCTCTCGAAGCAAATCAAATACTTGTATCGGGGCTCCGTTTCCCTGCCTTTTCATCTGATGTTAATTTGCTTTCCCCACTCATCATTATGGTTTAGACACTTCCATGGTAGATAAAAGCTGTCTTGTAAAGAAAGCAGGGAGATGTTAGTAAAAGGTGTGTTCCTGGAATATAGCGGAATCTTTGTGGCAAGTCGAAGCTATTCAAGGCACAGTGGAAGTGGACGAAATCATCCTGACACCCAGCTCAAGAACGCCTCCCCACGTGGAACAGAGAACAATCTTAAAGGAAAAAGCGAGAGAGAGGCCAGCACAAGTCCTTCTCTGCCGTCAGTTCTGACGACACTCAGCCACGACACTGAGCAATGGATTTGTTTTCAACAATATCATCGTTCCCTTTTAACATTTACTGATATTTACCGTGTGCCAGGCCCTGCCTTAAAGGTCTTCGAATCCTTATCTCGAGTCATGCCCACCTACACAGAAGGTAGTGCTTCCTGGGGACAGAAGACGGGAGTGGCGATGCCGAGTGCTAGGCGGCGTGACTGAGGACCTAGGGGACCACCGCCAGGCTCTGGCGCAGAGACCCAGGGGTCAGGCCAGCACCCCACACCCAGCCCCGGGGGAGCCCGACCTCTGATACACCAGGTGTAAGGTATCCCTCCCGGCTCCTGTGTGTTTGCCCTGCCCACCCTCTGCCAGGACACCTGCTGCCTTTGCGTGGGACGTGGCTCTTCTGTCACTCATACCTCCCTTTCTTCGGGGGCCGCAGCCTGGCTTTGGTGGCCCTAGGACTCTTCCTGCACATCTGTCTTCACACCTGCACGCCGCGCTGGAGCTGTTTACCGCCCGCCTCCCCCTGGACACTCTGAGAGCCTCGTGGGTGGGGGCACAGTGTATTCGTCCCTCTCCGCAGAGCCGGCATCTGGTGGATGGATGGGCAGAGAGGGGGCCACGGTGATGGCTCTCGGGCACCTCTCGTGCCCCCCTCTGGGCTGCACCCCACACTCCTCCCAGATCCAGGGCAGAAAACCGAGGAGCTTGACCCGGAACCCAGAGCTGCCTGAGTCCAGACCCACACCCTCACCTGAGCCGGTGCCCCAAGGAGCCTGGTGATGCCCACTGTGTTTGGAGGAATCCGCGTCTCCGGTGGATACCTTTCTCAGGGGCCGCTGCTCCTCTGGGACTGGGTGGGGGCAGGGCCCTTGACACTCTGGAATCTCCTATAAAGCAGGAGATGCAGCTCAGAAGGATCGGGACAGCAGAGTCCCACGGAGCAACGACCCATGGCCTGGGACCTGCTGGAGAACGGAGACCCATCCTGGCAACAGAAGGAGGAGAAGGGCCGCCTCAGGATCCCAGAGGGTTTTCGTTCTGTAGTGCTGTTTTGCTCATTTGTTTCCTGTCTGCTTTACAAGAAGGGGGGAGCGCCAGCGTTGGGAGCAGGGACCCATGTCACACTGACGCCAGTAACAGAGTGCTCACTCACGACCTTGCGTGGTGTCCGACCCATCGTTGCCTGGTTCTTAGAAGCAGCTGACAGAAGGAGGAAGGAGGTCAGGCTGACCTCAGCTGATGCGGGTGGACTAGGAAATGTCATGTCAGCGAGAGAGTGCCGTGCACCCTGTTAGTGTGTCCCCAGGGTGGCACGGGCACCGGGCCCCAGGAGCATGGCACTGCCCCGCACCCCTGCTCCCTGGGACCTCCTTATCTGGGATGGCGCTGCGTCCATCTATATCTCAGGTGCCCTGTGTCCCCGTAGCATCAGGAAGGGAGCAGAGAAGTGACTTTTTAAAATTCATTTACTTTGCTGTTTTCTTTTTTCTGTTGTTTCTTCTCCCAAAGCACATTGCACAAGCATCTGCTTCCCTCCCCCTGGGCCCCAAGGCCCATCATCTCTCACCAGGACCCCTACAGCCACCTCTTCCCCTCCACTCTCCCTGCAAACCAGGCCCTGCAGGGCCCCATTGGAAACGTAAATCAGAGAATGTCACATCACGCCCCTGCTTCAAGCCCTCAGTTGGACCCTCCTGCACCACCGATGATGTCTCCATGGCCCACAAGGACCTATGCCATCTGGCCCCCACCGCGACTCCACCCCCACCCCCATGGGCCTTGCTCCTGGGTCTCTGCACTTGCTGTCGGAACATTCTGTCCCCAGGTCTTCGCATGGCTGACTGCGGCTCAGCATGCAGGCTTCTGCGGAGAGAGGCCCAGCCAGACCCACTGCAAGGCTGCTCTCGCACCTCCCACTCAGCCAGGACCTTTCTCACCTGTCGCTCTGCTTCTCGTCTCCTCTCATGTCTGCAGGGGGGCAGGAGCAGCTCCGCCTGACCCACGGCTCTCTCCCTCCTGGCACCAGGCCCAGCACCAAACAGATGAGCAGGAAAGTGGGGTGGACGGTCTCCCAAAACTCAACCTTGGAGGAGTAAGGAGGGTCCCGCAAAGCAGCGGCTTTTCTTCTCTTTGCTCGCAAACTCCAGGGCGGGAGCAGGAGAACTGAAGCCAGAGGAGGCCGCTGTAGGGGGAACAAGCCGACGACAGGACTTTCGGAAGGCGGGGAGGGGGCTGCAAGGAGGGTGATGAGAACAGAAGTCTGCGGAGAGGAGAGCAGTTAAATAGTAAAATAGTGAATATTAGATTTGAGGGAGGGAGAGCGGGGAGGGGGGACGTTGGAAATCTAAGCAGACCAAGAGCAGCCATGAAACACAGCAGAGACCAGGAGAACAGGAAGCAGGTGAGCGTGTGCTTTACGTGTCAAACCGCCGTCTGCGGCTGGGGACACCGCACTGGACTTCAGCCCCCCAGACGTCCCCAGGGAGTTGGCTTCTACCTGCTGAGGGGCTGGCTGGGTCCTGTCTAGTGTTGTTATCGAACTTTGGGGGATTAGTGCCCATCACCTTCTCCAGGATGCGAGTCCCAGGGCCGCTGGGAGGTGGCTGGATTCCTCGGGGAGTGGCCAGAGTTCCCAGCCCCCTGCGTGCTGCTCAGGTGCAGGGGTGAATGTGCAGTGGAGGCCGAAGCGTGGCATTCTGCTGAGAGCGGGGGCCGCAGTCCCGGGGGCCGGAGTCACAGGGACCGGAGACGCGGGCCTGTCTTCAAGGAGCAAGTGCGCCTTCTTCTGCTTCGAGTCTGTGACTGAAGCTCTACTGGGAAAGAAGACTCAGAGGCAGATGGATGAAGCCACCTGCCTAAAATCATGACGCCCCCTGCTCCCCGCCCCCCCCGCCCCGGTTAGAGATTCCCTTCTTCGGGATAGGACAGGGATTCTCAAACTTCAGTTGTGCAACAGGACCACCTGACAAGCATCTTCAAAACATGGGTGCATGGAACCCAGCCCAGCTGCTTAGATTCACGCTCCGCAAATCTCAGGGCCTGAGCAAGTGTGTTCTCAGCGTTCCCGGTGACTTCGAATGCACACCACTGGTTAAGGCGTTACATCACTTCCAAACACTTCCATCTTGGACGTCCTGTTGTGACTTAAGTTTTGATATCTCTCCAGGAGGGGGGCTAACATGAGTTGGGCAAACAAATGTCTGGTTTGATGGAGGGATGTGTCGCAGGTGGTCGGAGTGGCAAGGATCTCCCCTGTCTGGGTGGGGTATGAGAGTGGGGTTCTCGGGACAGCTGGCAGGGGCCTCAAGGCTGCTGGGCACTGCGTGGGGGCAGGAGAGCCCTGAAGGAAGAAAGTGGGGATGGTGCAATGGCCGTCCAATCTACCCAGCAGGCGATCCGGCTGTCAAGCTCAAACTTGTAGCATTGATTCCTAGGAGCGAATGGCCCAGACCTGGTCTCCGGCTGCAAAAGAGGCAAGTCCTGGGTGGAGGGGTGCAGGCAGGTGCTGGGGCATCGAGGAGGCCATGAGAGGGCACAAAATAACCCAGCGTGTGCAAGAGCCTGCTCTGCCCCCAAAGCTGCAGAAAAGACAGTCCCCAGGTCCCCATGGAAGGTCTGCAGCTGAAGGCTGAGTGCCGTACAGCGGCTTGGAGCTGCGTGCTGGGTGAATCGCGGGGACGTTTGGGCAGCACTCTTGTCTCGGGCACCACCCCATCTGCTGCAGCCCTATTTCCCCGAGGCTCGGAGAGGCACATGGCTTCACTGAGTGGTGCAGCTCATTCAAAGCAGACTAGGGAGATGAGCACAGGTCAGTCAGCAGCCCCGGCTCTCCCTGGGGGGCATTTTAGTGCCCAGTTAGAAGCTCCATAGAAAGCAGTCTTCTGGAGCATTCAAACTGAGGAAGGAGAAAAGAAAAAACGGGAGGTCTGATCCAGATCACAGCTGTTTTCCAGAGACAGTAAGAGTGGTCCCCCAGGACCACAGCTAGCCATCTCCTGAACCAAAGGTGAGGAAGGCCTGTTTGATCCAGCAGCCAGCGTCTCTGCCTAGCGAGCCTGGGCTCCTGTGTCCACATTCATGGATCCATTCGGGGCTCCCGCTCTGAGCAAGGGCTGTGCTGTGTTCCAGGGGCCACGCCCCTATCCCCACAGTTCTCAGCGGCCGGTGCCGAGATTAGACCTAAAACAGCAGTACCGGGCCAGGGATGGGAGGGTCCAGCAGGCGTGCACAGCAGCCGCATCTCACACTTGTACGCCTGGGGTTTCAGCCCGTCCTTACCGCCTCCCCACTCCAGAAGCGGCACTGGCAGCATCCACCGTAATTTATAGGTGAGAAAAAGCAAACGTGTTCAGCTCAGGCGCCATTCTCCTCCCAGAGACCCTGCAGTCAGGGTCCTAGGGGCTGTTGGTCCGGGATGAGGCCAACTGTGCGTCCACTGTCACACTGTCATACGGATGCTTGCACGGCCCTAAAATTCCCCGGTGCTCTGCCTGCCCATCCTTGCTGCCCCCAGAACCTCCCCCCCGCCCTGCAACCACTGGTCTTTTACTGTCTCCGTAGTTCTGCCTTTTCCAGAACGTCACGTGGTTGGAACCACACAGTGTGTAGCTTTCTCAGCCGGGCTTCTCTCCCCTAGCAATGTGCACTGATGGTTCCTCATGTCTGTTTACCCCTAATAAATGTTCCACGGTCCAGATGTACCACATTTTTTTTGTCCAATCACCTACTTAAGGACCTCATGTTGGCTTCCCAATATCCCTGGGTTTTTAAACAGTGATGACTACAGGCTCTTCCCTTAAGTGAGTTTCAGGTAAGTCCACGGCTTCTCTCTTGACTTCTGTGGTCCTCGGTGCCCAGGATCCCAGCCTCGGAGCCTCCAGCCCAGGCCCCATCAGGTGGGTTGGGTGACCTCCCCCAGCCTCTGGCCATGAGCTGGCAGTGGGCCTGGGGCTGTTGCTCCCCGGCATCTCCCTCCCACCATTGCCGCCTCTGTGCCCACAGCCCCCGCGGCCTGGGGTGAGCGCCGCTGCCCTGGAGCCCGCTGGCCGCGCTCCCATCTCTTCCCAGGCCTAGTGAGCACCTTTCACAACACAGATTTTTAGATGCCAATTAACAAAGTTGCCCTGACTCTCTCCCACTTAGGTACTTAAGATTCGGGAATTGGCAAGGATGAAGCACTCTGCATTTATAAATAGTCTCCTTCTTTTTGGGATTTCAATGGCTATTATGATTGTTCTCTCTTTCATTTATAAATTATTGCTGGGGAAGGCACATTCTCAACGAATACTCACCGCTCTTAAGAGATAATGATCTTCCGCAAGTGCCACAGCCTTCCCCGTGCAGAAGCCTGTTTATTGCACTTGCGAGCAGGGTTGGGAGGAATGCAGTCGAAGTGCCAGGGAGAGAGTGCCGCTGGCAGACCGAGGGCTGGCGTCACCGGCAGGTGGCCCTGGTGCATGCGGTCGGAAGCTTCCATCCAGGTGGAAACCAGGAAGGAAGAGCCACCTTCCCCACGGGCCCTATTCAAGGCCAAAGACAGTGAGGTTTTGTGCATGATTCCACTATTTTGCCATGCTCCGTTTCCAAAGTGGAGCTCGCTACTGTCATCATTCACTCAGGAAGAATCCAGACTTGTGCACGAAGCCGCAGCTTGGCCTGGGGTCACAGAAGAACGGCAGCAGATTCTTTGCTGCTCTTCCCACTGAAAGGTGAGGCTCGCTGCCCTCCCCAGAATGCAGGCTTGCCTTCATGACTCGGTTGGCCAAATGTGATAGAACGGAGTTTGGGTCCTCTGAGACAAGGTCACAGGAAGCCCCCCCTGGAGGCCTCTTGCAGCTCCCTCGCTGGGTCCCTGAGCTGCCATGTGCACAGTCTGGCCACCATGCTGGGGTGGCCAGGTGCACGGTGCCTGGCGTGGTCATTGCCACGTGCCCACCTTGTGAGTGAAGCTCTCCAGGACTCTCCAGACCAGCCTGCCCACCACTGAGTACCACCGAGTCACCTTCCCTGACGTTGTGGAAGAACCACCCAGCCAAGCCCTGTCCAAATTCCTGACACATAAACCTGTGAGACATAATTGGAAGTGAGGGTTTTATGACCTTAGTTATGGGACATTTTGTTACACAGCAATAGATAACTGACTGTGACATTGCCCAGCACAAGAGGGGGTGTGGACTCAGACCCACGCAGCTGTTCCCAAAACCTGCTCACCTGGCCAGTCACGGTTCAGACACAGGAAGGAAACCTGTTCTCATGTCCGTGGTGCCTTTGAGGCTGGTGAGCTGTCCCAGGCAGCCCTTCGGTCTTGTCGGGCTGGGGGAGGCGTGTGTTCCTCTAGGTGCCCATGGGGAACAGCCAATCCGAGCCAGCAGATGTGGCCCAACATCCGCTTGATTCCAGCCTTAAACACAGAACTTGGAGCTGAAAATCCCAACCCCGTCCTAATAGGCTTGCTTCTCTCATGCAGCTGGAAGGAAGTAGCAGCCCCAGGAGGCCCCGGCTCAGCACACAAGCCCCTTCCACACCCTCCCTTCACACATGGAATGTGTTATTCTGCTCACACTGCAGTTTGCAGGGGGGAAAGTAAGACAGGAACTGTGCATCTCAACTCATGTTTTCTCCGACACCAGAAGGAGGCAGGGGAAGGGGAAAGACAAAACAAAACAAAAAGAGCAAAACAATGCATTTCCAGAGACTAAACACAGGTTACATGTCCTTCCTCAGGCTGAGCGGCCCAGGCTGCGGCTGGAGGGTTCCTATCAGATGCGGGCAGCTGTGTGTCCGTTAGGTTCTTGGTGATGACACAAAGCACACCGGGGACATGTGCAGCCTGCACTGCACCGTGCATGGACGGAGCTCCCCGGGAGGGAGAGGTGGGGGAAATGGATATAAACGGCCTCTAAGATGGTAAATGTGGGATGTACTTCTGTTATTCCACGACTCCCTGTCCCACCGACATCAGAGGCCAGACACGATGACTCCGGCCCTGGGCCTCTGCTGTGTGACGCCGTATGGGCGGGGTGGCCTCTGCAATGAGGAGCCCGCAGAGCAAGGGAGAGTGAGGGGTAATGCACAGCCAAGGACAGAACGAACCTTCCACATCGACTTGGAGGAGCTGACGTGTCCCACAAGCAGCAGGCGGGACGCTCTTCCCAGACTGAGCTCCACAAGCTCACCTCGCAAATGACACTTGGGGTGTGCAGGGCACTACATGCAGCCCCGGACCCTGGAAGAGCTGGGACACCTTTACAGTCCACGCCAGGGTGACCTGGTGGCCCCAGGGCAGGCTCCGCACTGAAGCTGGGGCCCCAGCTAGGTCACACCTCTAATATGCACCGAGTGCCCAGGTGGCTGCCTACCTCAAGCCCTGGAGGTACCTCCTTCTGCCTCTCAGGCACCCTTCATCCCTGCACAGGCTGAACCCAAGGGGTGTGTGTGTGCGCAGGGAGGTCAGAGGCACAGATCATTCACTGGGGTCAGCCTGTGTCCCAGGGTGGGGGGGAGTTGGTGGATGAGGACCCCAGCTCCTATCCTTGGTAAAATCAATCTCTCAGGCTGTCAGAGTGCGAAGCGGCCCAACTGTATGGCAGGAATTGATCGTTGAGAAGTGACTTTCTGGGCAGAGCTCCAGGTGTCTGGTCAGGGACCAGCCAATAAGCCAGCCTCCACCCTCCCTGTCTCCCTCCTCCTGAGAGCATCTTTACTTTTTCTCGAGTGAGCATTCATTCGTTCCTTTATTCTTTTACTGTGGTGAGAACAGTTCACAGGAGATACGCCCTTCTTACAAACTCGCAGGTGCACAGAACGATATTGTCACCTGTGGGCACTAAGTTGTATTGCTTACCCCTAGAACTTACTCAAACTTCACACCCACTGAAGGACAGCTCCCCACTCCCCAGCCCTTGGAAACCACCATTCTACTCTCTGTTTCTATGAGTCTGACTATTTTAGTTACTTCGCATTACTAGAATTACCCATTTCTTGTCCTTCTGTGTCTGGCTTATTCACTCAGCATAATGTCCTCTGGGTTCATCTGTGTTGTTCCAAATGGCAGTTTTTCCTTCTTCTTAAAGCTGAATAAACTTCTGTTGTTTGCATACCCCACATTTTCTTTATCCATCCACCCATCGGTGGACATTGAGGTTTCTTCCCCACCTCTTGGTTTCTGTGAATAACGCTGCAATGAAGACGGGAGTGTGTGTACATTCTTTTCAAGTTCACGTAGAGCATTCCCTAAGATAGATCACATATTAGGTCACAAAACTAGTCTTAACAAATTTAAGATGATTGAGATCATAACAAGAATCTTTTCTCATCACAATGAGAATGAATGAAAACTGCAAATAAAATAGCAGAAGAAATAGGAGAAAATTCACAAATACACACTCTTGGACAACCAATAGGTCAAGAAAGAAATCAAAAGGGATTTTAGAAAATGTCTTGAGACAAATAAAAGCAAAAACACAACATAAAATGTATAGGATGCAGCAAAAGCAGTGCCGAGAGAGAGGTTCAGGGTGATAAATGCCTACCAGAGAAAGGAAGAACGATCTCAAACAACCTGACTACACCTCCAGGAGCTAAAAGAGGAACAAACTAAGCCCCAAGTGAGCAGATGGAAGGACGTAGTAAAGATGAGAGCAGAAATAAATGAAATAAGAGAAGTTTTGAAAAATAGAAAAAATCAACAAAACGGAGTCATTTTTCAAATATAAACAAAATTGACAAAACTTTAGCTAGACTAAGAACAATCTAAGAAAAAAAGACTCAAGATTAGAAAGAGGAGACATGACAGTAGATTCCACAAGAAACCAAAGATAATTAGAGATAATGAACAAACTTTTTAAAAGATTTTATTATTTATTTGAGAGAGAGAGAATGAGTGCATGTGGGGGAGAGAGAGAGAGAGAGAGAGAGAGCGACCACGAGCAGGGGGGAAGGGCAGAGGGAGAAGCAGATTCCCCACCGAGCAGGGAACCTGACACGGGACTCAATCCCAGGACTCTGAGATCATGACCTGAGCTGAAGGCAGAAGTTTAACCCACTGACCCACCCAGGCGCCAAGACTATGAACAATTTTATGCCAACAAATAGGACAACCTAGAAGAAATGGATAGATTCCTAGAAACATACAACCCACTGAGACCGATCAGGAAGAAAGAGAAAATCTGAGCAGATCCATGATGACTAAGGAGATTAATCAATATAAAATCTCCCAACAAAGAAAAACCTGGGACGAGATGGGTTTACTGGTGAATTCTACGAAACAGTTAAAGGAAAATCAGCTCCGATCCTTCTCAAATCTGTCCAAAAAATTGAAGAGATTGGAACATTTCTAAACTCATTTTTTGAGGCCAGTGTTACCCTGACACCAAACCCAGGAAGAGACACAAGAAAGTTATTTTCATCAGACAACATCCTTGACAAATACGGATTAGCAAACTGAATACAACAGCACATTGAAAAGATGGGACAGGACACCGAGAGCAAGTGGGGTTTGTTGCTGGGATGCAAGGACGGTTTAGCACAAACATCAAGCACTGCGTCACCACATGAACAGAACAGAGGGTAAAAATCACATGGCCATCCCAATAAGTTTGGAAAAAGCATTTGACAAAATTCAAGTCCCTTCATCAGAGAAAACGCTCCACAGACTAGAAATAGAAAGAAATGTCCCTCGACACAACCAAGGCCACACATCCCAAATCCACTGCTCACATCACACTCGGTGGAAGACTGAGAGCTTTTCCCTTAAGATCGGGAACAAGGCCAGGATGCCCGTCCCCTCCGCTCCTGCTCAGCATGGCACCAGGGCTCTGAGACAGCGCACCGAGGCAAAACAAGGAGCTAAAATCATCCAAACTGGAAGAGAAGTAAAATTATGTTTGCAGATGACACGGTCTTATATGTAGAAAACTAGGGACTCCCCCCACCACACACACACAAGCAGAAGTCTCAGGATAACAAATCCACGTGCAGAAATCAGTGGAGCTATCCTTAAGTAAACTGTGTGCAGCCCAGGTCTGTCACAGGCTCTCCTTTCAGTAAACCCACCCGAGGCCAGAGGACCCAGTGGATTTTCAGACGGGACCTCCTCCCAGAAGCACCCCTGCGTCAGGAGAGACTGACCCCGAGTCTGGCACAACGACACCAATAGACTCTGGAAAACTCTGTGTGCTGTCTGCCCTGAAAGTCACCAGAAGCACGGCATTTGGGCAGAAGGCAGGCAGAGAGTTTGAACCACACTGACATAAAGTCAGAAACCAAGCCCTTGTTTCAAACCCTGCAGCTGACATTGGGTTTTTTGCCTTCCAGCGTCATCAGAATCAGGGAAAGCTCCCATGCAAAGGGAGACGCAGGGTCTCCAACCCAGACAGTGTTTTCCATTGTAATCAGAAACCCAAGTATTGTCTGAGCTTTGGCTGTTTCCCTGAGGTCTAGAAGGAAGTCAGAATCAGGCCTCCCATGCTGCACGATTCAGTGGCAGCCCGGCCACATCCAGGGGCACATGTCTGCACAGCCATCTACATAATTGTGTGTGTTCATTTACATAGATTGTCCTGTTGTGTGCAAAATGCCATTGACTCCAGCTATGTAAAGTAAAGTAAAATTAATAGTTCAACCTAAGTCAAGTGTATTCACACATATTATTCATGGCCACTGGGAGAGGGGAGCCGGTGGCAGCCAGCTGGGCAAAGGGCTCAGCCATGCGCCCCGTGTCTGAATCCGAGGGCAGCAGTTGACATAGCTGGGAAGAAAGGTTGGCTGGATGCTGGAGGAATATCTGGTTGCCTCTAAAGCAATAACACATGGGGGGGGGCACTGAAAATGCTGGAAGAGGTGACACTCGATTTCAAAGAAAAGACCTTAGAGAAAACCCGCCTTTCCGTTTTCATTTTAAAATGATACATTTCCTCCATACAATCGGATCACTTCGCACTCTGACAACCTGAGAGATTGCTTTTACAAAGGATAGCACTTGAAGGAATTCAAAGACTACCATTAACTCAGAACCAGACTCTTGTGGCTGCAAGGACAGTCAAACAATTGCAGGAGGGATGGGGAGACTCTGGCTCTCAGTATCTGGGGTCTCAGTCGTATTATCAGGATATTGTTTTCCAGTTAGAAGAGAGTAAATTCCGCCTCATACCGGCTTAAGTTAAAATAAAATAGAATAATATACATTGGCTCAGGTAACCCAAAAGCCAAGACATACTTTGTCTTCAGGCATGGCTGGATCTAGGGGCTAAATAGATTTCTTTTCCCCCTTCTGGACTGCACATACTAGCTTCAGTTTGAATTAGCTTTCTCCTGCTGCTAGCAAGATGGACACTAGCAGCCCTTTTATACCCTTGTCAATAACACAAGCGACAGGAGACCTGACCTGACCAGTCATCTGAGTACAGGTTCTGGAAGGAGCCTCATTCCACCAACCTGGTCTTTGGAGCCTTCTGAACTGGTCACTGTGCCGGGATGCTTCAGTGCTCTGATTGGCCGTGTGTGGGTCACATGACCACGCAGGGGGTGGAGTCAATCCACCTGCCTCTTGCTGCTGAGGAGCTGTTGAGGGTCTGTTAGCAGGAGAAGGGGCGGGGGTGGATGCTGGGAAGGCAGAACCACAGAGCTCCCTGAAAAGAGTAAAACTGAGCCCAGCTCTCCATCCGGACCTGGGGTCCAGCCTTCAGAGCGCAGGGCACTCCTTCCCTTGGATGTATGTCGTCTGTTAGTGCGCATGCCCGGAGCCCTAGAGGTAAATTTCGGAAAATGGGGCTATTGTCAAAAGGTCCATAGATCTGTAATGTTCTTAGATTCCATTTTACTGTCTTTACATGCGGCCTTAACGAGAAGTAGGAGGTTTGCTCTGTGCAAGCAGCTTGCCTCTTTAATTAGTCACCCGGCCTGCTCTGGGGGACCCGTCAGTGACTCCAGGCCACTTCGGGGGGGCAGCGTGGGGGGGCATTCAGCCCTCTTCTGGGGGAGCCCTGCCTCTGTGCACTCACCTTGTGCGGGGCGAGGGGGTCCTGCTCCTGTGGCCGAGCAGGACCGGCAGGAGCCCGGGCGGCTCCTGTAAATCAATGGGACAATGACGCAGTGACAGGTCACCTTCAGAGGATTAGCTCCGACAGAGCCGGCTTGGAGCAGTAAAATTGGAACTAAATGGGATTTCAGGGGTGACGGTGGCAGGGGCTGGGGGTGGCGAGGCTGTCTTTGTGGCATAAATTCATATGCATTATAAAAAATACTGCCCGAAGCTAGAGGACTTGGCGCGGGTCCAGGAGACGCGCAGACACCAGATGCATGTTTACCCAGCATGCTTCAGTAAACTTTCAATCTATTTACAGGTATGCATGACAAACTGCCTTGAATGTATGAGTTATTGGTTCTGCTATAAATGAAATTAATACTATGAGGTGGAGGAGGCGTAGTGATAACACTCACTGAAGCCAGCTAGGCTCGGAGACCGGAGACCGGCTCACGCGAGGGAGGCTTTCCGACCGACTGCGGCGGCCGATTGACCCGGACACCCCGTGGGTTATCTAAACAGGGAGAAAAGGCACAGTCTGGCACAGGTGGTTAGCTAGCAGCTAAATCCAGGCGGACGGGGAGTCCTAACACAGAATCACATCCCTCCGTGACAGTGCTTTTGAGGTTCTCCACGTCCAGCCTTCTTGCCCAGGAAGCTCTCGCGGAACCAGGAGGCTGCCTCTTATTTACAGGTAGACGCCGAGACGCGGGGTCATTAGGCAAATCTCCCAGTTTACCAGAGGCGGCCGTGGGGCAGCTCAGTTTGGTGATCCTTGGCTCCCACATGGAAATCACCACACAGCGGGCCCCGGGGCGGCTGGTGAGGGAGTCACGGGGGTGGCTCGGGGCCTCTCGGGGTGCTGTGTGCCCCCAGGCCGTGCGCGGTTGGTGCAGGCCCCCGACGGACTGAATGGTGCACTGTGGTCTGCACGCAGCTATCTCCCCGCCCTGCGCTCCGGGCAGTGCGTGTCATTGTTACCATAACCGACACAGACAACAGAAATGACGCTTGGAGAGAGAGCGAGCGTCCCCCGGGGGCTGGCGTGGACAGGGCTCCCACCCCTGGCGCTGCGTCCCCAGGCCCAGAGCACGTGCGAGAAAGTCTTTATAGGATGGACACGGTGGGGGTGGGGGGGTTGGCAAAGGTGATGTCTGTTTTCTTGAAACACACACACGCACAGTTCTGTGTTCTCTACAGGCATTTTTCCCCCATTCATCAAAATATGAAACCTGAATAATTCACCCCAAACTCATATCCAATAATGGTAAACCTCACCGAGATTGACGGGGGTGGCAAGTGAGTAACAGGCCTGCCAGCCTCTGGGTTTCCCATTGCTCTGGGCAAACACGAATGAGGAGCAACGGAACCCACAGGGGAGAGCGAGGCCCGGCTCTGATGCCGTTTCCTTTCCTGGCTCTGCCGGCACGTGGAAGGCTTGCTGTTTATTTGTCAGGGGCCAGGAAGCTTTGTAATTATTGGAATAAAGCAGTGGTTTGAACGTGATGCCAAGTAGCCGGGAGCGCTACGCTGGGCGCCACTGCGTGCTATCAGACAGCTGAGCTTCGTGCCGGCCTGGGCAGCCCCGGACCCCAATGTCTGCCAGGCTTTTTAGTAGGCAGTGTCCAGTTGGGAGAGATGTGCCTTTTGCAAGCATTCAGAGACCCTGACACAGGATAGAACTGGGCCGACCTTCAGCTTCCTCTGTGTTTGGATCTCAGCCACCTGTTTCCCTGACGGCAGAGAGCCCTGGCCTGGGCGTGGTCTGGGTTGGGCCGGGTTGCCCTTGGGTTGCCCCAGTAGCTCTCTATTGACCTGGGCTGGCCTGGGTTTGGCCTGCTTTGGCCTGAGTTTGACTGCTCACCCGAGGCCAGCCTCCCTTGACAAAGTGTCTTGGAAGATGAGCCTTTCTTGTTGGAAGGGTTGCCGTGGGCTACACACGCTTCTCTGATCACACTGGAAGAGCTTTGGGGTGGGCATGGGACTTGTGGAGGGGTCCAGCATGGCCACTGGGATAAATATCAATCTAAGGGCCGTGAGGGCAAGACTAAGAGCCAGGACTGGACCAGCTGGGACACAGGAGGTGCTGGCAGGGGGTGGAAGGGGTGCAGAGGTGGTGGGGGGGTGTGGTGGGGAGGGACACAGGAGGCACCCAGGGCACAGGAGGCACCCAACTTTGCTCTCAAGACCGGGCAAGTACGGGTCAGCCCTGAGAGGGTGAGCATCCTTAGGTCCTGGCCTGGCCTACCCTAGTCCTGGACCAGCTAACATCTGCCTCAAACTAGTGAGGCATGATGAGCCCGTTGGGCTGTGCAGCTACCTCCTCCTCGCATGAGGTGAGAAGGAGGTTCCTAGTGGGCAAGGGCCAGGCTCTAACCCCACTTACCAGAGACCCATGTGCTCACCCCCTTGCTGGCTGATCTGAGCCCATAATGCCACAGCTACTCTGAGCATCAAGGTAACTTTCCATCTGGTTCCTCCCGACTGGGTGGGAGTCATCTCAGTGCCTGTGGTTGAGACACTGAGGGCCTCAGTGACAGTGTTTTCCACAGGGGTGGAGGACAGCAGATGCCAGTCTGGAGACTTCCAGAAAGGCTAAGGCATGAGTTCAATGTTCTGCTCCTTGGCTTACTGGCTGTGTGACCTTGAGCAAGTGTGTTAACCTCTCTGAGCTCAGCTTCCTGTTCTGTAAAGAAAGGATGATGGCCCCCTTGCAGGCAGATGGTGAGGAATGGAGAACTTTATATATATAAGGCAGTGGTGAGTTTGCCCCAGGGACATTTGGCAATGTGTGGGGGTACTTCTGGTGTCAGAACCGGGGTGGCAGTGGGGATGGTTGGCAATGCTACTGGTGGCTTGTGGGTAGAGGCTAGGGGTGCTGTTGAACATCCTCCGGTCCCCAGGCCAGCCCCACTAGGGAGACTCACTGGGCTGCCAAAGCAGGGAGCTTGGGAAGTGCCAGTCAATAGCACGCATGCGGGCGTCACCCACGGTGGGCAGCAGTGTTGGAATTGGTGTAGCTTCCTCCCTCCAGCTAAGAGCCAGGGTGATGGGACATGTCCAGCCCAGAGGAAGCGGTCCTTCCCACCTGTCCCTCCAGGCATTTGGCAGTGAGGACCACATTCTCCAAGAGCCCTCCTTCCCCAGTTTGGAAGACCTCACTCGTGCCTACAACGCGCCCGGCACACAGGGAAACAGCAGATGACCCGGGGGGGGGGGGAGGCTCCCAGGGGGCTCCCATCCCTGTGGAGGACACATGTGCAGATCCTGGACACACACCCCTGACAGTGTGCAGTGGAGCTGCACGGGGAGAGCAGAGAGGACGGGACTCCAGGGCGCGGTCCTCACCGAAGGGTGGGGAAAGAGGCTCAGAGCATTTGGGCACAAGGAGTGCCCCGGGCCAAGGCCTGCACCAGCCCGGTGAGACGATGGGGGCCAACTTCCTTGGCCATGTGACCTGCAGGGACATTCCCATTGGCCAGAAGCAGCTGTCACCATCTCCTGTAGGGTCTAGAAGAGCCAGAGTCAGTGGCCAGTGGCTGGGAAACCAGCAGGACACGTGCTGGGCATGTGGCAGTCAGTTTGCCCTGTCTGGACCAGGGGTGGCCAGGAAGGAACCAGAGAGGGCAGGGGCCAACTCTGATGAGAGACGAGAAGAGCAGGGGTGATGCTCAAATCTAGTGCTGAAGCAAAGACAGCGGTCAGCGCCTCGTTAGACGGTGCCCCACGCTCACAACTGACCCTTCCAGGTCCATCCGGCCCCCGTCCCCACAGCAAAGGGATGCTCCCCGCCCCCATCCCCTCCAAGGCCTCGGCTTGTCCTCACACATTCAGGCTTTCAGCGCACACGTTGCAAAAGCATCCTGAATGGAGAAAGTCAGGTCACTAGGCTCTCAGTACAACAGCGGGTCTGGGATCCCATGCCCAGTGCTTTCTCCCTAAGATCTGGAGAGTACAGTTCTATTGCTTGCTCTTGAATACGTAATCCACATTTCCGTGGTGTGTGTGTCCGTGTGACTACAGATAGAGGTAGACAGACAGGCAGATGACAGACAATAGGTAGGTGCATAGAAGATAGATAGGTGATGATTAGATCTCACTTTTGTCCCCAGGTCTCCATGCACAAATACTAGGTTTAACACCAGACCGTTTCGCCATGTGCTGTGGTTCTGCTGAATTCATCGATACGCACGTACACAGTCTTTAATTCCCTTTCATTTATAGTTCGCTACTGTCTGCAAGTTCCAACAGAGCTCTCAGATCCCCAGAGAGCTCTAGGGACAGAGTGAAAAGATGACTTTTGTAAAACCCGTTTTTCCTTTCACCCAAACTCCAGCAGACTCCCAGCAGGGCGCACCTGCGACTCACAGCCACTAAGTGGCGCTGTGTGCAGCCCGGCTTCCTGCTGGTGGGGCTTGGAGGGGCAGCCACGCCTGGCCTGGGGGGTGAGAGGTTCAGGCACTTACTTGGGACCCGTGGTGATTGATCTGGTCCTTGCCAGGCCACACCAGGCCAGCACGGAGGGCGGGGAATGCACTCCCGAAGGAAAAGAAGCCGCTGTGAGATGCACAAGGCAGGGGGCTGCCCGGGATCGGGAAGCAGGCAGGAGTTTACTTGCAGAAGCGGTACTGGGACGGTGCGGCATGAGTAAAAAGCCTTCGGTTTTCTCTCTGGGAAGTAAGAAGAAGATAGAACAGTTCACCTTTCAGAAATCACAGGCGTGAGGGGGTGAGCATCTTTCCTGTTGGCGTTACAGAACAATGCCATGATTTCCAGCATCGTCAGGAGACGGCAACGGGCTAAGTGGGGGCAGAGGCCCAAGACTGTTTTCTCATTCGGTTCCTCTGTACTTAGTGTCTCCTCCGTCAGCCGAACCCCCACCAGTGAACTGCATGTAAGTGGGCAAGCTGCGTCTCCCCGGGTTCAAGCCGGGGCAGTGTCGGGGGCTCCGCAGGCTTACGGAGCTACGGGTGCGTGAGAGAGACACCCGAGGTCATCCTATCCACTTACAGGCAGGACGGCTCTCCGTGACCGTTAAAATATTCTGCAGCAAGCCTACCAGCTCCATGATCACGATACATCCTTTGCCATCCTCACGAGTTCTACAGTTTGCAGTTTGTGGCTCAGGGCCCCTTCCTTTTTTTTATTCTAACCATGGCTTAGGACATTTGAGTCCTGGCAAGGGGCAAGCCCTTCTCCATGCGAGACCTTATTTAGCCCCCCAAACAATTGTGTGGAGTGAATACGCTGACGTTCCCGCTTGGCACAGGTAGCCTGGGGCTCGGGAGTAAACGCGGGCAGGCAGCCTGTGAGCCGGCTGGGGCTGCTGGAGCAAGTCAGCACAGACTTAGCGGCTTAAACAATAGGAGCCAATGTATCACCTCACAGTTCTGGAGGTCGGAAGTCTGAACTGGGTCTCACTGGGCTCCACAGGGCTGTATTCCCTTTGGAGACTCCAGGGGAGAATCCCTTTCGTGCATTTCGGAGCCCCTGGAGGTGCCCCCGCTGCTCCGTCCATGCCCCTCCCTCCGTCCTCAAAGCCAGGGAGCCGGTTGTCTTCTCAGGTCTGTCTCTCTGACAAGCCCCCATCTTTGCGTGCCTGTCTCTGACCATAGCTGGGAAAGGCTCTCTGCTTTTAAGGACTCACGTGATTAAATTGGCCTCACCCAGAGAACCTGGGAAAACCTCTGCTCTCGGGGTTCATCACCATAATCATAGCGGCGAAGTCCCTTTTGCCGTGGGAAGTCACGGGTTCCCAGGTTTGGGGCATGGGAGGTAGGCGCGCTGGGCGCGTTATCCTACTGGCCACAAGAGCCTGCCCGTAGCTGCCCTGTCTTGTCGGCACAAGCCCCACACCACCCTTTCCAAGGGCAGCTTCACTTCGTTTCCACGTTGCCCCACGTGCCCCTCACCCCCTCCCAGGGGCTTCTGAGCATCTTCCAATTTCTAGCTACAAAAATAGTTGCCTCCATTTCAAACGCTCCCCAAACACTGTATGCATTTTCCCATTCTGAGCAATCGATCTCCTAAACCCATCCATCTACCCGTCCAAAGACTCCTGCTGTTCTCGCCTTGTTTTGGTGAGACGCTAACCTCCACTGATGAGGGAACAGAAGGCGAGCTGAAGACAAGGCAGAAACTGACACTGCGCAACCCCCCCCCCCCATGGGATGTACGTGACATTCCCCGGGCACTCCTGGCTGCCCAAAAGCTAAGGAAAAGAAAAACAAATGGTTAACTAACAGAGATCACAATCCTGCAAGACCTGAGTCTCCGTCAGTTTACACGTGTCCTAGTGATGTACAAGGAAGAAGCCTTCTTATCAATAGCCTAACTTCCAGAGACCCATAATTCAGTTTCCTGAAGCCCTAACATTACCATCCCCTCCATAAAATTGAGGGAGGCGGAGGCAGAAGGGAATGTAAATAAAATAGAATTTCTTTTAAACCTGCAGCCCATTGATAAGGACATATGATAGAAGGAAAGTAACATTCTCCCGGGAAGCTTCCAACTATCTTACTGTTAATGACTTCTAGAGGGGTCAACAACCTTAACTTGACAATGGCAAGGCCTCCAGTGTCCTCTTTAACATATGAAAGTACTTTCTCAACCTCCCTTTTTCCTTATCTCCCCCAACCCCATGGTATATAATCAGCCCCCTCACCACCCAGGGGCAGCAGCTCATTCTGCCCGCGGCTCCTGTCCCCGTGCTTTCATAAACCACCAATTTTGCACTAAAGACGTCTCAAGAATTCTTTCTTGGTCGTAGGCTCCAGACTCCACCCCACTGAACGTCACCTGTATCCCACAACCTTATCACTACCACGAGTTGAAATCCAGAACTATAAGGTGAGCGGGACTTCCCAGGGTCAGTTCCCAAAAGACACCCATGGGGCCACCGGCTTGCTCCCTGATCCGACCTCGATGACGGGTCACGTGTGGCGGAACTGGTTCGCGCGGCTACTTGAAGCAGGAAGTTAGGCACAATACTAACGCCCTTTAAGGCAATTTCTGCTTGATCTGATTTAATTTGCTCTGAGTGTGTGTGAGATAGATTTTTAATCAGAAAGTGGTGTGTGGGTCCTGAGTGTGCTCTGGGTAAACAGCACGGCCTGTGAGTGGTGGGCAGGGGCCCACGATGACGTGAAAATGAGCCCACTTCAGCCGAGACCCGGTAATCCCCTTGGAAGGTGGGCACTGAAGTGCAGGTGGCAGGCAGTCCACGTGGAACGTCCCCAGCGGAAGCCTTTGCTAGGGATGCAGATCCCTGGGCCTCACCTCCAGGGGCATGGCTTCTGGCTGGGGCAGGGCACCCAGGTGGTTCTGCGCAGGGAGACGGACCAGATGGCCTTCCCCTCCAGGTCAGGTCCATGCTCAGCACCTTCCGCCAGCCGGCAATGATGCTGAATTCCACACGCACCTGCCCTGTGCCCGGTCATGCCGGCAGCACCCCGGGCTCTGGGCGCAGGAAGGCGGAGGGCTGCAGAGAGAGAGAGGCAGAGGAGACACAGGGGAGGGTCCTCTCTCTTTCGTGCTTGCACAACCACACATAGTAATGAATCCTCTCTCCCCTGCACAGACACACGCACCCATGCACAGACACATGCAGACACACAGACACACTGTCCTTCATGAATTGTTTTAGCTCTAATGCCGTAACATTTTGCAGAAAAAGAAGGACAAAGGTATTCTTTGCAACAATGGAAGCAATTCAGCTTAGTGTTTTCACACATCTCCTTAGTACTTGTTCGATCGCTAGACCTCGCGTTAGGCTGAGGGACGTGTGGGCAATCAGAACGGACACATATGTTCACCTCCTGGCACCTTGTCTGTTCATTAACTTAATTAACCTCCCCAGCCAGCCTGTGAGGGGGGGATGCGATTTGTCTGTGCCCAGACAGCAGGTGTGTGAAGAGGACTAGAACCCAGGTCAGCCAGACTCATTCCTCGTCTCCCCCATAAGCTCATCACCGGGCACATGAACGGCCCCACATCCTACCCTGACCTTGGCCGTACCCAAATATGAAGCCATGACTTCTAAAGTTAAACAAGGTCACTCAACAAGTTCGAGGCAATGGAGCCCAGGTAGGAAAGGCTGCTGTCCTGGGAGCAACCCCGGGAAAATGGGAGGATGCTCTGTGATGTGCGCCCTCCTGGGGTCGGCTCTCCTGGGGTCTGGCGCATGGCTGGGCTACGACACACATTCTGTAAATAATGATCAAATGACTGAGATGTGTAGTTTGCTGGTGATGGAGAGATTGGGATTCTGGGAAGGGACATTAAGCAGCTTTTATTTCTTTCTGCCTTTCACACCCGCCTCTTCTGTGCCTGGAAGGAAGGGTAGTGTAACAGAAGTAGCAGCAACGGGCAGGTACGGGTCCCTGGGCTCCGTCCCTGCAGACGTGGACTGTCCCATCACACCACAGTGCTGGTAGGTATTATCATCCCATTTAAAGGGGAGGAAAATGAAGCCCAGAGGAATTAAACGATCTGTCTCAGGTTGCACAGTGTGCAAGTGGCAAAGGCGGGCAGGACCCAAGGCTGAGCGCCGACCCCACCTCTCAGCTATATGCCGCTCTGCTCACCTTGTCTGCATACTCCCCTTTTAATTTATTTTATTTATTTTTAAAAAGATTTTATTTATATATTGGCCAGAGAGACAGAGAGAGCACAGGCAGGGGGAGCGGCAGGCAGAGGGAGAAGCAGGCTCCCTGCTGAGCAAGGAGCTGGATGTGGGACTCGATCCCAGGGCTCTGGGATCATGACCTGAGCCGAAGGCAGATGTTCAACCAACTGAGCCCCCCAGGCGCCCGGAGCCACAGAGCCGCGTGTAAGATTTATAATTTTCTTTTTGATATTCCTTAATGATATATATCCAAATTATTGTCATTGCAATACATAATCAATACAAATCCTATCAAGTAGGCTTTTCCTGTCCCTTTACTCACGTAAAGCCTTGAACTGGTGTGTATCGTACCCTCCCAGCCCAGCTTGGTTCAGATCAGCTCACCTGCTCCGTGCGGCCCGAGTCTCCATGCAGGACGGGCAGAGATACTTTCCTGATCTGCACTGGCGTTGAGGCAGGCCACCTTGAGATGCGTCTCTCTCTTTTCCCATAAGGCTTGAATGAGGCCAAGAAGGTGCTCTGAAGAGTGTCTGGCACCCGGGACGTAGTAAGCAAGTGCTTTGTTATTGTCACGGTTCCCGAAGTATCAGGCCACCAGCCGTAGACAAAAGCCCCGAGGTCTCCGAGCCCCAGTGGGGGCAGTTTTATCGGCAGACCATCTCTGCCTGTGCCGGACCCACATCCGCGGCTTTTTCTCCGGGCACCACACAGGGTTCCTTTGGGAAACTAGCCCTCGCTCATTCCCAGATGGTGTGGGGCCGAGGATCCCCTGACGCCAGGCCCGCGGGCTGACCACAAGGAACTGCTAGTGACACTCGGGGCTGCAGGGACGAGGGGAGCATGGCCCCAGCCTCTGCAGATAGTCATTTGCGGTGGGCTTGGTCTGTTCTCCTGTCCCCAGCTTTGGAGACGTAACTCCTGCAAGGTGCCCCTCTTAAGAAAATAGGGGTGAGTTCTAGTCCATCGTATGGACAAGGAAGGCTCGTTTATCCGTACAGGGGATGGAGCACAGTCCTCGGCTACATGGCCCATGGCGAAAACGTGAGGCTGAGTGAGAAAAGCCACTCACAGGCCAGGTGTTGTGGCTTCTCTCGCTATAGGGAGCATGCAGGACAGGCCAGTCCACAGGGACACAGGCAGACTAGTCGTGGCGGGGGCCAGGGGCTGGGGACAGGCAGCAGCTGCTTACGGAGTGCGGGGATTTCCCTCTGGGTCACCGGCGTGTTCTGGGATTGGATGGAGGTGGTGTCGCAAAACAGCCTGATGTACTGGATGCTTCCGAGTTGTGGTTTTAGAAATGATTAAACCGGTAAATTAAAAAAAAAAAAAAACATGATGGGGACAATGGCCTTGTGGTGACCAAAAATACTTCGGAAAAATGAAGCATCTCTTCTTCTGCTTTCGAGAAGGTTGCATCTTTTTCTTCCCTGTAGACTTTTGAGCAGTACGAATTATTTCCACCCCACAGCACACACCTATTGCTACCCAGAGAAGCCAGTGGTTGGGGCCATCTTGGGTCCTTCCTCGGGCTTCCTTCTGGGGAGCTAGCCTTCCCTCCGAGGAGCAGTGGGGGGGGGGGAGGAGCCAGTGCCTGCTCCTTCAGGGACCTGGGCGGAGGAGGGCGGCTGCCTCCGTTCTCCACCCTGAGCAGGGCTGCTGGGGGGCCTGGCCGCCCCCAGCACAGTCAGCCCAGCTCTCTAGGAACGCTGACCTTCAAGCCTGTGGCCTGCGGGTGGCAGACACTGTGGTGTCTCTTCATCCCCGTGGCTGTCAGGCTTCCTTGTCTGAGTGGCTCCTCCAGCCACCTCCGGCTGGGAACTTTCTAGACCCCCCAGGCAGTGGTGTCCAACCCTGTTGCATGTCAAAGTCCTCTGGGGAGATTTTTAAAAAAGCCTTTTTCCCCAAAGATACAGACGTAATGAAGAGGAGGGCCATACGCACCCCAATGTTCATAGCAGCATTGTCCACAATAGCTAAATCGTGGAAGGAGCTGAGATGCCCTTCAACAGATGACTGGATTAAGAAGATGTGGTCCATAAATACAATGGAATATTACTCAGCTATCAGAAAGAACGAATTCTCAACATTTGCTGCAACATGGACGGCACTGGAGGAGATAATGCTAAGTGAAATAAGTCAAGCGGAGAAAGACAATTATCATATGATTTCTCTCATCTATGGAACATAAGAACTAGGATGATCGGTAGGGGAAGAAAGGGATAAAGAAAGGGGGGTAATCAGAAGGGGGAATGAAGCATGAGAGACTATGGACTCTGAGAAACAAACTGAGGGCTTCAGAGGGGAGGGGGTGGGGGAATGGGATAGGCTGGTGATGGGTAGTAAGGAGGGCACGTATTGCATGGTGCACTGGGTGTTATACGCAACTAATGAATCATCGAGCTTTACATTGGAAACCGGGGATGTACTGTATGGTGACTAACATAATATAATAAAAAATCATTAAAAAAAAAAAAAGCCTTTTTCCCACAACCCCACCCCCAGAAAGTATTATTTAACTGAATCATGTGATCTGGGCTTTGGAATTTTTAACAAAATTTCCAAGATGATTCTAATATATAGCCAGGGTTGAAATCCCCCCTCCCCCATCTTTTCTTGAATGTGGTTGGAATCATCATCTGCTGACTCGTGAACGAAGAACCCTAGGGCAGTGTGCCCAGGAACACACACCGGGAACCAGTGTCGGAGGGGAATGTAAGCGAGAATTCGTTTTGTTTCTGTTTTCCCTTGGGAGTGATAAATGTTGACTTCCTCATGGCCATGATTCTCAGGGAGAGGCCTCCTGTCCTTGTGCAGAGCCCCTGGTTGACTTGCGCGTTCTCTGGGAGCCTGTGGGACAGGCCGCGGTGTGACCCGTGCCCTTTCTCTGGCTTTAAGAGCAGAGGCGGCCTTAGCCGAGCAAATATTTCAGAGCTGCCTACGGGGCGTGTGCAGGGGCTTGCCTTGAGAGCTCACATTTCCACAGGACCTCCAATCCCCGGGGATCAATAGCGTAACTTCATAGCACACGTGTGGACCAGCATCTGGGCTCTCGGGAGAAAAGGCAGGGTTCTCCTGTGAGGTGGACCGGGTGAGCCTGGGGACATCGGGGATCCCGTAGCTGGGGAGGGGGATCGTGGCTGTCATTTTCCCTGGAAGCCCCATCAGGCGGGGCTAAATAACACTTGTCAAATGCACAGGTCTTAGTGTGAGGATCAAAGCACCGAAACTGTCAAGTACATCTATAAATCTTGTTTTCCTCATTTAACAGTGCCGTGCAGTCCGGGTGACGGTCTGGGTGTTCTGAGGCATCGGGAGACGTCTGTGAGCGCGGAAGGGAGGTCGGAAAATGTGAGTCTCGAATGGTCTTCTTCAGGCCCAAGTGGCTAGGCTGTGTGGCCCTTTCTGCACGGGGTCCTGAGAGTGAGCTGTGAGAGTCTGGCCAGCACGCCCAGGGCGGTCCTTCCTCAGCACGACATCTGCCTAAGTTAACTTTTGTTAACTCCAAAAAGTTCAAGGGTATTTTCTATTACGAGCTCCATCTTTAATTGATGGCTATAATTAGTCCTTTATGAATTCTGCATGTGTAATAAAAAAGCACCAAGAGTGGGCCACCCCAGCGCATGCATTCCTGTTGAGGGGTGATGTGTAACGTAAACTGACGGGTGCAGCAACCAAAGAAATAGCTACAAGACACGCAGACTAAAGGTCTTTCTAAAAAACGGCAGGATGATGGATGAGTGAGCATGGCTTTTCACGGAAGGATTATATTTCTAGATCCTGGAGGCTGGGTTGCACCTGTCCACACAGCTGACCATTCCAAGGCCAATGGCTACTGGAGTGTCATAGACACAAATGCTCCTTCAATTCTATGCCATCGCAAGACAAGAGCCACGACCCAGATGTGGGTATTTACATTTAAACTTATTTAAATCTTTTTTTTAAAGATTTTATTTATTTATAATAAATAAATATATATAATATATATAAATAAATAAATAACAGAGACAGAGACAGCCAGCGAGAGAGGGAACACAAGCAGGGGGAGTGGGAGAGGAAGAAGCAGGCTCACAGCAGAAGAGCCTGATGTGGGGCTCGATCCCATAACGCCGGGATCACGCCCTGAGCCGAAGGCAGACGCTTAACCGCTGTGCCACCCAGGAACCCCTACGTTTAAACTTATTTAAATGAACTAAACTTAAATATTCAGATGGCCAGCTGCAGCAGCCACACTAGCAGTGCTCAGTGGCCTTGCTAGAGGCTGCCATATGGGACAGAGCGGGTACATTGCCAGCAGGACAGTGAGAGCTAACGCCCCAGTCATGCCCTTTTATCTTCTCTCTGAATCTTTGCACTTTCTTCTTCCACAAGTGTAAGAAAATGGGTAATTGCCGACACAGGGGAGAATTTCTCCTATGTAAATACCGCTGTTGCCTTTCGTTCTAGAATGCACACAAGCATATACTCAGGATGTGGCCGAGGACTCCCGGGGAGCTGAACGCTGTGGGTCACTGGGTAATTAGTGGCTTGCATATCATTTGCATGGGAATGTCTGGTTTAACGACGGAGAGCGCCTCTCAGCTTTACATCATTGGTAACCCTTCACACCCATGAGCCTGCCAAAGTGATAGTGACCTCGTGTTTATTTTTCTGTCCCTAGAAATTGATTTTTTATATAAATTCAAGGTCTCTTTGGTAAGACCCATTAACAGGAATAATGCAAGAAGCAAACCACAAGTCAGGAGAGGCGTTTCCCATACAGAAGACTGATCTTCCGGTCACCTCGAAGTGACGCCGGCTTACTGGCAGTCTGGGACTCTAGGCACTGTGGGACAGTGGGCAGCATGTGGCTTTGGCTTCACATCCTGCTCTTGAGGGTTCTCACTAAGAAGGGTTTGGAGCCTGGATCTAACCAGCTAAGGACCCATTTCCTCAGCTCTAAAGTCCAGCAAAACCTTCCTCAACATCAAGCTGGGTGAGGAGAGAGAGCTGGTCTATGGGAGGACCTGGGAACTCACTCTGCACCTTACTCTTTTTCTCTGACTCCAACCTCCCCTTCTGCCTCCTCCTTCCTCTACCAAGATCACTGTGATGACACTAGGGCCACCCGGAACATCCAGGGCAAGCCCCTTATCTTAGGGTCAGCTGATTAACCAGCTTGATTGCGTCTGTGACCTTAGTTTCCCAGGGCTGTGCAGTCTCACATGTTCACGGGCTTGGGCATCAGACGTGGGTCAGCCTTCTGCAGACCACCGCTGAGACTAGCATAGCAAAACACACACAAAAATCTCAGTGTTTCCCCTTACGGGGCTGCGGCTTTCCTTGTTAAATGGAGAGTCCTGACACAGACAGGCAGAAATGTTGAGATGCTCCCTTGTGCATTCTTCTGTGGAAGGTCAACTGGTAAACCTCTAGAGTCTCGTTTCTTCTCTTCCATCTTCTTTCCGCAACAGCACATCAGGGTAATGCCTCTCCCTGAGTTCATGTCCCTCCCCCAGGCATGAAGGAGAAAGACCCAAGCACAGCGGTTATGGGTTTCTCCTCTTTCTGCTTTACTTGGGTTACGAATTCTCTCTCCTAAGGTATGTTCCAGACCTGTTCACTTTCGACTTTGCGCCCTTTCATGGCACTATATATGTGGCGCCTTGTTTATTAATTAATTCCTTTGCACAGAACCTTCTGCAACAATTACATCATGGCCGATGACAAACCACATTTGTTTAATGATACTCGTTTTCCAGTATGATAGTTAAGGAGATGATTTAATGAGGCTGAAGTCAATGTTACTTAACATTGCATTACTTATCATAACATTACAGCATTATTTAATAAAACAAATTTTAAAACGATGCTGGGGAATTAGGTGCATAACTCTCATTATTGTTAATGGTTGTTGCATACCTAATTCCCTGCTCGGTGCACTAAAATCTTGGCTTCAGCTCCTCCTCCTATGGAAATGAGCTGATGAGCATCTGCACAGAACATCCCGGCCCCAGGTATAAATAACCGCAGTGATGTTTCTTGGTGTATGCAGAAATCAGCTCTGACCCCAATAGAGGTAGAGCCCGCGTTTGGATTCAGTTCAAGAATCAGTGCCATGTAAGGGTCATTACCAAGGAAATGAGGTAAACATCTAATTAGTTGTTATTGACTTTCGCACTCAGAATGTAAATCTTGGGAATAGGTGGGAGTCACTGCCTTCTGGGGTCTTAGTACTGGCACTTGCCTTTGAACAAGACGGCTTATTCATTGAGCAGGCAGCTGAAGAATGGGCAGATCCGTGCGTGATGCTGGAGGGTGGTGTGAGCGCTAACAGGTGCACAGGGGAACATGGCAGGATTCTTTCCAACAGATCACGTGGCTGTGAGCCCCGCTCTCCGAAGAGACACTCACTGAGGCCACCTGAAGGACTGGCTCTTTGGGATTCAGACATTGGGAGGAGCACACCTGGACCAGAGTGCAGCTTCGTGAACTTTCCCTCGGACTGAGCAGCACAGGATGCCCATGGCAGCTTGAGGATTTGACCATTAAAATCAGCTCTGTGAGAGCAGAGGGCATGTTTGCTTTGTCCGCGATGGGTCTCTGCGCTTGTCGGACTGCTGGAATACAGCAAGTGCTCAGTAAGCAACTGCCAGATTTCTGTCTGGAACAGATCTCAAAAGACTGAAATTTAAACGTGAAAGTAGGTGTTTGGGACCCCTTTGTTGGCAAGTGGCAGAGATCCAACTAAACCTGGGTTGGGCGGAAAAGGAAATGCATTGACTCCTATGCAGGTGCGAAGTCTAGGGCCCTTAGTCTTTGGGCACAGCGATCCAGGTGCTCGAATTACTTTTCAGGATTCACTTTCTCTCTCTTTTTTTCTTTCCTTTATGATGGCTTACCAAGTTGCAGCCCACCCAAAGGAGAGTCCTCTTCCCTAGTAATTAATTTCCAGCTGAAGTCCTGTGATTGTGTCTCATGGGTCTGTCCTAGGTGTGTGCAAGAAGCTAATATGGCGAAAGGGATGGGCTCTGCAGATTATCCCTGCCTGGGTCTGGGATCGGTCTCACCTAAACACATGGACTCCAGATTGCGCAAGGTGCCTCCCCCAAGGACAAGTGGTGCCCTGATCATAAGCTAAGGAAAACAGGCAGGAGTCCCCTTCTTCTGTGGGAAGGGCCACCTATACCCCCGATAAAACCTTGACGGGTAAAAAGAAGCCAGAAGGCAAAATGTCGTTAAAGTTTCACCACCTGATATTGTGATTTTTAAAAAAATATCTTCATTTCAATGCAGCTAGTGACACTTGCTCTGCCTACCTCAGTGGGCTCTTATGAGCAGTAAGTAGGATATTGTTGTCCGGGACAGCATTTTTCACTGCAGGACACAATTTAGGCAAAATGCACTATGCTCTCTGGTTGCCCCATAAACACAAAGCACTCGATTAACTTTGAATTTCAGATAAACAATGAATGATTTTCTAATACAAGTATGTTTCCTATAATGTGTGCAACATACTAAGAGATTATTTATTACATAAGACATACATATACCAAAAACTCATTTGATTAACTGACTTGATTATCTGATTATATTCAAAATAACTAGGTTTTGGGTGTTTTTTGTTTGTTTGTTTTTTGCTAAACCTGCCAAACTTCCTATAATCACTACATAAGACCAACACATTTTACTGTTACACACATTGAGTCTTTGTCTTCTTTCCTTTCCTAGTGTCCGGGAAGAGAGTGGTCTCCACACCTGGAAGCCGTCTGCAGGCCTGGCCCACACGGCTCAGGGAATCCATGAAGTGTTCACTCTGAAAAGGAGCAGAGAGAGGGACTGCTACAGAATACAGGCCCAAAGGATGAGTCATTTTCCAAATGGAAATGTCAAGGGGACGTGAATTAACTGTATTCAGTCATGAAGGGAATGAAGAGGAAGGAGAAAGAAGAGTTTGTTTTCAAAATCCCAGTCCCCAAATTCAGGAGGTATTTTTGTGCAATCTCAGAAAATTGTCTTAGACTAAATAAAGGAAGTATGATTGTATGCATTGGGAATTAGGCATGTGGAAGTCATTTCTTAAGGGCCCAAAATACACGTGTGCGTAAAGAATTCCAATTCACTAGTGTGTTTATGAACGTTCGTTGAGTACTTCACGTGTATCCCCGTGTGGCTGGACCTGCAGCTGCAGGTGCTTACTGGCCTGTGGGGAGGCTGGTAAGTTCCAGGTAAGTAAGGAAGGTGAAAAACACCAGGGATATGAACAAGGTGCGGATTCTGCCTGAGATGCTTGAGGGCTGTGATTACTTCTACATCTATTTCTATACCAGTCAGACACCTCTACACCCATACAACACCTGCACCTGCACCTGCATCTACACCTGCATCTACACCTGCATCTACACCTGCATCGGCACCTGCACCTGCACCGACACCTACACCAGCACTTATACCTGCACCTGCCCCTGCACCGACACCTGCACCTGCACCTGCACTGACACCTGCACATACACCAGCACCTGCACCCGCACGTAGACCTGCACCTGCACTTATCCCTCCACCTGCACTGGCACCTGCATGTACACACCTGCACCCACACGCACAGCTGCACCTGCACGTAACCTACACGGAAACCCACACCCACATATACCCATCCCACATCGACATCTACGTCTACTTCTACTTCTTTCCTTACATCCACACCCACACCCGTACCTACACCTCCTTTTCTATCTCCATTATCCGTATGCACGTAAATAGATATCAAAGCATATAGACCCTAAAGATCTGATGTTTTCCAATGAATATATGTTTACAACCTTATCTGCGTCCAGATGCAGAACGTGACCAGCACCCAGACTGAAGCGTGGTGGAAACTGGCCACCAAAGAAGGTTAGAAGGGGGCATGGTTGGTGGAGGAGAAACTGAACCTTAAGGCAGTTATGTAACTTGATGGAGGCCTTGCACCCAATCCTAAGGGCAGCTGGAGGCTAATTCCCAAGGCGAGGTGCTTCACGGCTCTACTGTATGTTGTCAGCTGGGATTAGAGGTGGCTGCTGGAGAAATGTCCTCCCCTGACCCGGAAGCAGTGGTTCAAAAAAGATCAAGTTGATGTCTCACAGGTAGAACCTTGGAGGGAGGCATTCAGCATACGGTCGAAACAGTTCCTTCGGGTCATCTGGGACTCTGGCTCCCGTCTTTCTGCCCATCAAGCCGGCACGAGGTTTTCATCCTCCAGATCCACTCATGCTCCAGGGTGACGCTGGAGCAGCAGCCCTCAGACTGAGCTGGAGGCTGGAGGAGAAGGAAAGCACTCGGGCACCGGCTTGCATCAAAGTCCACTTCACACCATTGCTAGTCTCCTTAGAGAGAACACAGCCAGGTGGCCGGGGTCTACGTGTGCTCACAAACATCGGGTTTTCCCTGGGAAGGAAGAGGGGGATTGCTGAAGAATGAGTGCCGCACAGGCCACCTCGTCCGCTTTGGGGAGTAATTCTGGTGAAGGAAGTCAGACAAGTGGGAAGAGTTACAGAGCACAGGACAGTCAGCTCAGCGAGCGTCGATATTTACACAGCAGTGAGGGCGGAGGGGAGAGTGCAGGGTGCAAGACATCTCTGGGGTCAATGTGGTGGAATGTGGTGGCTGGATAAACTGGGTGACTGAGAAAGAAGGTGGCATGTTTGAGTCTGGGAGACGGGTGGTGCTGCTGTCTTTAAGTGGAAGTGAAGTGAGTGGGTTTGAAATGCCCACAGGGCACTGAGGTGGTGGCCTGTCTGCAGTTGTAAACGGCGGGCAGGAGCTCGGGAGACAAGCCAGCATGGGGCGGCGGCGGCGTGGGATTGACAGAGGATGAATGATCACCAGAGCCTGGGGAGCGGGTGAAGTCATCCACGGAGAGACTGGAAGAGAATTGTGTTGGCGTCATGGGAAGGACCGACAACAAGGAGATGAATTCAAGGTAAGCTCAGAGGCAGGAGCAGAGCGGGGGAGGGGGAAATGGGGCAGGAAGTCAAGGGGATAGAGAGTTTCAGAGAGTAAGGGCAGGCTATTTATTGGCTTCTAGATCACATCCCGCTAAATAAAACCAGCCTCATGGGACCCCGTGGACCGGACAGCTGGGCCAGAAGGAGGAGAAGGGAACGTCCTCTTGTGCCCACACTAAGTGTCATTGCTGGAGATGGAGTAAAAGAGCCCCTGTGGGGGCACCTGGGTGGCTCAGTCGTTACGTGTCTGCCTTCGGCTCAGGGCGTGATCCCGGAGTCCTGGGATTGAGCCCCTCATCGGGGTCCCTGCTCCGCTGGGAGCCTGCTTCTTCCTCTCCCACTCCCCCTGCTTGTGTTCCCTCTCTTGCTGGCTGTCTCTCTCTCTGTCAAATAAATAAATAAAAACTTAAGAAAAACAAACAAACAAACAAAAAACCCCTGTGGCTTGAGGGGCTCCCACTGGCCAGGCCCAGGAAAACCTCAGTATCAAAATAGAAATGACAAGAACGGGCTTCAGCACATCAAATAGGAGAAAAAATAAGAACCCGTGAATCCACACTCATATAGATGAAGGAATGAATGAATGTTTTAGAAGTTAGGGGACACGAGAAAGCTCTTCTTTACAGAGAAATGTCCGTAACTAAATGTAGAGGAATGAGACAGGGAATCATCACTTTACAGTCACTGTGATAATGACTGAGTCAGGCGAGAATCATCACCGGCTGCCGAAAGCACGGGACGAGGGGCTGTGGGTAAAGAGGGTGCCCACGTCGTCTCAAAGTCTAGGAGCCCACAGTGCTTGTTTATCTCTCTGGGCAAATGACAACTTCACACGAGAGAAGCTCGCTGACACGTCTTAACCAAAAGCTCAAACTTATTACGGTGAATGACGGGAAGAAGTGATCCCATGCGCCCCCCCCCCCCCGTGATGCGCCAGGAAGGACCCATTTCCGGTGGAACATTCTGACCCAAAGTGATGATCCGGAACCAAACCACGACGGGATGTTCAGTTACATACGTCTGAGGGATGCTTTGCAAAATGACTGCCCCGGACTCATCAGAAAGATCAAAGCCATGGAAGACAAAAACAAAATAAAGTCAGGGGGACCGTTCCAGATTAAAAAGGGATTAAGGGAATTTTGCAACTAAAGGCAATTTGTGATTCTTAATTGATTCTGGATTTTTTTTTCTGGATTAAAAAATAAAGCAACTGTCGAAGGTGTTGTCGGGACAACTGGAGAAACATGAATGTGAACAATATTTTAGATAATAAAATTATATCAATGTTGCACTTCCTGTGTATGACAACGATATTGTAGTTCTGTAGCAGAATGTTGCTGTTTGAGGAAACACATGTTGATACATTTAGTAATGCAGTGTCCCGATGGCTGAATGATTCAAACGTTTCAATAAAACAGTGCTTACCGAAGCGTATGGCTCACCGTCCGCCTGTGTGTGCGTGCACTGCTCACTGCACTGGTCTTGCAGCTATTTATTTTTCAAAATAAAAAGTTGGGAAAAAAGAAGAGGCAAATGTGACCACTATGAGACTATGCATGTTTGTTCGTGGATCCATCAATCTATGTATCTAGAAACACACACACATACAGACATGGCCATTCTGCTACCTTGATCGCGCCCTGCATAGCTGAGAGCACACTCATAAAGGTGGACGCTGAAAGACTCTTTGCATCAGAAATAAACAACAAATTCAGAACCTGACTCTCCATCCATTAATGATTAAAAAGTGGGACATTTATAAAGTGGAATTTTATGCAACTATTAAAAAGAATGCCTTCTGGCAGAGTGGTGGGATAGGTACGACAAACTCCCCCACTGACACCAACCAAAAATGCTGGATTAAAAAAAAAAAAACACCTTTAAAATGCATGATGTGCTGGCAAGAAAGTACATTATACTTGGAGGCCAGCAATTGATTATTACTGGGAACCCAGAGAGGTGATAAGAGCAGGGAAGCTGGTTCTCCCTTGAGGGCATCTGACAGCCAAATGTGTCTGAGCTCAGTCTTACAGCCTGCAGGTGCAGAGAGACAAAGCAAAGTTCATGACCTGTCCAAGGTGCCAAGTCGGCCAGGGTTCCTCCCCCTTAAAGCGGGGCCCCAAAGGGCTGCTCCCCCATAGAAGGAGAAGTGGAAGCAAATCCAGCCTCAGGGGCTGCACGGATGCCGTCCTCTCAGACCTCGAGGCAGATTTGAGACGGAAGATCTACCCCGAAATTGATAACCCGAAAATTCAGAGTTGTGGCCTGAATTTACATAACGACCTAGTCTGCAAAACCTGAAACAGAGTTTAAACCAGTCCTTGTCCGTAATGTTCTTGGAAACCTGCGGAAGCAAAAGGAAATGATCTCACTATCAACAAAGATCGTAGGACTTCCCGTAGATGAAGCTCCAGGTAAATAGCAGTTCAGTCAAAAGTGGTGAGCTCTCAAGGGCACATCCGTACTAAGACCAGAATTTTCCAGAACTGATGAAAGACTCCAGTTCACAGATTGGGGAAGTCCCTACATCTTTGTTGATAGTGAGATAGTGAGAGAGAGTTGATGGTGAGATTCTTAAGCAGAATATAAATAAATAAATAAGTAAATAAGTAAATAAGTAAATAAGTAAATAAATAAGCTGCCTGCCCCAAGCAAATTCACACATCTAGACACATTTTGGTGAAACTGCCGGAAGCAAAAACTAAGACACAGTCTTCAAGCAACTGCAAGAAGAGGGTTAGCTCACCAGTTTATGACAATTAGGCAATTAATTGGCTTGTCAACGGTGACGATACACAGTCTCTTCCACAGTTTCCTACAATCTACAAAAGGAAGTGCCTCTCACATTCTTTTCTTTCTTTTTTTAAAACAATTTATTTATTTTAGAGAGAGAGAGAGAGCGCCCAGAGGGGAGGGGTGGAGGGAGAGGGAGGGAGAGAATCCCAAGCAGACTCCCCTCTGAGCACGGAGCCTGACACAGGACTTGATCTCACGACCCTGAGATCACGACCTGAGTCGAAACCAAGAGCTGGTTGCTCAACCGACTGAGCCACCAGGTGCCCCTCACATCTATTTCTTTAATCCACAAACAGTGGTTGTTGCATAGGATGTGAGTTAAACGTATAATTTTTTTTTCCTGCAGGAAAACCCAGCTGTTCATCACCATTTATTGAGAACCTCATGACCCTCCCCTCCTCCGCTCCACCGTGCCAGCTGGGTCACAGATGACGCTTCCAGGGACATCTGGTTCTGGTCCTGGTTCTCTCCCGTTTCATATAGGTTTACTGGATGATTCTAGGTGCTCTTAATGATTGTAGGAAAAGCTCTCCCTCCTCACTTCTTCCCCCATGCATTGGTTCTTGTCCTTTTGTATGACTATTTAAATGGCTAAGGATCTTGTCATGTTATACACACACTTTTGCTATATTGGGGTACAATATATTCAGTACAATTGTACTGAATCCATCCATCAGTCTGGAGAGAATTGATGTATTTTAAAATAGTGAATCTTCAGACCCATTAATATCATGTCTTCTTATTTACTTAAGTTTTCTTTGTGCATCAGTAAAATTTAATAATTTTATCTCACATAGGTGTTGCAGAGCTCTTGTTAGGTTATTCCTGAGTTTTAGCTTTTGGGTGCCTTTGTAATTAATGTGCTTTTGATTTTCATTTCTGTTTGCTGCGGTATAGTGATATGAAATTAATTTTGTAGAAGTACATTTTTTTCTGGATCTCTTAATAAACTGTCTTATGATTTCAAATAATTTATCTGGAAATTTTATTCACAATTATTGATAGTTTTGTTTGTTTTCAAACCTTTCGTATATATTATTTCTTTTCATGTTCTTTCTGCTATAAGATAGTTTCCTATTTTATTTAGTTCATCAATTGCTGCTCTTATGTGTTCCTTCTTCCTTCCCTCTACTGAATTTTGCTTGAATCTGTAATCTCTTGATAATGTGCACGATAGTTCATTTATTCTCAACCTGCCTTCTCTTCTAGCATGACAACTCGAGGCTGCAGATTTTCCTCTAAATGTTCCCGTGCTGCACCTCACAGGTTTTGACAGGCAGGATTCTTGCCACCATTTGGTTCGAAACGCTTTTTAATTTTTAGCATGATTTATTCTTCGTCCCATCAGTGAATTATATATTTTCAAAAATATCTAAGCATATGAAATTTTTAGTTATCTTTTAAAAATAACCGATTTCCATTTTAATTACAGATGATTTGATCTGTAGAGCAGCCATCCTCTGAAATACACTAAGGATGTGCCCTCAACGTATTTCAACGTGAAATACCTTTAACTGGCCCAGTTCGTGGTCGCTTTGTACAAATGTTCGGTGACTCTCGCGTGCCTGTGACTCTTGAACGTGGTGCGCCAGGGAGGCACATGGCACCTGCGTGAAACGGTTTCGCCCGTGGTCGGAGGTGTGGAAAGTGTCGGGAAACCCGATCATAACGAAACCCCCTAAACCAGGCTCAGCGTGGGAGACGGTATTCACAACACATCCGACTGAAAGCTCAAGTATTTAAAATATGTAAATAACGCCCACAGCACTTTTTCAGTAAACTAAAGGTGATGCAATAAAAAGCAGACACCGCAACTTGAAAAGACATCGCAAGAGAAGCATTCTGAATGGCCAGGAAGTACGAGGAACACGTTGGGAGTTGTGAACTGTAACCCATCGCACAAAAACTCCAGCGAGGACCCAACGGCGAGCGGTGACACGAGGGCGTGGAACGACACAGCCGGCGGAGGCCGCGTAAACGGGCACTAGCGCTCTGGGAAAGTAGCCTATTCTTCAGCAATGCTGGGGATGCACGTCCCCTCTGGGCCCGAAGACCCCACGCAGGTGCTTGTCCCAGAGAAGCTCTCCACCCACAGTCGCAGGAGGTGTAGACAAGCGTGTTCACAGAGGCGTCGTGTGTAACGGGGGGAGGTGAAAACCACCCAGATGCACTGAGAGTGGGGTGGCGAAACCACGGACGGTGTGTTCCTCAGACGGACTATCATGCAGCATCGAAAAGGAAGACGCACAGCTGCAGGCAACCAAGCAGGTAATGCCGGGAACATATTGTTCGGTGGGAAAACGAGCTATCGAAAAACACTGCATGGTGTGTTTGGTTTCTCTAATGTTTAAGAAGTGGAAAACTGAAAACACAAGAAAGATGAGAATATTCCTTGGAGATAGAAATATTTATGCAAGAAAACAAGAGCACAAATTAGTGGTTACTTCTGAGGAGAAAGAGCTGGGGGAGAGGGTGCTGGCGGGGGAGCTGGGAGAATGGAGGGGGGTCTCCAGTGTCTTCAAAGTTAATAGGATTTTTTTTTTTTCTTAAACTGCTGCTAGGACCTGGGCACTTGCTGTTTTGTGATTCTTTACACAACACACTCAGGTTGCAAATAACATTTTGTAGATGCCTGTAGACCCTCTTGAAATCCATTCTCTAACAGCGTCCAGAAACTTCTTGCCACGATGACCATCTGATCAGAACACCCCTGTGAAGGTTAATTTTACGTGTCAACTTGGCGGGCCACAGGTGCCCAGATATTTGCTCAAACATTTTTCTGGGTGTTTCTATGAGGGTTTCTGTTTTTCTTTTTTTTTAAAAGATTTTATTTATTTATTCGACAGAGAGAGAGACAGCCAGTGAGAGAGGGAACACAAGCAGGGGGAGTGGGAGAGGAAGAAGCAGGCTCATAGCGGAGGAGCCTGATGTGGGGCTCGATCCCATAACGCCAGGATCACGCCCTGAGCCAAAGGCAGGCGCTTAACCGCTGTGCCACCCAGGCGCCCTAAGGGTTTCTGTTTTTGGAAGAGGCTAACATTTTAATTGGTAGAGAAAAGGAGATGGCTCTCCCTGATGTGGGTGGGCCTCATCCAATCAGTTGAAGGTCTGTGAAGAACAAAAAGACTGACCCTCTCCCAAGTAAGAGAAACATTCTGCAGCAGGTGTCCCCATCTGCCCCACTGCCTCTCCTGGGTTTTGAGCCTGCCTGCTCTTGTAATAAATCTCTTTCTATGTGTCTATACACCCTATTGGTTCTGTTTCTCTGGTAAATCCTAAAACGATCACTTCTCATAAAATCTTCCTCTGGCACCCCTTCCTCTCTGGATAAATACCAGTCCTTGACACGTCACACGGTGCGTAAGTAGAGTCATCCATGCCACCTCTTGCTAGCACCCACGCTCTACTCTGCATTCCACCCCTGCCAAGTCCTAACACTGACATCTTACTTTCTGATTTTTCTGCTTGAAAGATATGTCCCCTGTCCCCAAGGTTCCATCATCGAGATTCACCTCCAATATGTCTCTTCTGTGAAACCTTCCTTACGTCTCCGGGCCAACAATGTGTATCGCACTCCCTGCGAGTGACACCATTAGATCATTTTTTACGTGTGTGATAATGTCGTTGGAGCCAGACAGACCAAGGCTTGAATCTTAGTCCTGCCGCTTCCAACTTTGTGGGTCAGGGAGCCTCCAGGAGCCTGAGGGAACCAGGAAAACATTATTAAATTTGGAGAAGACACCACTGTCCTTCCAGGCTCGAGCTGGGCTCCACATGTCGAAGGCTCAGATCAACACCACCTACCAATACTGAAGGCGGCTTTCTCCCCGCGTAGTCAAAGGACTGAATGAAATCCTGTTAGTTAGAGGCGCCTGGGTGGCTCAGTTGGTTAAACATCCAGCTCTTTGTTTCGGCTCGGGTCTTGATCTCAGGGTCACGAGATCGAGCCCTACATCGGGCTCCATGCTCAGTGGGGCGTCTGCTGGAGAGTCTCTCTCTCCCTGTCCTTCTACCCCTCCCTCCCCCGCCTCAAATAAATACATCTTAAAAAAAAAAAAGAAAGAAATCCATTGTTATTTAACACCCCCACACCTGGAGAACCAGAATTAGCCCTTGTGCCACCTTTAGCTGCCTGCCGAAACCACTTGGAGTATTTCTAAAAAATACCTGTGCCTTGAGGCCATTCCCAGGCATCCCAGTTTCACTGGTGTGAGTGGCATCCAAGCACTGGGGTGTCTGCAGAGCTCCGTGCTGGGGAGACCCTCTACGTTCCCTCCGGTGCCTGTAATTTGTGTACGTTTGTGATCGTGATTGAAACCAGGTCTGTTTACAAGAGAGCTTGCCGTGTATTACCCATTTTACATCCATCCAGCAAGTGTTTCTGAAGTGTCTGCTGGAAACAGCTCCGAGTCCCACCAGGTGCTCAGCGGGGTGAGCGAATGAGTACTCTCCAGCAAGAGATGAAGAGAGATGGCTTTTGTGGATGTTTGGAAACCTGGAACACTATCGGGTTGTATGGAAATTACTCTGTGTTCACGCATCACAGAAACAGACCACAGTCACCACGCGCATTTATCCAGAACCTGGGCTTTGTTATTTGCTTTATTTTGCGGTGGCTCGGGCTGTCATTTTGCGAACTATTCTTCCTATCATGTGTCAGGGCACTGTGTGGGGACAATTCATATGGTCCACGTGTCCCCCTTTCTCCTTCAGAGGGATCTTGGCTAATGGATTCATAACTGGACGTGTGCTGGGGCTTCCTGGAGGGAAATGAGAGGTTTTGCAAAGCTGAGAGTCTTTTGGGCATGTTAGGGTTTTGTGAAACAGTGTTTCCCAACTAGACGCCCCAGGGTAGCTTTCAAAACTCTGCTTATATGTGGGTCCGTTCCTGGAGATTCTGATTTAGTTGTTCAGGGTGGCATTTTCAAAAGCTTCCAGGTCACTTTTAGATTTTCCACATCTCTACATAATGTTTCGAACACATGAAATATAGTTAAATAACTATATTAAAGTCTTTCTGTGCAATTAATTAATTGCTTATGTGTCTTCCTGTTGTTGTTGAACTGAATCATAAGCTCTGTGAACCAGCAAACAGACACGTACTGATTCTTTCGCCCTTCTCCAAAATGTGATACTGCCTTGAAATCAACAGGCACTTTTTAAGGGTGTCTGTGGTTTTTGACCAAAAGGAGAAAAAGGACATCAGAACGTACAGAAACACGGAATCTCTTCCTAGCTTTCGAATTTCAAAAGTGTAGGTCTCTAGGCACACAAAAGATTTGTGAATAGTTGGTAAATTTGGGGGGGAAACCAAGGACAGACTCTGCTGCCCTCAGACGAGATGGGCATCCTTGGGTGGGGAGGTGAATAGTCTGAGGGGACAGTCACTAGCTGGCACTGTGCATGGGCTCCGCTTCCAGAACCTAGCACCAGGAAAGGAAGCCAAACCTGGAGAAGCTTGTTGGGTCTCAGAAAAGAGAAACAATGTCTTTCTTCTGGGGATGGCTTAGGAAGAATGCAGGTGCTCCGGGAGTGAGAAAAGGTCCAAGGGGACTTTGGCTGTGACCTGAACTGTAGAGCAGCCCATGTGAGGTACGGCCATGTGTGGGGGGTGTCTGCAGGTGGCCTCAGGGGCTGTGACAAGGTACATCTCGGTAGCAGGCTGTCAGCCTCGCTTTCAGAAGCATGTGGACCTTTGCCTTCTCTCTGTCCTCTGACTGTGTCAACTTGTAGAACGTGGCTACATCCACAGGGGAAAGGAGGTGTTCACAGTTAAACAGGCTGAGGTTGAATCCCGCCCCCCCCTCACCCCGCTGGTTCAGTGGAGCTGGGGGATGAGGCTAAGTTTTAAATAAATGAAGAAGGGGCGCCTGGATGGCTCAGTCATTAAGCGTCTGCCTTCGGCTCAGGGCGTGATCCCAGAGTCCTGGGATCGAGCCCCACATCAGGCTTCTCCGCTGGGAGCCTGTTTCTCCCTCTCCCACTCCCCCTGCTTGTGTTCTCTCTCTCACTGGCTGTCTCTCTCTCTCTTTCAAATAAATAAATAAAATCTTTAAAAATAAATAAATAAATAAATAAATAAATAAATAAATAAATAAATGAAGAAAATTTTGTGTGAACTCCATGTATCAGTTGGCTGAGTTTCATACCCGCCACACTCATTTTGCTACATGAAAAAATGCGGTAGGAGGTTGTATCCTCAGGTGTTGCTACATTAGACCACAAAATCTCCGTTGCATATAGAATAAGCATTTATTTCTCACGTGCGTGTGTGGACTGGGCGGGTTTGTGGGTCACACGTGGGCTTTGCTTGGCAACTTTGAACTACTGTCCGCGGCCGGACACTAGCACACGGTCCCCCTGCTCACATCCCAGTGTCCGGAATAACCTGCCCACACATGCAGCCTTGCAGCGTGCCAGGAGCCTCTTTGCTTGGGAGAGGAGTCAAAAAGCCACACGACAAGGACATGGATTTGGGAGAGTTGGGAGAGGTGGGAGGGAGGGCCAATTGGTCTACGGGCATGGAGTTCTCCAGGGAGAGGGAGATCAGTGCAGACGTGCGTCTGGAAAGAAATTCATGGAGACGAGCAAGACTGGTCATTGAGGAAAGAACAGAGTTTGCAGGAATGGCTTCCTGCGTGAGGGCGTGGCCAGGACAGAGTGGCAGCGCCAGACCCGACAAAGGCCAGCGTGACGGTAGTGGCTGGGGTTGTACTATTGTTATTTCAGCAAATCGCTGACTGAACCTGAGCTTCGTGGACCCGACTGCAATTTACACTTTCCCGTCAGGACAGATGAAAATGGCTGCTTGATCTTTAAGTGTATATAATTTTCAAGAGCCCATAAGGTATTATTGGTTAAACAGAATAAAGGCATAGTAAATTTCCCAGCAGGAAACAGTGCCGTTGTTCTTTGCTATGGAAAATAAATACTAATTCCAAGCCGTATTTTTGGATGCGTCCGTTGAGCAGCTCAATCAGCCAGTCCTCCCCTCCGCTGTGTCTCACATGGGTGATAGACAAGCACCAAAAGGCTGTATGCAACGGGTAATTTTGCCATCCACAGCCTCACTCTGCTAGTTTCACATTAGGAAATCTCCACGTTTTTGCAAATGGCTTTAAATACTTGACATGCCTGTCTCCATCCCTTGAATACTGTGGAGGTTGTGGAAAGAAATCTTTGTTAAACTGGGCTTTTGAGGAACACTGAGCAAGGAGCTCCAGTACAAGAGGAAGAGGGGTGCCAAGTCACCAGGGCAGAAAACTGGGGTGCCAGCCTGCCTGTCCGGTCTCGGCCAATCTAGCATCGCACACCAAGATGCAGGTTTGGAGAGTAATGAACTAACCTCCTCACTCCCTCTTAGTAGATAAAACTTTGTCATCATTCAGATACATGATGCCATGATTTCCACCAACAGTCGCAATGGAAGTCCAGTAGAATTCATCACCCATGTTCCCAAGATGATGACAAATGCCACTGGTCCTGCAAATCATTCCATTCCAAATGATGCATGACTTTGTGCCAGCCATTTTAAGGTTTGAGAAGTGAGGTGACACCCTGCAGTCAAGGGGAGATGGAGAAGGATGCACTGAGAATTTAGAAGCTCAGATCCTAGACACATCCCTGAGGAATTTCAAAGAATGGGAAGCCCGCCTGGAAGATCAGCCAAGACAAAAGGAAGACGCAATGGCCAACAGTGTCCCTTCCTGGGCGATCCTGCCCTGGACCAAAATGGCGGCACTCTGACCGGTTTCCTATCTTGGTGGGTAAAGCCGATTGGAGAAGTAACTCCATGTTTGCTAAAGGCACAGACAATCTGGCTTCCTCAGGTGGATTTTGACCACTGTCCCAAGAGATGGAGGTTCTCAGAGTTTCCTCACTGACCAGGAAGATGGAAGGATGAGCTTTCTCTGGAGTCCCAGTTATGTTCTTGGCTCTTTAGTTACTTGCTGCTTCTTATCTGATTCGCACTAAAAATCAACTCAAGTTGGGTTAAACAATAAAGGGAATACATTGGTTCATAACTGAGAAGTCTGAATGAGGGGCTGAGTTCTGGGAGCTGGTAGTGACGCCATGGACTTCACATGACGTCGGTGACGACAGGTGTTATCATTGGGTTACAGTGGGGCCTGTTAGATCCTCCCAATGTGTAATTACATTTTGTCCTGTTAACCAGCAAGTAGTCTGTGGGTTGCAGTCTGGCGCCAACACGTCTTCAAAACCTCATCAGTCTTTCACAGAAGGCTTTGAAGACTTCATGTCAACTCTCCCCATTTTGAGTGTCATTATGGGCCAGTGGTTTTTCATTGAATCGACTAGTTCCTATTACCTATAATTATCACTTTCTTGGTGATGGTGACAGTGTCACAGTGTCTATCAGGAGCCACTTTGATTAGCTTTTTTTTTTTTTTTTTGGTCCTTTTGATACTATTCCCCCACATTTTTAGAAAGGATTCTCACTTTCTGGCAATAAGATGTTCCAGGATCATCTTCACTTCGTTCTTCCCTGGACATCAAATCAACTCCTCTCCGAGGAGCTCCAATTCCTCTTATGGAAGACTAGTTTTCAAGATCAAAACCTGGATGTGTCAGGGTGCCCCGCGTGAATCCCGATGGGTCCTTGGTGACAGCATGGCGAAAGGACCTATTGTTTAAAACATGAGTTCACAATTCAATAATCACATCACTAGTTTTAATAATCACATCTCTTAGACATGTTATATTCTAATGTTAAAAGATTTTTTTCTTTTTTGCCTTTAATGTGTTTGCTTACACATTCCCTATAACTGTAATTACAATTCTTACATGGGCCTTTGGCCACTGTGCTGTGGTCACCTTGTTGACCTGGTCTACTCCCTTCTCAACCCAAAGCTCACTCATTGCTTCTTCCGGAAGCCCTTTGCTCCAGGCGTGGAGCTGTGTCCTGGGAACAAACACGGAACAAGACAGACACAGACTCGGCTTTGCAGAGTTTGGGATTCAGAGGGGGACACAGAAAAAGTGCTGACCGTGAACAGTGAGCAGCACATAAGCGGCGTGTGGCTGGATCCCGGCTCCAAGCAGAAATAGGGAACGCGCCATTCCTCAGTGCCCCTGAGACTCACTCCCACACACACAGGTACCGCTTTCTGAAGCCCCGGTCCCATCACCTACGGTGGGCGTGAGGTCCAGTGTTATGCGGGGGCCCTTCAGGGTTGAACAGGAACAGCGTCTGATGGGACTGATTTTGGCATCTCCAGAATGGCCCTGTCAGTCGTGGAGGTCTGCAGTCACGCTGTTCGGGAAGACCGCCGGGGCTTTTCCCTCTGCCTCCCGCCCCATTCATGCCTCAGCCTGGTGGAGGTTCCTGGTTCTGTCAGGCTCCACGCAGGGACCTTTCCCTTCAGAGGGCGCTGTTCCCCCACAAGGGTGTTTAGAAGCCAGGGGATCCAGAGGGAAGCCGTCGTGACTCGAGTCAGATGATAGGAATTCTGTCCCTAGACATCTTCAAGAGGACAGTAGCTGCCTCCTAGACAGTTTTGGTGATGGACTAAATACGTGCATGAGTTTGCAGCGTATCCCTGGGATTCCATGGAACTGATTGGCACATGGCTGCAGAGCCTTCACAGGTGATCTTCAAACATTGGACACTGCTCTTCAAAACATGGATGCTCGTCAGTGAGTGGACTCACGTCAACTCTTTAGGATGTTTCACTGAGACATTTCATTTTAAAATAATTTAAAAACGGGGCACCTGGGTGGCTCAATCCGTTAAACATCCGACTCTTGACTTCAGCTCAGGTCATGATCTCAGGGTCATGAGTTTGAGCCCCATGCCAGGAGTGGAGCCTACTTAAAAAATAAAATAAAAATAAAAAATTTAAAAACAGGAATTTCTTATACTATTTGTTAGGAATACATAAAGCAAAAAATAACTCCCCTCAAAGCCTAAAGAGCACAACCCCCCCCCCAAAGAAAAAACTAAGAGAACCAAACAACACAGGACCACAATGGAAGGAGAGAAAAAGTCAAGCCATAAATACGCCAGTCAATAGATGGTATTCTAGCAATTGAAGAGCCACAGCTGTGGAGAGAAAGGAACAAGATGTTTGTCGGGAACAATTACCCTTCAAGCAACTTGATTCTGGAGGATTTGCTCAAAAGAGAGTCAATCAGAAATAAAACAGCTGCTTTTAATGGGGGAGGGCGGAGTTGCCTCCTGGAATGAGTTGGCGTAGCGGGAGCAGACCGGAGAGGAGCCGAGTGAGCTCGGGTGCTCAGCAAGGCCGGGGACCCAGACGCCCTGCCCTCGCTCCGGGGGGTACGCGGAGCTGCCCGGCTGCAGAGCCCCCCCCCCCCCCC